>NW_016107398.1:970585-1155797 GCF_001604975.1 Cebus imitator | reverse complement strand
TAAAGTTTGAATTTCTGGCTAAAAACATTTATTGAGCAAAAGTGCACCTCTATGAAGCAGTGAGATTATCCTGCGATCTTTGTCTTTCTCATAGCTTGTTCACAGGAGCCATTCATCAATGCAAAGTCAGGGGAAGGAATTCTGTGGCTTCCAATGAGCTGCTGTAAATGATGGTCATGTCACCGACTGGGACTGGAAATATGGCAGTCTGAGTATGGAGGTGACATAGACATAGCCTCCCTGGAATCCAGGACAATAATCATTAACAGCTATGAAGTGCTTACAGTGTGCCAGCTATCCTGCTGAGTGTTTATGTACACTGTGTCATTTAACCTCCACAACTATCTAATGAGATAAATTCTTTTTTTTTTCTTTTTTGCTTTATATAATGAGATAAATTCTATCATTTAACCCATTTTATTGATGTGGAAACAGGTACAGAGAGTTTAACTTACCAAAGGTTGTCTAGTTGTTTAGTGATAGAGCTGGTCTTCAAATGCACTCCATAGGATCATGCTGAAAAGTACTGAGATCATTAGTTTGAAGTGTTTAGTTTGTGCTTGGTATAGTTTGTGCTCAGCAAATGTGTCCTCTCTCTCCCTTTCTTTTTTCTTGGTGGTGCTTTTCTAAACTCCTGATATTGTGGTTTCTTGCTTTCTCGTGGATTGCTCTTTTTTATCTGGGCGTTGGGGAAATATAAGTATTCTGTGATATGTTTAAACACACAAGTACAAGTAGAAAAGCCAATACTAAAGAATGAAATATCTGACCTAGGGTACTAGGAGTGGGTACTACAAACTGTTAGATTACTACTTGCACCATTCCTGGAGTGAGTGGCCTGAGACAAGGTTACAGGCTCCTGGTCTGAGATCAGTCACTAAGTAACTTTGAGACCTTGGGTATGCCATTTAGTTTCTATGTATACCCAAGGTCTATATTGTATCTTCTCTAAAATGTAGGGTAAGATGGGGCATTGAGGAAGGTAAACTCTAAAATTCTGTGTAACTCTTAAGAGCACACAGTAACACTATTCCTTGGCCACTGTGCTTTGTGTGGACTCCACGGTTTGTTGTGGCACTAGGCTGGCCTTACAGCAGACGTGCTTGCAGGAGAAGGTTCTGTTGTGGCCAGCTGGAAGTTTGGGAGGCCGGGACACAGCCGCCTTCCTCTCTCGCTGCTGACTACACCACAGGCAGCTTCCCCTTAGGCTGATAAAACTTTGACAAAACAGAAAACACATTGTAACTATTTTTTAAATTATTTTATAGCAACTTTACCTGAATCAGAGCATTTTTCTGGATACCTCAAGCTTTTGGCTGCAGAAAAGGGCTGGGAGAAGAAGCAGTCATTGCCTAAACCATATTAGGGCTGGTAAGCAAAGGCTATAGACCAAGTAACCCAGCAGTCAGATACAGGAGGGCGAGCTGAAGTTCTCAACTGGGGATGGGGAAACAGTTTTTCTCCCAAGGGGAAATTTTTCAGTCTCTGGAGACATTTTTGATAGACATGACTCAGGGGTGCTACTGGCACCCAGTGGGTAGAGGCTAGGGATGTTGGTAAAGATTCTACAATGCACAGGACAGCTCTCTAGAACAAGTTAATTTCACAGGTACACTGTAGGATTATTAACTGGAGTCACTATATTGTACATTAGATTTCCAGAACTTATTTATCTTATAACTGAAATTTGTACCCTTTGACCAGCATCTCTCTGTTTCCTCCCTCCCCCAGCCCCTGGCAACCACCATTCTGCTTTCTACTTCTGTGAGTTCAGCTTTTAAAGATTCCACATATAAGGAAAGCCATGCAGTATTTGTCTTTCTCTGCCTGACTTGTTTCACTTAGCATAATACTCTCAAGGTTCATCCAATGAGAATATGCATTCTAATGACACCTTGAAATTGGAGATCTAGATTTCTTAGTTGGCAAATAAGATATTAAAAAATAAAATGCATTGTAGTAGCTTTTTAAGATAGTTGTTGTCAACCCTTTTTGTGGCTGCAGTACCTAAAACTATTTGAAAAAACCAGTGACCTCTTGAATAAAAGTGAAGGACACCAGTATGGGAGCTGTCACCACAATTTTCTTCAGGTGTTGCTTGGCCAAAGAGAAGCAAGGGGAGTATTTTCCTGTAAAACAGGTTTCTAGAGTCATATGAATACAAACATTTGCAGAGTAAATACTACATAACATCTTACTTTTCTGAAGATCCCGTTTTGGGCAATTTTAGGAAATGATTTTGAATCAAAGAGTGAACTCTCTACCCTCTATACATTTAAACCACCAAAATAGTTGTCACAGAATTCAGAAAATAAAGCTACAGTATTAGCATACTCCCATAGGCCCTCTTTCACAAGTATTTATTGTATAAAGCTGTTTGTACAGTAAGAACAAGCAAAATTAAGGTAGTAAAGAACATGGTAGGATGAGAGAAAATATTTTCAATTATTTCATGAAGTTTATGTTTATTATAATACATAAAGCATAGTAGGAGTACTTACAAATCTGAAAGAACACTAAATTGACAATGGATAAGTAGACATTATAGTTTTCATTTATTGAAGCTTTACTACATCCAGGTATTAGGTTCAGCATTTTGAGAGCATTGTTTCATTCAATTCTTAAATAACACTGCACAGGTGGGTATGTTTGACCTATGAGGAAACTTATGCTTAGAGAAGGTAAATAATTGGTTCAAAATGACATACAAGAAAGAAAAGCCTGTAAATTGGCATTTGAAAACTATTTAATAACAAAATGAACAAATCCTCTGAGGAATATTGGATTATGTAAAGATACCAAGCCTGCAACTCGTTGATCTTCTGAAAGAGATGGAGAGAGAGCAAGCAACTTGAGAAACATAGGAGAGGATACTGTCCACCAGAATTTCCCCAACCTTGCTAGAGAGGTTGACATGGAAATTCAGGAAATTCGGAGAACTCCTGTGAAATATTATGTAAGACAACCATCCCCAAGGCACATAGTCATCAGATTTTCCAAAGTCAGTGTGAAAGAAAAAACCTTAAAGGCAGCTAGAGAGAAAGGGTAGGCCATGTACAAAGGGGACTTCACCAGGTTAACAGTGGACATTTCAGGAGAAACTTAGTAGGCCAGAAGAGATTGGGGGCCTATATTCAGCATCCTTAAGGAAAAGAAAGTCCAACCAAGAATTTTATCCAACCAGACTAAGCTTCATAAGTGAAGGAGAAATAAAATCTTCTTTATCCAAACGAGTGTTAAGGGAGTTTATTACCACACGACCTGGCTTATAATTGGTTCTTAAGGGAGTGCGCAACATGAAAATGAAAGACTGATATCTACCACCACAAAAACACATAAAGTGACACCCATAGGGGCAAAGTAAAAGGACAGTGACATCTATCGTGCAAACACAAAACAAACAAAAAAGAACAGAGTCTCTATTCTTACATCAGATAAAACAGATGTTAAACCAACAAAAAAAAAAAAAAAGGACAAAGAATGACATTACATAATGACAAAGGGCCCAATCCAACAAGAAGGGTTTACTCTCCTAAATATATATGCACCCAACATTGGAGCATCCAGATTCATAAAACAGGTTTTTAGAGATCTATGCAGAGAATTAGGTGACTACACAATAATGGTGGGAGACTTCAACTCTCCAGTGATGACAGCGTTAGATAGATTACTGAGGCAGAAAAATAACAAAGATATTTGGGACCTAAACACGACATTTGACCAAATGGGCGTAATAGACATCTACAGAATATTCCACCCAACAGCAACAGAATATACATTCTTCACATCAACACACAGCACATACTCTAAGATGGACCACATTCTTGGCCTTAAAGCAATTCTCAACAAGTTAAAAAACCAAAATTATGCCAACCATACTCTTGGACCACAGCACAATAAAAATAGAAATCAGTACCAAGAAGATCATTTAGAGCCATACAGTCAAATGGAAATTAAACAACCTGCTCCTGAATGACTTTTGGGTAAAGAATGAAATTAAGGCAAAAATAAAAAAGTTATTTGAAACTAATGAAGACGGATGTACAAACATACCAGACTCTCTGGGATACACCTAAAGGAAAGTTAAGAGGAAAATATATAGCACTAAATGCCTACATCAATAAGTTGGAAAAATCTCAAAATTAACAAGCTAATATCACACCTACAGGAACTAGAACAACATGGGCAAACCAACCCCAAAGCTAGCAGAAGAAATTAAATAACCAAAGTTAGAGCAGAACTGAATGAAATTGATATGTGCAAATCCATATAAAAGAACAATGAAATTACATGTTTGTTCTTTGAAATATTAAACAAGATTGATAGACTGCTAGCTAGATTAATAAAGAACAAAAGAGAGAAGATCCAAATAAACATGTCAGAAATGACAAAAGTGACATTACTACTGACCCCACAGAAATACAGAAGATCCTCAGAGACTCTTATAAACACCTCTGTGTACACAAACTAGAAAACCTAGAAGAAATGGATAAATTCCTGGAAACGTACAACCTCCCAAGACTGAACCAGAAAGATACTGAAATCCTGAACAGAACAACAAGTTTCAAAATTGAATCAACAATAAAAAACCTACCAACCAGAAAAAACTCTAGGCCAGATGGATTCACAGCCAAATTCTACCAGACATACAAAGAAGAGCTGGTACCAATTCTAATGAAATTATTCCCAGAAACTGAGGAGAAGGAGCTCCTCCCTCACTCACTCTATGAGGCCAACATTATTCTGACACCAAAACCTGGCAGAGACACAAATAAAGTAAACTTCAGGACAATATCCCTGTTGAACATAGACATAAAAACCTTAACAAAATACTAGCAAATTAAATCCAGGAACACATCAAAAATCTAGATCGCCATTATGAAGTAGGATGTATTCCTGGAATGCAAGATTGGTTCAACATATGCAAATCAATAAATGTGATTTCTCACATAAACAGAACTAAGAAAAACCTTACAGTCATCTAGATAGATGCAGAAAAGCTTTCAATAAAATTCAACATCCCTTCATGTTAAAAACCCTCAACAAACTGGGCATTGAAAGAACATACCTTGAGATAGTAAGAGCCATCTGTGACAAACCTACAGTCGACATTGTACTGAACAGGCAAAAGCATTCCCCTTGGGAACCAGAATGAGACAAGGATGCCCACTCTCATCATTTCTATTCAACACAGTATTGGAAGTCCTACCCAGAGCAATCAGGCAAGAGAAAGAAATAAAATGCATCCAAATAGGAATAGAGGAAGTCAAACTATCTCTCTTTGCAGATTATATGATTCTATACTTAGAAAACCATATAGTCTGTGCCCAAAGGCTCTGAGAACTGATAAACAACTTTAATAAAGTTTCAGGATACAAACTAGAAACAGTGTACAAAAATAAGTAGCATTTCTGTATGCCAACAACATCCAAGCTGAGCACCAAATCAAGAATGCAATCCCATTCACAGTATCCACAAAAGAATAAAATACCTAGGAATACAGCTAACCAGGGAGGTAAAAGATCTTTACAATAACAACTGCAAAACACTGCTTGTAGAAATCAGAGATGACATAAACAAATGGAAAAACACTTCATGCTCATGCATAGGAAGAATCAATGTTAAATGGCTATACTGCCCAAACAATTTACAGATTCAATGCTATTCCTATCAAACTACCAATGTCATTTTTCACAGAATTAGAAAAAAAAAAAAAAACAGTTCTAAAATTCTTATGGAACCAAAAAGAGCCCAAATAGCCAAAGCAATCTTAAGCAAAAAGAACAAAGCCAGAGGCATCACACTATCCAACTCCAGTCTCTACTACGAGACTGTAGTAACCAAAACAGCATAATACTGGTACAAAAACAGACACAGACCAATGGAACATCTTAGAGAACCCTAAAATAAAGCTGCATACCTACAACCATCTGATCTTTGACAAAGTTAACAATAGCATATAAGGTTTGGCTATGTCCCCACTCAAAGATCATCTTGAATTGTAGTTCCCATAATCCCCATATGTCATGTGAGGGACCCCATGGGAGGTAATTGCTAACACAGCATGCAGTGGGGAAAGTACTCTATTCAATAAATGGTGCTGGAATAATTAACTGGCTGGCTATGTGCAGAAGATTGAAACTGGACTGAACCCTTCCTTTTACCATATGCAAAAATCAACTCAAAATGAATTAAAGACTTAAATGTAAGACCTAAAACTATAAAAACCTAGAAGAAAACCAAGAAAATACCCTTCTGGACATGTGCCTTCATCAAGATTTCATGACAAAGTCTCCGAAAGCAATTGCAACAAAACAGAAATTAAATTAAAAAGCTTCTGCATAGCAAAAGCAACTATCAATAAGGTAAACAGACAACCTACAGGATGGGAGAAGGTATTCACAAGCTGTGCATCTGACAGTCTAATATCCAGAATTTCTAAGGAACATGAACAAATCAACAAGCAAAAAAAATAACCCCATTAAAAAATAGGCAAAAAACATGAATAGACACTTCTCAAATGAAGACATACATGCTCATGTGGCCAACAGGCATACGAACAAATTAACATTACCAGTCATCAGAGAAATGCAAATCCAAACCACAATGAGATACCATCTCACACTAGTCAGAATGACTATTATTAAAAAGTCAAAACATAACAGATATTGGTGAGGCTGCAGATAAAAGGGAATTCCTGCTAGTGGAATGTAAATTAGCTCAACCACAGTGGAAAGCAGTGTGGAGGGTTCTCATATAGCTTAAAACAGAACTACTGTTTGACCCAGCAATCCCATTACTGGGTATATACCCAAAGAAATATAAATCCTTCTACCATGAAGACACATGCACTCATATGGTTCATTGTAGTACTATCTGCAATAACAAAGACATGGAATCAATCTGGATTGAATAAAATACTAATTTAAATATTTATTTGATTGAATACAAATAGAAACTATTAGATAATTAATACTTTTATGAATTAATACTGAAATAAATATTTATTTAGCCTCTTACTCTGCCTCAAGCACTGTGTGCGTGCTGGAGATACAGAGTTGGATAGGATTCTTCTTGTTTCCAGGAGCCCCTGGGGATTGGAAAAGGCAGGCAATTTGCCTTGTTATCATGTAGCTCAGCTTTCTAATGGTAGAGAAATTGGCAGAGTGCTAGTAGAGATGGGTGAGAGTGGACAAAGGCCTCCAGAGAAATGGTTATGCCCAACAGTGGTGGACTGGATTTAAAAAAATGATATATACACACCATGGAATACTATGCAGCCATAAAAAGAACAATATCATGTTATTTGCAGCAACATGGATGCAGCTGGAGGTTATTTTCCTAAGTGAATGAACACAGAAAACCCAATACTGCATGTTCTTACTTGTAAGCAGGAGCTAAACATCGAGTACCCAGGGACACAAGGATGGGAATAATAGACTCTGGGGCCTGCTTGAGTAGGAGTGTGGGAGAAGGGTGAGGGCTGAAAAACTACCTGTCAAGTGCTATGCTCACTACCTGATGACAAAATGATTTATAGACCAAACCCAAGTGACACACAATTTACTCGTGTAACCAACTTGTGCATGTCCTGAACCTAAAAAAAAAAGTTGAAGAAAAAAATACACTTCTTAATCTCCTCACAATAAGAAAACAAGACTTAAGCACTGATTTATATCTATTTAACTAGCAAAAATGGAGAAGACAATAAAATGTACTGCAAACAAAGCTATGGACAAATGGGTGCACTTCAACATTATGCGTGGCAGGACACTAGGCTGGCGGAGTGGTCCAAGAGTCATGGAAATGTTTATACTATCCATCCAGCCCACTCACTCTTCAAAATCTTTCTTAAAAAAAGTCAGAGGAAATAATGTGTATATAGAAGGATGCTTTAGTATATCAACAATTTCCCCTTAATAAGAAATTGGTGGAGGCACTGAAGCATGTTTATTAAGAGGGCTACATGACAGTCTTTACAAAGAAGAAAAATGAAGACTTCTTCAGGACACCTCCTTTGTCAGGATCATTGACTGCAGGACTATTTTGACAGATATGGGAAGAGACAATAGGGCAGCTTGATGACTTTTGAAGAAGCTGATCCAGGTTGGTCTTGTTTTGTGTGTTTTTTAAAAAATGCAGTTTTCCCCCTGTCAAGCATCATCTTAGTCAGAGCCTCCTGTAGATAGGCTCATGGCATCCTTTATTTTTTCTTCATAGCACTTCCTGCAGTTTGCAATTATGTTTTCATTTTCCCTGCTACTAGCTAATGTTATTTCCCCCTGCTAGACTCTAAGAGGTCCTGTGAGAACAGGGGCCATCACTCTTGTAACCCCAGTGTTTGGCTCGGTGCCAGTCACACATAGGCTCTTAATAACAATATCCTGAATAAGTAGGTGCATGTATATATATATATATATGCATTAAATATTTTTTAAGATGTCCTCTCTTGTTCTCTGGTAATTTCACCATGCACTATTTATCACGCTGTGATTTGCTTTTAAGATGTACATAAAACAACCCTTATTAGTACTGTGCATTTTGTTTTATTTCATTAATTAATTAATTTATTTTGAGGCAGGGTCTCTCTTCATCACCCAGGCTGAAGTGCAGTGGTACAATCTTGGCTCACTGCAACCTCCGCCTCTCAGGCTTAGGTGATCCTCCCACCTCAGCCTCCCGAGTAGCTGGGACCACAGGCACACGCCACCATACCCAGCTAACCTTTTTGTATTTTTTCGTAGAGATGGGATTTTGCCACATTCCCAGGCCGACCTTGAACTCATGGATTCAAGCCATTCTCCTGCCTTGACCTCCTAAAGTGCTGAGATTATAGGCATGAGCCACCGTGCTCGGCTAGTACTGGGTATTTTGTAACTTGATTCTCCCCACTTCTCACCTCCTAACCCCATCTTAATTTTATTTTGGATGTTGATCACAGCCTGATTTCCTGGTTTGAATCCTCCATCTCAAAACTCATACATGCAATAATATTTATTAAGCCTCTTACTCTGTCTCAGGCGTTGTATGACTGCTGGAGATACAGAGCTAAATAGGATTCCATTCTTGTTTCCTAGGAGCTCCCTGGGGATTGGAGAAGGCAGGCAATTAGCCTTATTACCATGTGGTCAACTCTAGTGATAAAGAAATGGACAAAGTGCTAGTGGAGATGGGTAGGAGTGGACAGAGGTTTCCAGGGAAATTGTTATTTTGTTCTTTACTAAATGTCTGTATCAGCATTCATTAATCACCTGAGTAGTGTGTGTGTGTGTGTGTGTGTGTGTGTGTGTGTGTGTGTATTTGCATACCTTAATCTCTAAAAGTATGCATGTAGCAGTAAAGATAATCATATAAAAAACAGGGCACAAGGATCATACACTCAAGTATTAGGGAGAGAGAAATTGTGCTTCTCTGTATTTGGTGATGTTGAATAAACTATGTGGTATAGGGATTAATCAAGGAAGGCTGCATGAAGGCACTTCATATTTCAGTCTAAGAGCAGGTGGTACAAGTGATTGGCATTTGTGATTGGATAGCAGGAATAATACCCTGAGCAAATGCATAAAGGGTGTAACTAGTAAACTACATAGGAAACAAATTAACTGGGCAACTGGGAACACTTGCAGATATTCAAGAGCCCGGTGAGACCTTCTAGGGATGGGGATCAGTAATATGGGAGGCAAAAAGGACTCCAGGAAGGGAGGTCAGGTATTGAAAAGGCTGACCACAGGATCCAAGTTGAGGAGAGAGGAGTGTGAAATCGGTCCTCCGGTAGGACTGGAGAAGGCCTGAAGGTTGGAGAACTGGGATGAGCCCTGCACCTTTGTGTTCCTGTGAGGGCACGGAAAAGATAGTCTTCCCATGGATATGTTCTGCAGAAGTGCCTGGCTCAGTGGGAATGGGTCATTAGGCAATGAGCTTTTTAGTGAAAATAAGAGAGTAGTAGTTGAGGAGATGAGGACAACATAAATTACTATCTAAGAATCCTGTTGTGCAATAGAGAGACCATGGCAACTATAGGGGTATTTAGGATTCAGGAGGAGATTTTTAAAGTCCGGGAGAGATTTAAGTATGAGAGGGAAAGGGGATGAGCACTGAAGTGATAGTTCCAGGTGACAAAAGCAGGGCTCCTTTGCACAGGGACACTTTGCACTCCTGCTGTGGGGCCTCAAATAGTCTACTTCACTTCTTCCAGAGCTGTCGCCTTCCAAGTATAAAACCCAAGAGGGAAAATTCAATTTTTATTTCAAGTTATAGAATTACATAGTACAGGAGGGCCTGATTAGGATGGTCATCAGTGTCTATGATGGTAGCTTAAAGAAAAAGCTTTCTGAAACGAAATAATTTTTCAGAGTAGATAGGAATTGTGTTTTTCCAAGTGATTGCATCTCAGCAGTAATATATTACGTGCCCTGTTTGGAGTAAATGAATAATGCACAAGACTGTGAGTCTTGAGCAATATAAAACAGCCTGAACACACTGTTGTGAACAATATATAATCTTGGCTTTAAGTTTTATACTATTTTTGCTGTTGTAACAAAGTAGCTGATTCTAACTATTGCAGAGCAGAAAGCCCAAAAATATTATATATGTGAAAATCATGCTGAACATAAATCAGGATAACTTTTCCTTATAAGGATAAAATTATCCCAGAGAGAATTTGGCTGTCCTTCTAAGCTGTGAACATTTATACATTCTGTGTACATTTCCTTGTTTGGGTTGCTTGTAGTAGCCTACAATCATGAAGGCTGATTTACATGAGTGAATGAATGAGATCATTTGAAGATTAATTTTCAGCATTTCTAATCAGGGTTTTCCCAAAGAATATGTTGAAGTTGGCACCAATCTGGTTTGTCGAAGCCAGAGATGACCAGATATACTATTGTTTGCAAAAATGAGTTAATGGATTAACAAACGTGAGTGATGGGAGTTGAAAGAATGTCGTTTAGCTTTTCCTTTTCATAGTCTGCCTTTCCAGAGAAGCTGCCGACTTGATCTCTTCAGAGTCTGTGCTTTCAGATGCAGAGCAGACTCCATTATACAACTGCCATGACTCCAGTCTAGGAAATGGTTGACATCAGCCCTCACTGCCAATATGCAACCAGCTATCAGTTGGGCTTTTGGCTCACTTTACTACAGTGACTCTTATTGATGCCTACTTTGAGCATCTACCTTGATATGAATACAGTAAGAGCCTTCCTGCTATTGGCCACTCTGGATCTTATTCCCCAGGTACCTCACCCTGGGGTATTTGTACAGACCTTCAGCTAAGGTGTGTGTTCTACATTCTTTCCTTCACTTTCCCTTTTCTGCCTGCCTGGAATATGGACATGATGTCTGAGGGTACAGCAACCATTTCGTGTGCTTGAGGGCAAATCTATAAGTCAAATCAGGCTTTGTGGAAAGGCAGGACTCTGGGCTTCACAGGAATCTCAGCTTGGGACTGCCTACTCCTAGGCAACGTTTTCATGAGAAAATTAAACTCTCTAAAGTATTTCTGATAACATGCAGTTGAATGCAGTTCCAGCTGTTTCATCTCATCAATTCCAGCAATGGTCTCTAAAACTTTTTTGATCATGACATCTATCAGTAAAAAAAATCTAACACATCATATTTACATTCATTTGTGTTTTTTTTATAAACTATTCACATGTTCCAATAATATCTTGGAAACAGAGAAAAAAGTAATGTAGAACACATTTAAAAATAATTTTGTATTTTACTCTATTTATTACTGATATGGAATCATTTTTACTGTCAGTACTGAGAAAATTAGAGCAATGTGAATATGATTCAGTGTACTTTGAATTTCTTACTTTGTACACGTATTCAAATGGAATAAGTAGATAATTGGTTGAACTTATTAAGTCTAGATAGTCGTTTTTCAGTCCCATCCATCAGTAATACAAAAGTATTTATAAAATTAAATTTGGCCAGTAAACTTTATTTCCCCTGATGCCCTTCCCCAGAAACTAATTGGGAGTGATACTTTTAATAAATTTAATGATTTGCTTCAAAACTTACAGAAACTTCTCATGTGGAAGATTTTTAGATGGATTAGAAAATTCACTTTCTAATTTAATGCGTGCAGATTTGAGAGTTTTTATATATGACAAACATCAGCAAAAAAAATTATCTAATAGTGAAGTCATTTCCAACTATTTGCTTCTAAAATGTTCCTTCCATAACTCAAGTTTCATTTGGAAAGCCCTTACTTTGTCCGTGTTGGTTAAAATGCCACCTTCATAATGAAGGGAGAGTGTGCACGTGTTTATTTTTATTGAAATATCTACTCAATAGCATATTACAGAGGCATTTGTTTTTATTCTAGGAGAGGTCAGCAAATTTAGGTTATGTGTCTTTTTTTGTAAAAGAAACATAGGTAGTAACTGAACTTAAAGTTTAGCAATTCTTCCATTTACTTTGCAGTGAGATAATCAGCAAATCTTGGTAAGATGCAAAAGATTTTCTTGGCCACTCTTGATCTCGTTGCAAATTAGTGAAAGATTGTAATATGTTTTAACGTGTTGTTTTTGTACTTTTAAGGGCAGTAAGTTCTACTTACTTGTTTGAGAATGTGTGTTCATTCCAGTGCATTTGATATATTAGAGGTTAGTTTTGGCAAACATATTGTGGTAAGATGAAGTATCTGGTGCACACACATACCCATCAAATATCTACCAGCTACTTCAGTTTACCACAATATGTTTGCATGTGTTATGAACCATGCTTGTTCACATCTGGTGAGCTTTTCATACAATTTCAGATAACCCTCCTTCACCATTGTACAATAACCTACAAGATACAACACTTTTAATACTTATTTTCACAAGTCTTCAGGCCTTTTTCAAGGTACAGTGCCAAATTTATTATATATTTATGTATTTCTTAACCACTTAACACATGGAAAACTGCTTCTGTTTTTATGAAATTTCTACATTAAAAAAAAAAACCCGTCACTTATGAAGCTTTTGAATATTATGCCTTTTAACCCATTTTCCCCTAAAATGCCCTATGGTTTTAATTGTAATTTTGTATAGGGTGGTGTGGTGATTTTTAGGAATGCATATGTTATTTAATAGCAGAACTGACTGCACATTGAGGACCTCCAGCAGCTGTTTGTGCAATCCTGGCTCTTGGTTTTAAATTCTTTGTAGCAGTGGTTTGCTTCTGAAGATTCCGTGAATGGGTTTCACAGTGAGGTGTTATCATACCTCAGTGTGAATAGCACAGTGAGGTGCTATTCAGTGAATGCTACTTCACAGCAAGGGAAGGCACTAACCTTCCCTCCTTTCCTCCTTCCTAACTGAGGTATTTACAGTGATTCTGATTTAATTAGTCTGGGAAGAAATTAGTCTGGCTATGAGCATTTTTTAAACATACCCAGTTAATGTTTATGTGTGCAGTTAGGGTTGAGAATCACTGCTTCAGTTGTTGACATAATATAGCTCTTTGGATATTTTATCACTAAAACAGATACTAGCAAATACCATAAGGGGAAAGATGTTGAAACTCCAGTGTTTTCTTTTAACTGTGTAGCAAACCTCCCACATTGTATAATTTATACTAATATGAGTCTTTCCAAAGATGCCATGATATTTTTAAATGCATCTTCCAACAATACTTGCTGCATCAAGGCATATAGAACTTTAAGCGGCCCTGAAAAAACCGTAATGTTTGATTTTCTATTTAGGATGTCCAGTTTTTAAATGCCTTGCCAGTTGTGATGACTCAACACCATTATTAGCTAATATTTCAAGAATTAATATGTACTTAAAATGCAGTGTATATTTATCAGCAGTAGATATAGATCTGCATTTCAGTTAACAAGAAAACTAATTTCTGTGGTCAGATCTGATTAAATTGTCATTGATTTTAGCTTGTAATGTGGCTGATGAAGCAATCAGACTAGAAGTGTCAGTTCATTTTGGGGTCATTTGCTTGCGTTTGCATTATTAGGGCTATCAGCAATCTGGTTTCTTTACTGGGATTCTTTTTAAGCCACTGCCTATTTTGTGACAGACTAATAAAATTTGGTGATATAGTCTGTAAATATTCATACTTAGTATGCATAGACTGCAATTTTACAATATCCTAAATGTTTACCAATGATTGAGGCAGTTCACCCTTTCCCTGGGGATCCCCAAGCATCACAAATACTGATCAGGTAAGGGAGTCTGTGCCAATCCATATATTTGATAGTAACAATTTTTTTTTTTCAGTAAGACTTAGATATATATAGAAGTTTAGGTATATTTCTTCCTGCACCACAGTGGATTGCTGTTTGCTTCTCTTTGGAGAAAACTTTGCTGCAGCCTACAATCCAGGGTCCTGTAATAAAAGGTCTCTAGGATCTGGCCTCTACTGCTCCAGCTATGCTTGGGGTCAATCCCAGGTTCACACTTGATGCTTCAGCATCAGTGACTTGTTCAGTTCTCCACACACAACACGTTGTCTTGCTGCCATGGCTGTGCTTGTCCTTGTCCTCCTCACCTTGCTGATTCCTATGAATTCTGAAGATTCTGTTCAGATAGCATCACCTCCTAGAAACTTTCCATGAGTGTTCCTCCCCACTGGTTTCATAATATTCCCATACACCTTAAGTATATTTTTATCACTCCAGTTACCACATATTTTAATTATTTTTAATTTGCTTTTAATCTCACAAAAGACCATGAGCTCCTTGATTTGAAGGAGTGAATGCCAAAAACCGTGGAGGGTGTTAGATTTTACTCTGCCTGCAAGCTAACAATTAGCCTGCCATAGTTCCATGGATGCTGGTAGAAGACACAAGACTCCCGAATCAGAAACAGAGAGCTTCATTACTTCCACAGCAGGCACATATATTTCATGTTTGCATCAGTTTCTCTTAACCTCCAAATTCTATGCAGGCGGTAGAGCCGCCCACGTAGACGCTGCACACACAGTGGGTTTGTGTCACAGCCAAGGAACCCTGAGCTTAGGAAAACCTTCTGTCTTCTAAGAGGGTGCCAGTGAATCTGACCAACCTTTGCTTCAGGGCGAAACACTATTATATCTAGATTGGGAAACAAACTGGCCTTCTTCTGCATGGAAAGAGACACTACCTCTACCTTCCAAGGCTGTTTGCTATACGAACATTCTTGAAAAGACAGTCCAGATCAAAGCAGTAAATACCCTTTGATAAGGTATATGGAAATGCAAGAGACCCAGGGAAAATTATCTCCCAACATGAGTCTGTCTCACAGCTAGCACAGGGCTAGGAACTAGTGGGTACTCCAAAAAGTTGTTGAAAGATGATTGAAGGCAGCTGGGAATTTTTTTTTAAAGCTTTGAGAGGAAATTTAGAAGTGTTTATTTCAGAAGCTTTCCTTTAAAAATCCTTGAACAGAGACCAATTTCCTTTAATATAAAAAAAGCACAGAAATCAGCCTGAAACACTCTTACTAACTCACTAAGGCATCTGGGGGTTCTGTTGTGCCTTTGACACTCATGAAGTCCTCAGCCTTTCTTCAACTGCTTTGCAGGTGTGGGCCCAAAGTTGGAGACTTTCACAGGGAAAGTCCTGTGATGAGACTTCCAAAAGCCTTTGGGACTCTGCTATTTCCTGTCCAATGGATATATTAAAGCTAAATACTGAACACTGATGCTTATAACAAGGAAAGTCAATTAGCAGATTAATTAATTAGGCTTCTATTTTCCTTTATATTTCACTGAGCCATTAATTTGTATAATTTTGGCCTTTTGCCTTGTCTCAGTGATATTAGCGTAAGAAAGTATTTGCTGAGCCCCATTCCCTGGTCTGAAATGTTGGGAAATTCCAACATACTTATAGAGAGGAAGCACATTTTTATTTTTATGAGTGTCAATCTGAAAGAAAATGACACTCAAAAGAACCATCTCTAAATATATCAAGTTTATAAAGGAATAAGAATCATAATCTAGGATGCATGGAATGGCAAGCCACCAGTGTGATCAGTGAGGGAAGAGTAAGGACAGCTTTCATTAGCAAAAAGAGATTTATATGGGATATACAAGTTTTTGAAACAGACTTCATTGGTTCCGGAGGTTCAAAGCTAGAATTATTAACAGTTCATTGGTGGAGATGTTGTTATGGGACAAGTATTCTTCTTAGAGCATCTTAACTGAATTTTGATAGTCCTAAGACTGACTAGTGATAAGCCTTATCAAAGCAAAAGATGAGTGAAGGATGCAAAAGTGTTTTTAGAAAGTCCTCGGAAAACAATTTGCGTTAGTTTGTTCTCAAATTACTATAAAGAAATACCTGAGACTGGGTAATTAATAAAGAAAAGAGGTTTAATTTGCTCATGGTTTTGCAGACTATACAAGAAGTATGATGTTGGTATTTGCTTGGCTTCTGGGAAGACTTCAGAAAACCTGCAATTATGGAGGAAGGCAAAGGGAAGAGAAGCAAGGCATCTCACATGGCAGGAACAGGAACAAGAGAGAGAGTCGAGGGAGGTGACACACACTTTTAAATGACCAGGTCACATGAGAACTCATTCACTATTGTGAGGACAGTATCATGAAGATGTTGCTAAACTATTTATGAGAAATCCACCTCCTGATCCAATCGTCTCCCACCAAGCCTCACTTCCAACATTATGGATTACAATTTGACATGATACTTGGGTGGGGACACAGATCCAACCCATATCACAGTTCTTACTGCAGACTTGTAAACATGAGCCTCTTCTTCAGGCTTGCTAGCCCTGTTTTGTCTGGGTCTGACCAAAGTGAGTTCAACTTGGTATCTGCAACTTTCATAAAAGTAATAATGTGCTTGTCAACGTAAATATTCAAAAGTGTCAGAATCTAGTTTAAAGAGAGCTTATTCAAGTGCAAAATTTGAGGATGAGTCCACTGGGAAGCACAGATTCCAAAGAATGGAAGACAGTGTTCCAAAGTGTCGAAGTTTGGGATTATTTATGTAGACAAAGTTAAGGGAATCTTAATAGAATTTCAACAACTTTTTATGTAACACTTAATGCATAGTTACAACAACCTGATTAGTCAAGGTGGTCTTTTTCTTTCAGGAAAGTATATTTCACATTCCACATTGAAGATGTAACAGTTATGGGGTTTGGGGCATTATCTGGTCTGAGTTAAGTACAGGACAATAAAGGAAGCAGTTAATCTAAAACAAAGGTCCATGATTGGAAGGGAGAAGGCCTGGTCTCTCATCTCTCCTAGTCATTTACAGAATAAGAACAATGAGGAAGAGAGTTAATTTATAATCTAAGAAGCAAAATTACAAACATCCTATATAATTCCCTTGGCATAATAAATTTAGAGGTTCCTGAATTTTTATCTTTTACATACTTTATGTATATTTTATACTTTAAAGTATATTGAAAGAACAGGACCCACAGGATTTAAATGAAAACAATTTTATTGTTATCTTCAGTGCTTTCTCATCTATTTTGTGGAACTAGTTTTTCATTCTTTTTAGATGAACGCTGGAATAAGTTCCATAACTTGTCATGCTTGGAAATGTTCTCTAGCTACCGTAAGTGGCAAAAAACAGTTATATTTTACAATTAAAATATCATATCCCTTGTAAACTCCATCCTAGTTTCATTTAAAGTTAAAGCTTTTCCCTACCATGACTCAGGGTTACTCCATGTGGGAGACCTCAGTGGAAAAGAGTAGCCAGTCATCTTTTATGTTAACTCTGCCATGTCCTACAAGCAGCCTGTGTGACCTTCCAGAGTTGAGGTGGTGGAAAGGAAAGTCCAGAAAGATTTCACTCAAATGATACTGATATGAAAGGCTGTTGACACTTCCTCTGAGTGAGGCAAATGTTTGAATCTTTTATGGGGCATTATGGATTCTTTGTGGATTACCTGCATCCCTAAAAGAGCTTTCCTCTGCAGTTCCTTTGCATCTCTAGTGGATTTTCATATCCTGCCTCATTTTGCTGAAGTCTTCTAGCAGTTCTAGACTGATCTCTAGAATTGCATCTAATTTGACCCTGGGTCAACTTTCCTTTGGCTAAAGTAGGTAGAATGCATTTATTTTCCAAATTCAGCTCTCCATTCTGCAACCACATGCCACCTCACTGTCACCACCCACAGTACTTCCTGGAAAGCCCTCTAATTTGAATTGAAAGTCACACTGACACCTTCCTTCATTGAAAAATATCTTTCAATTTCTTTCATTCTCTCAGCCTTTCCAACTTTAACACTTTTATCACATTGAATGAATTAGGGGTAAAGAGTTAGAAAATTGGTTTTCCCATTTCCTTTAGAATATGGAAGTGCCAGTCTACTCTTTTGTTCACAGGCTTTTGGGTCCTCAGCCAAATGTGAGATTTAAAATTCCATTTAAAAATGTTGCATTACTATTTGCAATAGCAGAGACTTGAAACCAACCTAAATGTCCATTAACGGTAGACTGAATAAAGAAAATGTAATACATATACACCATGGAATACTGTGCAGCCATAAAAAAGAATGAGATCCTGGCCTTTGTGGAAACATGGATGAAGCTGGAGGCTATTGTCCTTAGCAAACTGCTGGAGGAACAGAAAACCAAATACCACATGTTCTTACGTATAAGTAAGAGCTAAATAATGAGAACACATGGACACATGGAGGGGAACAACAGACACTGGGTCTTACCTGAGGGTTGAGGGTAGGAGGAGAGAGAGATCAGAAAAAATAACTAATGGATATTTAGGTTTAATACCTGCACGATGAAATAATCTTTATGAAAAACTCCCGTGATACAAGTTGACCTATATAATAAATCTGCACATGTACCCCAGACCTTAAAAGTTTAAAAAGATGTAGCTTTGAAAGGTAAAATATGAAAATATATTCCAATTTATGTTTAATTCATTTTTTTTCTGCTGGATTGTAGTAAGACTTTTAAAAATAAAATAAAATAAACCATTGATACTTCTGCAAATCAAAATTGAGGAGAAAGATGTATGACAATGAGAAGCAAAAGAAATATAATGCGATTTTATTCCCAATTGTATTAAGTCAAACATATATAATTATTTGTGTTTGCAATTCATATCATTCATAAGATATATCCTCTGGTCCCAATTTTGTGCAAGTCCTTCAAATACGATTGAATTCAGCAAACAAAATGAAAGGCACTCTTTCACAAACCTTTGGTTTGTGCTCTTTCCTTTTTGGAACTTCTTTGATTTAATTTGGGAAAGAACCTAATAATGTAAAATTTATAATATTTTCTTTAATTGTAAAAATCAGAAGTTATCTGGGAAATCTAGCTGATGGATAATAAAGACCTTCATGAAAGAAACTTTTTTGACAATATTTTTAGGTCAAACTTCTGTGGAACAATCAAGGTTTATGACACTATTCAAGCCTTTCAGGAAAAGATTTGCTTTATGTGTGTTGTTGTTAATTTGAGCATCAGAGATTTTAGTTTTAAGCTGTTTCTTGCTCCTAATGTTTCATTCTTTGATATAAATAAGGGGCTTAGAGGGAGGCAAGTGGGCTACCATGTCAGTGGTTCAATCCCAATTAAAATATTCAGGGGCAGAGACCTAGCCAGACATAGCTAGGTTCTTAGGTGCTCCAGGCTGGTCACAACTCTCTCTTCCCCTGTTAAGCCTGTGAACCTGTATTCTGTGTCAGAAACTGTTTAGGAATTTTGCACTAGAGCAGTGAAGAAGGAAAGGTCCCTATTATGGAGTTCACATTCTCGTGGGATAGAAGAGTATAATAAACAATGTCAGATTGTGAAAATATCAAAACAACCCGAATAAGGAGGTGGAACTGGGATCTGAGAATGCTATTTTAGATGGAGTGATCAAGGAGGGCCTCCCTTTGGAAGGAACTTTTAAATGAAGACCCGAATGAAGGAAAACATTGAGTCACAACAATACTTTGGTGAAGAGCATTCCAGGTAGCAAAGTCCTCAAGATAGGAATGTGTTTAGTGTGTTTGAATATCACCCCATGTGAATAATTCCTTTGCCTTCCCTTTGTGAAGACATTACTTAGAATCTGTGACCCACATGAAGGAAGAGGGTAGGTAACTGTGAAAGTCACCATCTGCAAAATTCTCACTTTCACCAAAGACATTAAATACCATAATGTCTTTCAGTTCAACATTAACCATTAAACTAAATAGGCTAATTCCTGCCAAAATACTAGTCATGTGACCAATTCACCTTTCCTCATGATCAGGGCCACTAAAGCATTTTGTACTCCCTTGGCACCCAAAAAACTACCGCATTTCCAGGAGTAAATTTACCTCCCACCCAGTTTTGCCAGGAACTGGGTTTCTAGTTTTTAATTGCTTTTTATAAGAATTCCAATGACAGTTGCCCATACCAACCATTTATCAACACACTTTGTGAACCCAGGATGTGAGCAATCTTTCATGCCCTCACAGACTTCTTCAAACTCTAGGATTCACTAAATGGGTGAGCATTCCATAATTCTATTTAAAATAAATTATGAGCCAAGTTTTAAAAATGTATTTTTAAAAATACTGATAGCTACAAATATGAATATAGATTTACAATCACTGTGGCATTCAGGGTTTCTCTCAGTAACTTCGCAGTGAAGGCATTAGGAAAACACTACCTCAGGTGACCAAGGTTAACACCACCAGCGATGTCACGTCAGTGTCACCATATGGTGAGAATGGCACTGTCCTCTATGGTATTCATCTCCCAAATCTATATCCCCAGTCTAACAATGAGGAAAAAAATCCTAATTAAAGGACATTCTACAATATGCATGACCAGTACTTCTCAAAACTGCTAAGCTTATAAAAAACAAGGACAGTCAGAGAAACTGTCATAGCCAAGAGAAGCCAAAGGAGACATGACAATTAAATGTAACAGGGTGTCCTGGGTGGGATCCTGGAAGACAAAAAGAACATTAGGTAAAAACTAAGGAAATTTGAATAAAGTATGGACTTTAATTCACAGTAATATATTAATACTGATCCATTAATTGTTACAGATAGACCATTTAAGATGTTAACAAGAGAGGAAACTGATGTACAGCATGTGGGAACACTTTGTACAATTTCCACAACTTTTCTGTACACCAAACCTGTTCTAAAATTAAAAGTTTAAACATAAATAAATAAATAAAACCCTAAATCGCATTTAGACAATTAAGTATAGGATACTGGGGTCCCAGGTTTCTGAACCTTTAAGTTGAAAGAGACCTAACCACTCACCTGGATACTGCCTCATTTGCTATTTACTGCTGTTTCTCCCTCAGGTCACAGGTAGTGCAGCTCAGGAAAGAAAAGTGCTGTTTAGAATGAAAAGTAAAGTGCACATATCCAGGCAGAAAGAGCCGGATGACAGATAGAAGTGGGTCACAGTAATACTTACCTCTTAGCTTCTCTGAGGCAGTAAATAATGCTGATTTGCCAGGTAAGAAAATACTGAGGGATCTCACAACCCTCAGAATTATATGGGAGACCAGACCCTGCAAAGAAGGTTGTTTTTAACTTGAATAATTCAGGCCAGAGTAGATTTGGGTGGCCTGAATTATCTGGATAGTTGCCCTAATTCTTTGCTTTGACTGTGGAGACTTAGCTTTTGAGGGAAGTAGGTCATTCATTCCCCAAGATACTAGTGCCCCTCCTGAAGGATGAAGACGTACTTAAAGGGGTGGAAACTTTTTACATCTGGATTGAATTATTAGCTTGTAGAGGCGTTTTTTCATTTGTGACCTCTGTGAGTCAGGGCAAGTCATATGCAGCTCAGTGTTGTGTACGGAACCAACTCTCCCTGTCTAATCACAGCTCCAGGGACTCTGATTACAGGTATACTCTTTCTAGCTGTGTTTAGTCAAATAAGAATAGGAGGCATCCTGTCCTTATGATTTCATTTAGATAGACAGCTGTTTTCTGCCTGGTCTGTGTGCTTATCTCAGTGCAAATGCCTTTCTTTCTTTTTTTTTTTAATCAGTTTCACCAAGAGGTTGGTAGATTGTTGGGTAGGCTCTTTTTTTTCCTTTTTTTTTTTTAAGCAGTGAAAGCTGAGAAAATTAAATGTCACCTGTAAATTCTCTATTTCTCCTCTTTGTAAAAGTCATCTCTTCTATAGAGCTATTTACATTTTATTGTTACTTTTAGACAGGCAAAAGGCTGGCACCTGGCCTGACTCTGGCTTAGTAAGATTGTGACATCATTCTGATTAAAGAAGAAAATATTTGTTTACAATTAAAGTTAGTTGACATTTTAGCAAGTGAGATTTTGTTTTAAGTTATAGTCAGAGATCGGGAAGACAAAACCTGTGATGCTTCCCTAGTGGTAAAATTCTTGAGCAATCCCAGAAGCTTCCTTTGCTATGGCTGCTTGAATATTGCAAATGGTAACTAAAGAAAATCTTAAGTGCTAAATATATAAATTCTAAATATTTTACTAAATTCCAAATGCTATTTCATATAAAATCACATCTAAACATTAATTGTTAATAATGTATATTAATGACCAAAATTTGGATTAAAGGTTATTTTCTAATCTTTCAAGTAAATGGAAATTCAGATACTCTTACAGCTTGGATCAGATACACTGTAAATTAAAATCACATCCCTCCCCCCCAGTGTTTAATGACACACTGAAAGTCATATCACTCTGTTGTAGCCTAGTGCCATGAATTTTTCTAACACAATACAGATTATAATTCAGGAGGTCTTTGGCTTAACCTGAAATTCTGCCTATCAGGCAAGCTCCCAGGTGATGTCGATGCTGCTGGACCACAGACCTTGAATATCAATGTTCCAGCCCCTTCCTCTGAAAAAGTCACAGTTCTTTTTATCTGGGATTTAATTACATTTTTATGACTGTATTTTTACTAATAAATAAATTGAACCAAAGAGAAAAATTAGCTCATTTTATACAGATTTCATTTAACATTAGTAACTTTCCCAGTTGCTTCAAAGCCTTCAGTTGTACACAATGTTCACAGTTTCCTCTATCACATAAATTGGAAAACAACTGAGATGAGATATTTCCATACTGAAATACACTCAGGGAGTACTTTATAAGGTGAAAAGACATATTAACGAGTCTGAGAAGTGTGATGAATTCTGTTTGACCCCAAATATATTTGTCTGTGGGATACTTTTTTCCTGTGTTACCCGTGAATAACTGAGTTTTTACATGGAATGGTAGAGGAGGAACTGAAAATTGTGGAATTTTCTCTAATATCTAAGTGTAGAAGACTTTAATTTATCATAGTTCCATCTTCTAATAATTCATCTCTCATGTATAGTATAATAATCTTATAAGAGTGTACTTCCATTCCTCCCTCATATCTTTTGTGCATTTGTTAAGAATATAGTCCTGCTATTTTTCCTCCAGCCAGTTATCCTTTAAAATTATTTTTAAAATCTTTTATACTTAGACTCATTTTGACTATTTCTTGTTTTTGTTGTTTATATCTGTAGTTGCATATATCTGAAATTTCATAATTTATCTTCTTCCTGAAGAACTTCCTATAATTTTTTTATCATTGCCTAGCTGCTAATGATTCTCCTTGCTATAGTTTGTCTGAAATGATGGCTTTTTTTATGCCATTATTTTTGAAATATGTTTTTGCTGAGTATAGAATTTTGGATGGACAGTTAACTTTTTTTTTCTTTCAGTATGTTAAGTATACTATTCTGTTTTCTTCTGGCTTGCATAGTTTCTGATAAGAAGGCTGCTATAGTTTTTATCTTTCCTCCTCTGTCTGTAATGACTCTTTTTTCCTTGTCTTGAAGATTTGTCTGTATCTTTAGTTCTCAGCAGACTGACTATGGTGTATCTAGGTATGCTGGTTTAAAAAAATTATTTTACCTGCTTGGAGTCTCATAGGGTTCTTAAATCTGTAATTTGTGGTCTTAATTTTGGAAAGTTTTCATCCCTTATTTCAAATATTTTTCTGCCTTGTTTTTGCTCTACCTTGTACTTCTGAGATTCTAATTATGCGTGTGTTACCTGTTTGATGTTGTCCTGGAGATCTTGGATGCTCTGTTTTGTTTTTTCCTCCCTGATTCTTTTTCTATATGTATTCAGCTTGGACAGTTTCTAGTTATTTATCTTTTAGTTCACTGATTCTTTCCTCAGTTGTGTCCAGAAAGCTGATAAGCCTGTTGAAGGACTTTTTTTTAACATCTTTTATTTCTAGCATTTACATTAGAATATTAAAATTTTTTTCACTCCTCTCTGGTGAAATTTCTTTTCTGTTCACTAATTTTTTACATTTTTGACTAGATCTTTTATTATATTAATCATAGCTTTTTAAACTCTCTATATATTTCTGACAACTGTGTCATCTCTGAGTCTGATTCTTCTGATTGCTTTATCTCTTGACAATGTTCTCTTTAAAGAATTATTTTAAGAAATATTTTTGTGTCTCCTTTTAGTTTTGAATAAGTGCCAAACATCCTGTTTTGAAGAATAATAGGGAAAGAGGTAAATAGCATTTGTGCCCAGAAATGAGCATGCCCCTAACCTTATGTAAGGCTGTTAGTGTGGGGGTTTTAGTCAGTGTCTGGTTGTATGTACTAGGCTGGGGTTTTCTTTCTATAGTTACCTTCATTGCCATACATGCTTCAAATTCTTCTTTCAGTGGGTTACTGTTACCTTCTGCTTCTGTAGTCATATAGTGCCAAAAGATTTTTCTCAACTTTCCCGCCTTATTCTCAGCTTCCAGCAGGCTCTGTATATCTGTGCCACAGAGGGGTTCTCTTTCCTCACCCATCTTTCACCAGTAAATTCTTTCATTTATTACTTCATGCAAGGCTTGTGGGGATGGAGATAGAAGTTATCCCCATCCAGCTTTGGTTTTAGGCAAGTTCTCTATGCCTAGATCTTTTGTTTTGTTTTGTTTTACTACTTCCTGTTGATTTGCAGTGTGCCTAGATCTTAAAGGGAGGTCTTTCTCAGTGTTCCAGTACGTCTATCCCTTTGTATATCAAACTGGGCCTTGTATTTCTGGACCTTCTTGAAAAGTATGAAATACTCCCCTCCAGCCAACCCCAGCCCAATGGCTTATAGCTTTTTTTCTAGGAGACAAGAGTCTGTCAAAGTGGGCAGTATTTTATGTTTGCCTCCACTGGCAGCTGGTCACTACCTGAATGCCTGTGCCACCAAGGGACACTCTCTGCTCTCCTGCCTTTTTCCAGATACTTCTTGTGACCACTCAGTGGGAGTCCATGGAGAAGAATGTGAACTTTCCATGTGCCTGGGGCTCCCAGTTATTCTAAAATTATGCATTAGCCCCACATTTAAATTTGATTTAAAAGGAAAGTGATGTTCTCTTGAAGCTTTCTACTTCTTAAAAAGAAGTAGAATTACCTCCTATATGGTTATGATGATGAGTGGAATTTGGTGAGTATGGTTTGTTCATTCTCATTCTATAAGGTATTATGTTTTTATTTAGACGTAGTGTACTATCCTTGGCCTCTTTTCTGAATGTCATTTTAAAGAATTTTAAATCCTTTTCTTTCATCTCAAACCGTGAGGTAATACCCTAACTTACGTGAAGCAAATCACATGTTTAAAATAATACTACACTTGTTTGTACAACCAAGTCATAATTCACTTGACCTAACTGGAGAGAAATGAATTAATATGTTTTTAGAAAAATTCAGACACAATTCCTTGGAAAAACCTGGCAATTGTTTTTCAAGAGACTTTAGCAAATCACTAACTGTTATTGGGGTGCTAAGAACCCTATATCGTTTTAATAGTTTGAGTCACTTTTTAAGTCATCAGTGTTTGATATAAGTGCTTTATCTGTAAATTTATCAACTTCAACACTGTGGTAAACAGAATAATGTCTCCCCACAGCTGCCCCTGCTGCCACCAAAAGACATCCATGTCCTAATCCCTGAAACCTGTAAATATGTTACATTATATGGCAAAAGAGATTTTGCAGAAGTGATTAAGCTAAGAACATTGAAATGTGGAGATTATCCAGATGGGCCCAATGTAATCACAAGAGTCCTTAGAAGAGGAAGGTAGGAGGATCACAATCAGGAAAGAGGATGTGACCGTGGAAGCAGAGATCCTAATCAGAGAGAGGGAAAGAGAGATTGGGAGATGTTATGATGTTAGCTTTGAAGATGGAGAATGGGGCACAAGCCAAGGAATGTAGGCAGCTACATCTTCTTCTAGAGCCTCCTAAAGAACCCATGCTGCTAACCCCTTGATTTTAGGACTTTCGAATTCCATAACTGTAAGGTAGTTTGTGTTGTTTAAGCCACTAAATTTGTGATAATTTGTTATAGTTACATTAGCAATAGGAAATTAATGTAAAGTTTGAAAGGCAAGAATCTAACTTGCCTTCATAGCATAAGAAAAAGAATTATCCAGTGATGTCAACATTTTAAAAGGCCTTTAGTCAAATATGAATTTAGTTAGTAATATTGACATTGGTCCTTTGTAATATCACTTGAGCTGATTAATGGATTTTGGTTTGTGATTTTAGCAAATATAAATTCATAATAAATTATTTATTTTAACAGGAGGAACAGAATCATGATTTTTAGTGACCTCTTATCCTGGACAAATGGATGTAACACGCTTTATTCCAGGGTATACTGTACTGTGTTGCCCCCCCTTTTTTTTATTATGGATAATAATAGATGACATGCTGTCTTCGTATGATTAACATATTTTCTATTTTTTCTGGCTTAACACTTAGTATTATAGCCATTTTGGCCAGGATGAATTAGTTTCCCTCTCAAAGTTGAGTCATTGTCTGTAATAGTAAGAATAAAATAATAATTTACCATTTACTATGAGCTGTATAGTATGTTAGGTACTTATATTTACTTCATATAATCCTCATAATTTTAGAAGTAAATGTTCTTCTTCCTATTGTATGCATAATTGAAGCTCAGAAAGCTGATGTAACTTGCCCAAATTCATGCAATTAGTCAGTGGAGAGCTACATTTGAACTCCAAGACATATACCTCCAAATATTAGAATAATACTGTGCTTGTTTGTATAGCCAAGTCATAATTCACTTGACCTCATTGGAGAGAAATACATTAACACATTTTTAGAAAATTCAGACACATGAATTTCTTGAAAAACATAGTACAGTATATCTCTGGAATAAAGGGTGTTACATCCATTTGCCCAGGATAAGAGAACATTGAGAATCATCACTCTGCTCCTTCTGTTAAAACAGATAATTTTTTATGAATCCATATCTGCTAAAATCACAAAACAAAAATCCGTTAAGCCGCTCAAGTCGTATTATAAGGGACCAATGTCAGTGTTGCTAATTAAACTGTCACTTGATTGAAGTCTTTTAAAATGTTGACATCACTGGGTAATTTCCTTTCTTTTTTAAAAAATGTATTTATTATACTTTAAGTTCTGGGGTACATGTGCAGAATGTGCAGGTTTGTTACATAGGTATATACTTATGCTATGAAAAAAAGTTGAATTTTAGCCTTTCAAACACTGTAAACACTATTCCTCAATAGTCAGGGATGACACTAGGCAAAAATAATGAAACCAGCAGAAATTTATCTTTACTATGACTCTGCTACCTCTACTTCTTTATAAAGAATGTGTAAACATAATGCTTTAAACCAAAGAAATAATTCTAGTAATGGGACTTTCAGAACCTGAGTCTGGTCACAGGGGCAGACACTTTGTGGCATTCAGATGTTTTGGTTTATCTTCAGTGTCCTGACATGTAGGTGGCCACCTCTTTGACTATGCTGAGAAGCATCCCTAGAGTATTCCTTTTACTAAATAGTAGGTTCTGGTAACTGATTGCACAATGAACTTTTGAATAACTAAAGAGAAATCTCTCTATATAGCTTTACAGGACAGAGTACTGCTAGATATTGCAGTACCTTTTCTGAATCAGAATCCACTAGTTCCCCACTTTGACTCTTTTCAATGCTGATTTTTAAATGTCATAGGTTGCATTTGCAGTACGTGTAACCCACTAGAATTAGGGAAGCCAAGATGGTTGTTAGACAAGGGAATTTTTCCCATAATGTATTATTATCCCATTCTCTCTGTGCTTATAGAAGTTGCTGAAAAATGATAAACAGTGGTGATGATGAAGACTTATTTTGCATTTAGCAATAGTTTGTTATACAGAATAAGAAATTCAAACTGTTCCATAGAAAATAAATAATAAATCTTCCAAAGGAATCATCCATGGAAGCAAAGAGCTTGTATTAATTCCAACAATGATGGAATGAAAGATTCTGAAAATTCTAGTGATCCCTTTGGAATTTGAAGAAGTTATTCATAGATTGCAATAATTTGCATTGAGTTCATATGTAATCTTAACATACCTGATCTTTTATTCATTAACTCAGCAAACTTTTATTGAACCCCGACTTTATGTGAGGCACTATTTTAGGCACTGTGGATATGAAGATAGACAGGATAAAATCACTCCCTTCAGAGGCCCACAGTCTGGTTGATGAAAGATATCAGTAAATCAGCAGGTAGAAATAGCATGATGAGTGCAACCAGAGAATGATTTCTTTGAAGAAAACTGGAACGAATACTTATACTATTTACAGAGGTTGGGGTAAACTTTCTTCACAATAGAGGTGAAATCTGAGTTGAATTTTAAAGAATGGGTTCATTAGACTAGGAGGAGATGAACAACTCCAAGGTAAGGTAGAAGTTTATGTAAAGCTATGAAGATATGAGACAGCATAGAATGTTCAGGCAACTACAAATATTGATGTAAAGGGTTACAGGGTGTTAAGGAAAGTGACAAGTAAAAAAGAACCAGTATATTATTAAAGTCCTGTATATTGCAAAGAAGTAGGGGTATTTTCCTGCTGGCAGTGGAGTTACTGAAGGTTTTAAATAACAACAAAATAAAATGATATAAGCAGTGCTATATTGATACATAGCATTGCTTGTAACACCAGACTAAATGCAGTCATGCATTGTTTAGGTACAGGGCTACGTTCTGAGAAATTGGTGATGAGGCAATTTTGTCATCATATGACCATCATAGAGTATACTTACCCAAACCTAGATGGTATAGTCTGCTACATACCTAGGCTATATGATATAGCCTCCTAGGCCACAAGCCTGCATAGCATGTTACTGTATTGAAAACTGTAGGAAGTTGTAAAATATTCATAAGTATTTGTATATCTAAATATGGAAATGTTACAGTTAAAAACATGGTATTATAGTCTTATGGGACCACTGCTGAATATTTGGTTCATAGTTAACCAAAACGTCTTTATGGGACATGTGACTGTGTATCATAGGAGCAGAGACCTTATCTCATTCTTTTTTATCTGCCTTGGTACCTCCCATGGTGCTTGGGACATAGTTATTAATACATAATTTTTGGACAATGCAGATTATTTCAATGATCATCTTTAATATAAAGCCCAATTCTGGCCATTTCCTCATCCAAAACATACTACATTTCTGAGTAGAGGTTCCACTGGATCATTGAGATGAGAACAAATTTGTCTTTTGTGACATTAATCAGCAACAATTACATGCATATACATCTAAATCTGTCAGTCCAGATACCGATGTGCTACATACATACCAAATATCAATGTCAAGGTTTGCCCCTTATCTTTTAATGAATTTCTTGATGAGATGTTTGTTTTAAAACTCTAGAGGTGAATGCAGCTTCCTTGGTACTGGGAACTTGCTCACAATAAATATGTAGATGAACACTAGAAGATGATATAGATAGATATTTTAATTTTTAATTTTTTTATTTTTATAAATAGAGATGGGATCTCATTATGTTGCCCAGGCTGGTCTTGAACTCCCAGGCTCAAGTGATCCTCCTGCCTCGGCCTCCCAAAGTGTTAGGATTACAAGTGTGAGCCACTGCACCCAGCCCAGATTTTAAATTTTATGTATTAGAAAAAGTTCAGAATTCTGGCTAGTGTTGTCATTGCCCATGTTAACATTTAACATTAATCTAGTTACTTTGAAATGGTTAAAAAATCAAAGTATCTTGTCATCAACTGGCCTTAGAGAATGGTCTTACTTGTTATGCTACTGTTTTTTTAATCTTTAATGTCATCAAGTGAAAACAGCTTGGACTAATTCTAGTTTTGTCCTATCAAAGATTAAAAATAGTCACAGAATATTGAAATTAGCCAGAGTTTGAACTTTAGCTGGTATGCACACAAACATACACACAATGTGGAATTATTTTCATGTAGAACTCAGCAGATGGGATTCTGCTAAATTGGGGTGGATATTAAATAGGTCTAGAAGAACACATGGAAACGATTTGGTAGATCATAGAAGATAGATTATTACACCAAAATCAAACAATCTGTGTAAAGCTCAAGGTACATAAGCTGTTAGGTTTTCTCCAGTATCTATTCTTTTCTTCTCTGTAGTGAAAGAATGTTTTTGCTCAACATTTGGATACCTAGATAAAGACAACATATCTCAGCCTCCCATATACCTAAATATGGCCATATAAGCATCCTCTGGTCAATAGAATATGACTACAAGTGATGTATGTTACTTTTGAATTGTTCCCTTAAAAGAAAAGGGTGTGTCCTTTCCTTTCTCTTTTTCCTTTTTCTCATCCTTTAGCCAAGAACAAGAGTTTGGTGATGAACCACCTTCAACCATGCAGATGACAACACATCCTGGGTGTGACAGGGCAACAAGATGGAAACAGCCTTGCTCCCAACACCATGGAGCAGACATGGATCTTTGTTACAGTAACTAAAACTTTATTCTAATACAGTTGGGAAGCAGGAGGAAGATGTTTTGGTCAAGTGTCTTTGTGTTGCAACTAACAGAAACTCAATTCAGAATGGTCAAAATAAAAATAGAAATCTATTGGCTGATCCAGCTGAAAATTCTAGATATAGACAGGCTTTGGAGATGATTTGATCCAATGGCTTACAATACTTTCAAGTCTGTGATGCTTTCTGTCTATAATTCTTTTCATCTTCCTCTATAAGTTAAAAATATACTTGGGCTATACATGTTTCTGTTGACACCCAAGGGGACAGAAAATTTCTTGTTCTTCAACCAGTGAGTAAAGAGGGTTTAATTTCAATTGGAACAATTTTAAGTTGTTTAAACTTAAATTATATATATATATACATTTAAGTCACATGTATATATCTGAATTAATCACTATGGCCAAGAAAATACCATAAACTTAGTGAAATATCTTTGGGATATTCGTAATTTTGGTAAAGGGGATCGTACCATCCTGATCACCTTAAGCCAGCCAGCATCCCTGGGACTAGTGGATGGGTCAGTCTAACTCAAGAGTCACAGCTGGTACTCCGTGGGAGAGGAGTGTCATGGGTGCTGGAGGCATCTAGACCATGTTCACTACTGCAGATGAGCAGATCTAAGGAAAGAGCATGGGGCCTTATGTGTTGCAGGAGTGTAGTATATGCACTGTTGCATGAGAGCAATGTGCATAGGGCTGGATGGAGCTACTACTGACAGTGTTTGAAAGTCAGGGTCAGGATTTTGTATATATGAGTTGGGAATTTGGGCTGAGGCTTTGCTAAACATGATTTTTTATAGTAGCACAATACTGAGTGTAAATTAGTATAGTAACTCTTAAAAGAGTCTAAAGGAATAAAGGATTAGGAATGTGTATCTGGGTAGCTTTTTGTTTTCATCACTGTGTGTATATGGGGGGCGGTGTGTGCCTGTAATTGATAAGGTAATAGAATTTTTATGAATTTTATGATAAAAGCCCCTGGCATAGGGAATGAAACATATATGATTAAAAGCACTCCCCCCAACCACACACACACATACACATACTTACATACAGTAATTAGTCTTTTACTAGATTTCTAAGATTACAAATTAGATATATTTGTTGCCCTTGCTCTTGTTTTGATTTTACTTTTGGAATGGAGTCTGGTGCTTCTGTACTTAAGAAAGAAAGATTGCATTTAGAATTTATTCCCACCTTTTATTCTAAGGACAGCTTAAAGTAAAGGTGGAGACCATAGTTCACATGTCCTGAGTCACCTGCCTGTGCCTAGGATAGGACTCTGCTTCTGTCCCTCAGCAGGATGAATACCACTGGGTAATCAGTTTCTAGAAAAAAATGTTAGTTTTGTCTAGAACAAAGTGAAATGCTACATATTGAGTACAAAATATGCACTCTATGTTAATTAATTAGTAAAGGCAGGTTTAGTAAAATTGCTAAGTGCCAGGTCTCTGTTTCTCTGTCTTAGAATATGATGTGTGTTCTTCAGATTTTGCTAGTTTCAATAACTTGGTTATACGGTTGTAATGGTTTGACCTTGGGGCCAACCATTATTTTTTAGAGCCTTTAAAATATATCAGGCTAAGTTTGTCACATGATCTCAGGGAAGTTTTCATTGTTGTATTACCTTGATATTGGCATATGAAGTTATACATACAGATCATTTCAACTCAGCATGACACAATGAAAAAGAAGCCTTTGTGTTCATCCTGAGGGCCACACACACAAAATTGCTTTTTAATAATTCCCTTTACTAAGAAAAATATTTACTAGAATTCCTAGGAAATCTGGAAAGAATTATCGACCATTTGTTGCCTCCTACTAGCATTTTCTGAAACATTTCGATTTTAAAATATGCTTTTGAGGTTGTTGAGGTGATAATATTTACCATTAAGTGTGACTATATTAAAGTACATTGACTAGACTTTGCCATTTCTAATGAAATTGGAATGACAGTAAATACCAAAAAAGCATGAAATGGACAATTTTGACTCCCTTTTCAGAATTGAGTCATTGAGAGTATTGTTGGTGTTGGCCGTCCTTTAAATCCCTGATGATACTAAGGCAGATGTTATTTTTTTTAATAAACAAAGCTTACCCAGTTGAATGTGGCCAGTTTTTTATTTAGCTTTCCCGTTTTCTTACACAAGCATACACATACATCCATGCGTCTAAATCGACCTGTTACCTCAGAACGTGTGCGTGTGTGTGTGTGTGTCTGTCTGTCTGTCTGTCTGTGTGAAGTCTTTTTTCTCTTTTCTCTCAGGTTGAACTGATACTCTGATGTTTTCACTATTGAAGAGCAGAACTTACTTAGAGCTGCCTCTGGGAGGACAGTTTCTGACATATATTACCTTAAGTCCACTTTCAGGATAAGATGATGAAGTGAAGGCAAATCACAAAATCTCTCTCTTCCAAAACCCAAGGACATGCTCAAAGACAGGATAAACTTAAAAACCAGCAAAAAGTATGCTGGCATCCACCAAATAATGGCAGAGGTACAGCCCCATGCTATGCAACAGCCAGAGAAAGAAGGAAGCGTAAGACTCCCGGAACCTCCAGGACTCCTAATTCCATTCCCTTACATTCTGCTCCCCTGAGGCAGGGGAGGGGGCAGACAAAATCCTAAGAAGTCTCCCATTCCTCCTTAATTTAGAGAGAAGCAATCTGCTGGGTATCTGGCAGCCCTGGGGAGGGAGTTGGAAAGCTCCCCCTATGCCCTCAGTGTCTCATCAGAGGACAAAGAAACATCCGGGCTAACCTTTATAAAACTGACCAGGTGGAAAGAAAGCTGAGAGGGAATAAGGAGCGACTATAATTGCCCAGAGCAAATTATGCCCAGCCCTAATTGGAGATTTAGCTTAGTGGAGGACAAAGGATACAGTAAAGTGAATGATGGGGATAAGGGTCTACAGGAAGAGGTACATGGAGGGTTCAGTTGTTAGTCCGTAGCAGAATGTTAACGTGGCAGAATGCACATCTTTGGTCTCTGTCTGCTGGGAGGAGAGGGATCCACTGCAGGATGGAGGAAGGTGAAACACAGAGAGTAGACATTGTAGTCTTTCTGAATGAAGTTTCCTTGGCTTTACCCTAAATTGGGATCATGAAACTAATATCCTTTGTTATAAGGGGAATGAGATGACGTGCAACCAGGTACAGCACAGAAAGGAGAGCAGTGTGCAGGCCTCTGCTACCCGTAGCTACCTATAGTCCCAGCTGAACTTGCCCCTGGAGGGAACCTGAAATTCTCAACTCTGTGACTGAACATATAAGAAGATGAAGAGGTGTCAGATAATATGGAGGGCACCTGGGGAGCAATTATATTGTCATGACAGAACTGTTCAGGTTAATAGTGAGCAAGGAAAACAAACACATGGGAACTAGCAAAGAGTGGAAAGAGGAAAGGAACAAGAAGGAAGACAAAAGAGAGGAGGACAGAATGCTAAGGAAAGATGAATTTATTTTGGAAGAAACGAGCTATGAAAATGGAAGGTATCTTACTTTAATGATTGCTTTTCACTAAAAAGAAATTTAAAAGAACATGAAAGAAGGAAAACAAAGACAAAACGATACGACTATCAAATTAGATTAAAAAAGGAAATGCTGGAGCTAAAGAAATGAATTGAGGGCCAAAATGATATTGTTACCAAAGTGATAGATAATTAGGAATAGGTAGGAGAAGATAGGTGTGAAGAAAACCTCAAATAATGCCTTAGAAGAAAGGCTTGAAATAACCAGTGAACATAAAAGATACTGAGTTAAACATCAGAAAGTAGTAGATATGAAACTCAAAGATGATACAGCAAAAGAAAAATCAGTATATCTGGGGTAGGAAATAGAACAAATGAAAAAGAAAAAATATTAAAAAGAAATTGCAAAAAACACATCAAAAGAGTAGACTTTGTGCTAGGAAAATTTGTTACAGAAACTTCAGTGCCAAGACATATATTCTCTGGATATGCTTTGAAGCCAGAGAATGAATTCTTCAGGCATCTTTCACACATAAAACCAAATCACCTAGAAAAGGAAAAATCAGGCTTCTATCAGAATTTTCCAAGGCAGCAATCAAAGCCAAAAGACAATAAGGCAAAGTGGAGAAAAATTATGAATAAAAAGTGACACAAGAATTTCATATTAATGTATTAAATTTAAACATGAAAAAAAAAACAACAAAGGAACACAAACCTCTGTTGCTACTATTCAGAAATGACTACTGCTATCAATGTGTTGTCACATTTCCCACTACTTTTTTCCTAGGGAGGGTGTGTTGTGTGTGTTTGTGTGTGTGTGTGTGTGTGTGTGTGTGTGTTTGACATACGTAATGAATGAGTAGATTGTTACCATTTAGAAAGTTACAAAATTACAGATTACTTAAAATCTCCCAAGACACACAACTAGACTCTAAGTTTATTATATAATTCCATTTTCATTTTTACACTTTTATATGATATTACCTATAAAAACCATGTAAAATTTTGTGTATTTTTAATGTATTGTGCTGTATGCATAATTTTGCAACTTGCTTCATTTCTTGACAAAATTTTTAAATTTGTCTTTATTGATACCTATCAGTGTTCTTTATTCTTTTAAACGTGTATTTTATTATGTTATATATAGATATTTAGATTGTTTCTAGTTTTGTTAGTTTTACAACTAAAGCTGCAATGGACATCCTAGGTGTCTCCTTATGCACAGATATAAATGTTCCTCTAAGGTAAACATTAGATGTAGAATTTCTGAATTGCAGGATTTGTAAATTTTTATTTGTCCCAAGCATGTTGTTATATCTAGCCAAATTGTTGATAACAAATTGTTGATGTTTAAGGAGGACAGAATATTTTCAAATGTGCAAAATTTTGAAGCATATAGTTCCTAGAAAAGCATCCATTTCAACCAGGCTTTAAAGCTTATTTGTATAAAAGTTTACAAAGTATTCATTATTTTGTTTTCCAATGTCAATTCTTTTAAAGGATAAAAATACCTAATCATTGTAATAGATGCTAAATAGGCACTTGATAAAATTCAATCTTTAAAAAAAGGAAGTAGTAACTTCTACCAGAATAGGAATGGATGATGGACTGATGTTTAAAAATAAACATATATCATACAACATTAAATATTTTCCCATTAAATCATGAAAAAATGCCATTTATTTTTATTACTTAGCATTTTCCTGTTTTGGCAAATGTACTAAGACCAAAGAAAGAAATAAAGAAAGGAGGAGGTAAAATACTCTATATCAAGAAAACTTGAGAGAATCAAACTAAAAAAAAAAAAATCAAAATATTAAAAGATTCTGGTAAGATGGATGGTTACATAATTAAGTTAAAGAAATAAATAATAGGAAATATGAAGGAAGAAGATACTTTTAATGACAAATGGTTAAAAATACAAAGGGAAAAATTAACAACATTACATATTATATAAAAGGCCTTTGAAAAATTAAAAATCTACCAAATGACATAAAAGTAGACTTATATAAATTTGTGCCTTATTCTTAAATAGGAAAATTATAAAATAAAGATGTTAATTTCCCCTAAATTGAGCTCTAAATACCAAATGAAATCAATGCATTTTTATTGGAACTTGACAAATTGACAAGTTCATGTGGAGAAATAAATCCATATAAATAACCAGAGGATTATAGGGAGAGGAGAATGATAACCTATGAAGGTATGAAAATAAATTAGGAAGCTATAATAACCCAAACAGCTTAGAACTGAAAAAGAAATAGATAAATTGAAAGAATAAACGTTCTTTTGAATGCAAATTTATATGAACATTGGGTATTTAAAATGAAGCATTTCAAATTACTATTAAAAACAGTCTGACAAATGCCTAATGTATTTAACTGACAGGAAGAACACATCCCTTAAAAATCGAGAACCAAACAAAAAAAAAAAACAGGATCTTCATAGAAAAATAAATACAAATGGCAAACAAACATGAAAAACAAATATTATGATTATCTCATTCATAATCAAAGGAATGCCAAAAGAATGAGATGTTGCTTTTTGCATATCTGATGGCAACATTTTCAGTGTTTGCTAATTCTGTGTTGGCCAAGGTAAACGGAAGCAGGAACTCTCATGCTGTTGGTAGGAATGCAAATCAGTGCATTCTTTTTCTAAAAGAAAATTTGGCAGGAATTCTCAAAAAAAAAAAAAAAAAACCCAACATACTGTTTAGTTTAGCAGCCTGATTGCTGGAAATTTGCCCTCTTGATAAACTTGCAAAATACATCATCAATTTATGTGTACAAGGACATTTGTTGGAGCATTGTTATAAAATTCTGGGACAAACTTAAATGTCCACTGATAGCAGTCAGGTTAAAAAAATCAAAGTACATTCATGCAATTAAATACCTGTGAATCATTACAGAGAATGAAACAGCTCAATAATTGCACATGTGAAGAGCTCAAAGATGTATTTATTGGGGAGAAGGGTAAGAAGGATCCCATCTTATGCAATCCCTTATCAATATAGAGTAAGAGGCTTAAATACAGGTATGGGGGGAAAAAAGGTATAGAAATCGATTTAGGCTAATGTATGCATAAAAGAATTTACTGAAGACTACACAAGAATGAACGATGGGGAGTCAGAAGGGAGAGGAACCATTTTTCTTTCCATCTTATGCCTTTTGTCCTATTCAAATTTTTAACTTTTTGCGTATAGAAGTGTTATACAAATCAGCCAGTCTATATGAGACCCCCGACACAACAGCCCTGCCACCAGCCTCTTCCCCGTCTCCCAGCATTGTTACTCTGGCAACTTTTGGCACAAGGTCCCCACCATTTTCTCCCTATGAGGGAAGCACAATGTTATCACATTCATGGCTTTTTCTTTCGTTCTGACCTCACCCTGGCAAATAAAACCTGCATAGAGAAAAGACAGAGATCAGGTCTGCACTTCTGCTGCTAATACTAACATCACTGCCATCTAGTAAATACTGACCAAGTGCTAAGCAAGGGGGAGGAGGGAACATTATGTGAAGCACTTCAGGTCTCAGTTATTCCTCACATGGACCTATGAGACTGGTACTGTTTTCACAGCCATTTGACAAAAGAGTAGACTGAAGATTATAGAGATGTGGTTGCTTGCCCAGGACTCTACATCTAGTAAGAGGCAGGTCAAGGATTGAAGCCCTAGTGAGCCCCACAATAGCAGCAGAGCTTTTGACAGCTGATACACCACCTCTATAGCTCTCCTAGGGCGGCTCAGCTCCACTGTGAGTCACATAGGGCTTCCTGGGCCAGTGCAAATCATCATTTATAACATAATTTTCTTGATGGGGAGATGTGTTTCAGGCTCCAAATAGTGACTGAAAATAGATTTTGGGAAATGAAACTCCTGATTTATAAGCTGAAGACCATCTGAACTTAATGTTTGTTTTTCTTCAGTAATACATATATAGCAGATATTCCTTAAGTACTTTCTGTCCATTGATTGGTTTTCTCAAATAATTTCTGATTGCTCAATTTTATAGTCATTACGACTATTTTTGGTACTTCAAAGGTATATTTTTGGTATTACTCATTCTGTTGCAGTTTGGTTACTAAGTTCTCACAAGATGACTCTTATAGCTAAACACAGACCCAGGCAAGCCAATATTTTCTCTTTCACAGTGGTGTGTTGCTCAGACAGCAAAGGTGAATTATTGGCCAGAATTTTATGCCAATGATAGGTGTTAGCTTGCATATTCATCAGATTCTTTGAACAGCAATTGATGGTAACTTTTCCATGGTTTATACATTTTTGCCTTGTCTTTTTCCTTCCCCATCCTACCTCTTTATCCTGTACTTTTACTCTTTCTCAAAACTTTCTGCCCTTTTTCAAAATGAAGAACCTGAAAAGGGTCTTGCCAAGCCAGTTGTAATCTCTACTACTAGTTGCAATCATAATACTAATACTTATTGGGTGTCCATGAGCCATGCATTGTTGCAGGTACTTTATATTCAGTATCATTTATTTCTTCACAAAAGAAAGGTAGAGGAGTTCAGGCTTGCACTTCTGCCACTACTCATAATACTAATAGTCACTGCCACTTACTGAGTGCTATGCAGTTGTTCCAGTCACTCCATTTTACAAGTGAATAGAGGCTTTAAAATATTGCCCCCAAAGTCACATAATAGTAAATAGTGTCACTTGAATTCAAACCTAGGCCTGTCTGACTGCAAAACCTCTGCTGTTTCCTTGGACTTCTGTTTGAGGTAGGTTTGCAACCAAATCATCTTGGTGGTTTAGTAATGTCTAGCAAGGTGCTGGTCCCTTTTCCTGCTCTATGCTGCCTGTGGTCCTCACTGGGACACAGACTTCTATGAGCTATTGATGTGCTCTTCTACCTCTAAGTGATTTATGTACCCTCCTGTTTTCTGATTGAAGGAAAGAATTTATGTGCCTTGTGGCCAAAATGAGACAGCACAAAGAAGACTTTGGAAGGAAGAAGGAACTGCTTTTATGGATGGCTCCATTGTCTTGTGACTGATGGGGTTTCAGCCTTTAAAGCCTTCCTGAGATAACTCTCTCTTAAGGGAGAACAGTGATGACTCTAATCCTGGAGTCAGAGTCAAATAATAATACCATATTAATTTTTTTTAATCATTTTTTTCTAGAAATTTTGTTTACTTTATTTAAAATACTGGAAATTAATAATTATGAAAATGAAATATCCATATTATAAAAATTCAAATGTACTAAATGTAAATGTTCTTTATACCATTATACATTAGAAATCTTTCTGTTATACACATGTAACCATTATTATCTTTCTTACTCTTTACCACTGCAAGTCACTCATTTGCTTTGCTACAATTTTTACCTAGAATTTGGCCCAGTGTAACCCCAAGGGTTTCAGTGAAATGACAGCTCTGGCTCACATAATTGTGCCTCTTCTGGGTCCAGAAGCTCTTTGGGTGCCTATGTTCTTATGACTGTACTTTAGATTCTGGGGTACACGTGCAGATCATGCAAGATTGTTGTATAGGTACATTTATGGCAAGGTGGTTTGCTGCCACCATCCTCCCATCACCTGTACCTGACATTTCTCCCCATGTAATCCCTCCCCACCCTCCCTCCCACTATCCCTTCCCTAGCCCCCCCAAAACAGACCCCAGTGCATGATGCTTCCCTGTCTGTGTCCACATGTTCTCATTGCTCAACACCTGCCTATAGGTGAGAACATGTAAACACGATATTAATTTTCATGGGTGAATGGAAGGTTCGAAAGGACAGGGGTGTGGAGCGAGTCAGGCTCATTCACCCAGCCTCTGGGGGAATGTAATTCCAGCTTCATCACTTCAGAACCTTATGACTTTAAGCAAGTTGTTTTACCTTTTTCAGTGGCAGTTTTTAAAATCTGTTTAATGTAAAAAACAATAGTTATGGCATAAAGGGCTTGGTGGATACTAAGTAATAAAGTACAATTTCCTCAAGCAAAAATATTTTCCATTTGATATGCAAGCCAGATTAATTCTGGGAGAAATGTTAATTTGCTTAAATAAATTTTTAAACAGATGGGAAAGAAACAAATGTATTTAGGTAGAGACAAAGTACCAGATGACAAAATTTACCTTGGCATTTAAATATGAGAAGTTTTATTTTTGTTGTAAATTTTCTTATGGGTTTTAGTAATGTAATTACATTATTTGGCACTCACATTAACTCACATAATGCAAAATGTGACTTTTTAAGAAGAGAAAAATAAAAATCAGCGATGCAGAAAGAATTCAGATGAAACAGCTTGAGCACTGATGAGTTTCATGAATTAGATTAACATAAATGATTGGAAAACCCATTATTTTGTGAATGGAAAAGGTGCCCAAGGTAATACCTGCAGCATTAGGAGCAGTTGAAACCCAGCCTTTTGGAACACAAGCCAGGATATTTACAGTTGTAATACAGAGACCTCTCTCCTCTTGAAGCAACTGTAGTAGGATTTGTCCAGTGAGTTAAGCTCTGTATCATCTCTGCAGTGTTGTAGGATATGTGAAAACAGGTTAAATTGGAAATAAAATGTGACAAACAGATAGATCAATTTGGATAGATACAAAGCTATTAAGAAGCTCAGGAAGCCATTCTGTTATTGAAGTATATCAATCCAAAAAATGAAACTACCTAGCTTGACAAATAAGTTCAAAAAGTTTACCTGCTTCCACTCCTATTTTTCATCCTATCTTCCCTATAATAGATGCCGTGGTAATTACAGAAGCAAAAGTATCATTATTACATACTCCTCAGCTACCAAGAGTTAATAACTACATCAGCAAATATGAGTTTGCACATAGCAAATAGTTTCCTTCTACAAAAATATTCAAATAAAAAGAGAATAACATATTTCACAAAGTAAATTTTCGGTCTCAAAAAGAAATACTGCTGAATTTCCCTCCCAGAAGGTTATACCAAAACACATTCCCAAAGTATTTGCCAACAGTTTTAGAGTAATATTTTCCCCACAGTACACAAAACCCAAAAGACAAACAGCAAAAATCTGTAGATTTGACCACATACAAACTAAAACTTTCATACAGCAATATATATAATAATTAAAGTTGAAAAAAGTAATTGTGAGCAAGAGTTTTAAAACATAAAGACAAGATTAAGAATCAAAATATATAATGAGTTCCAGGAAACTAATATAAAAAAAGATAAATGACCTAATAGAAACTTTGCAAAGGATATGGAGAGTCAATCTGCAGAGGAAGAAATGACAAACAGCCAATAAGTATTTGTAAGGATCCGTGCCCCTGTCTGGGAACCAGAAATATGTGCATTTAAACTACCAGTTACCATTTTTTTGCCCCCAGATTGGAAAATTATAAAATTCTATTAACTAACTTTTTGGTGTATGCTACCCTTATAATTCCTAGAGGTCTACAGTGCATTTTGCTAGCAGTTGAGAAAAACATCCCTTCATTATTTTAGTTTTTTCTTGTGTTATCCTCAAAGAAAGGAACCCTCAGTCCCTGATACCCCTCTCCCTTCTCCCTTGTTCTAGGGAAAAGCGGAAGGCTTGCTCTCGCTGTTTCCATTGCATCTCTTATTTCTGAGTCCAGAGGCTGCTCCATCACTGCTCTCAACAAGAAATACCAACATCCAGAGCATTTTGTGAATTTAATCTTTTTGCTTAAAATTAGAGGGCCTGTGGTGGAGGACTCAAATCCCATGTCATACAACTTTGACCACCTCACCTACTCTTTCTCTCTCCCACTTTTCCACTTTCCCAGCTATTTTGTCTTCCACCCCTTCCAAAATTCAGCTGGTATATTATTCCCTAATGTACCTAGCCTCTTGAGGAATGTAATCCAAACCCCATTCTAACTGCTTCTCTTATAGGGTATGACCCCACCAGGGCACATTTCTTGCTTCCTTCACTACTCCCCAACCTACCCAAAATTTTGGTGCATATATTTTTGTCCATGTTATTGCACATACAATGGAAAATGGGACATATTTGTGATGAACTGACCCAAAATCCATATACTTAGGCACGTAGGTGTGTAGCACAACATAGGGACCAATATGTAGATTTGATTAGAAACTTAGCCACTAACTGAGTGTCCTTGGACAGCTTTCTTAACTTTTTTTCTGTCTTGCTTTCTTTGTCTGTAAAATCAGATTGATAGAGCTTTCCTTCTGAGGTTGTTGTGGGGAGTATATGGGATGGTATCTGCAAAGTGTGCGAAGTGCTTATTAGCACAGTGTTGGGGGGCAACATAGTCAGGGACCCTGCAGTCTACGCAGAATGATCACTCAACATAGACTGCATGGTAGACTTTTATCATCTCCAATGCCTTCCTGTAGCACTTTAAATAATCATTCTCGAGGAAAAAGAGAAACTGCACCAACACATAACTGCTCCTATTCAGTAACAGCAGCTACCTGAAAAGATGTTGGTGAAGTACATTACTTTTCTTGCAGCAATAGGGCAGCTATAAATCAGGTCCTAGATTAGAAAAACAAAACATTATAGCCTCTTAGAAAATCATTATCAAGCATTATTCTACCTTATCCATTTAGTTACATTTTGGCTCGTTATTGGCTCTTAATAATTAATTCAGATAAGAGACTTGGGGTAAAATGCTGACTTAACTCCTTTCCATTCTTGCAGCTGTGTGCAGTGAAGTTTTATTGATGCTTTAAAATGTTTCTGACGTTACTAACCCAGGGGAAAAGTGCACTATCTAAATTGGCAGAAAGTTATTTAAACTTTTCAACTTTAATTCTTGCTCCCAGGTACTTTTCATTGTAAGAGAAAAGTTCAAAACCAAGAATTAAAATGTAAATATATTTTCTCTTTCGCCAACAGATTTTGTTAGATAGTGTTGCTGGTTGACTATCTTCCAGTAACAAAACCTTCATGACCCACTTTACTGTGAGTCTATGTACTTTTCTATCACATGTCTTAATCTGTTTGGGCTTCTGTAACAAAATACCATAACCTAGATAGCTTATAAACAACAGAAATTTATTTCTAACAGTTCCAGAGATTGGGAAGTTCAAGATCAAGGCAGATTTGGTGTCTGTTGAAGACCCATTTCCTGATTCATAACCTTCTCACTGCATCCTCACATTGTAGAAGGGACCAGCTAGCTCTCAGTGGTCTCATTTAAAAAGGCACTAATCCCATTCATGAAGTTGCCTTTATCATGATCTCATCACCTCCCAAAGTCCCTACCTCCTAATACCATCAGCTTGGGAATTAGGATTTCAACCTATGAACTTTAGGGAGACACAAACATACAGATCATAGCATCATATCTTCATGAAATGTTTATCTTTTGTTCCAGAAATATTTCAAAAGCTGACTGTAATATATTTTTGAAGTAATTCTTATCTAACTTATTCACTTTAATATTGCCGCAATTTTATAATTGTAATCAAACCAAATACTCAGGGAATTCAGTATATAAGAAAAGTAAATTTTAAGTTGTAGTGACTTTGGGAATTCTTATCATTTGTAAACATCTCAATGACAAATAATAATAGGAATATGGGAAGAAGTACATGGAAACTATTCATGATTATTTGGAAGGAAAAAATATTGTCCAGAATGAAATATTTTATGGCCATTAAAATGACAAGTGGTGTGAACCATATCAGAACATGGAGCTGGGTTTTGGAGTAACTTTGAGTAGAAATAGCAGACACTGAGAATTATATCCCAATTAGAACTAGGCAAACCATTTTTTAAATTTATGTTCCACTTACTGTTCTTGTTCTGTTCCATTTGTTGTTTCTGAATATATTTATATTCATATATGCATATTTAGCAACAACAATTGGAACAGAACAGTAAGTAGGACATAAACAGTCAATGATTGACACTTTAAAAATTTTTGTTTCTATAAAGATATTAAATTCTACAATAAAGTTATTTTAAAGGAAAGAAAACAGGCTAAGAGATGTTACTCTGATTTTTGTTCAGTGAACAAATAGAAGGGAGATGGCCGAGTGATGGGGAGCATGGGCTCAGCATCAGGGAGACCTGGGTTTGGATCCTAGGCCCAAATTTGGTCCATGTGAATTTCGTCCAGACACTTCCATTTCCTTATCTGCAAAATAGAAATAAGACACCAGTTCCACATGGTTGTTGGGGTACTAAGCAAGATGGTGGAAGTAATAGATCTGTTCATGATTATGATGTAATTACTACATGTTATTACATGCTGGTAAACATACCTTCCATGCAGGTGCCATGCCCTGGAGTGGCATCCAGTGGTAGTACTATAGGGAGAGGGGAGATGGAATCAGAATTTGGGAGGCTTCCTCTCATTCCAAGACAGCTGGCTCCAATTCTAAGATCATATCCATTGCTGTTACAAGGTACAGATACAGTGAATAAATATTTGTGGAACTAATGATATTGCCGCACCATCCTATATTTACCTTGCTCTCTGTGATACAATTGGATTCACTACTACCAAAATGAACTTATGTTGTGGCAGTCCACAGCCTCCTCAGTCCTTTATTTGTGAGAAGCACTGAGAAGAAACAAATAAAAATTAAGTTGCCTTAAATAGGAAAAAAGAAAAACAAACAAAAAACTGGTAAAGTGTGTGAAGTCTCAGATTTGTCCTAGACCTTGGCTCTTGCTTTCTGCAGCTTCTTAATTCACTTAAAATGATTCTGCTTCATATTTTTTCTTGAATTTGATAAGCACCAGCTTTGATTTCCTCGGAATGGTTGGCACCATTAGGTAATGCTTTCTTCTGTTAAATGGTTTTCTTCCCCCTAGCATCCTTTCAGTTTCATGACAATTGGATATAAATCCAAGATGATAAGTTTTCTTAATATTTGCCATATACCCTCATTTGTTAATTTGAATTTCTTTGCTTTTGTGACTATGTTTACATGCCAGGAAAGTTAGGTTTCAGTAGAAGCATTGTGTTTCCTGAGAATCCTCCATAAACCTCAGGATGGAATTCAGTACCTCCTCTCTATCCTTTGTGACACCCAAAATACCTCTTTTACAGCACAAATCGCAGTGACCTCTAAGTGTCCACTGGTCAGCCTCCCACTAGCCTGGGAGTTTCCTTAGGAAAGGGCCATGGCTTTTCTCACTTTATCCTCAGCACTTACTCAGTGCCTGGTACAGTGGAAAGTAAGGAATAAAGGCCACAATGTACAGGAAATACCAGTTAGTGTAGAGTGATCTTTGATTTTTCTTTCAAGTCCTGGTAGAACTTCAATGTAGCAAAGGAAACTTGATGATTCTGGGCTTAAGTTCCTGCCCTGCTATTGACTAGTGATGTCATCCTTGCTAAATCATTTAACATCTGTGCCTTAATGGTTTCCACTGAGACTGCAGGGTAGAGGTTGGAGGAAGGGTGAAGAAAAGCCATGAGGTTAGTTATAAGCAATAATTTCAAAACTAAGAACATATAGACAATTTAAGCGTGTATGCAGAGAGCTGGGCCAAGTTCTCTAAAAGAAGGTCAGGACAGTTCTCATAATCTCTAAGCAGCCTGGTGAAAGTATTCCAAAATGCCATGAAGATGCCCAGAAAAGGAATATAATGTATCAGGAAGAGAATATGATTTCCTCACATGCTAGGATTTGTTTTCCGTTGTCTACTGTTTGGAATAAGAATGTTGGGAATCTTGTCCCCTTTGCTGGCTCCCGCTCCTCAGTCTATGCCTGAAATGGAGATTTGGTTCCTTGGAATTCTGCCTTCCCCCTCTGCAGAATCTCCCTGTGACCTGTGTGCATGGTCATGGTCCACCTACCAATATCACACTAAGGTTTCTCACATTCATTTCTCCAGCCTAGTGAACATGTTTAAACTATGTTTCCCAGGCAGTTTAAGCGGTTCCTAAATGTTAATAGAATTTATTTTCTACCTCCCCAAACCTCTTTCTCCCCTTCGTATAACAGAAAGTTATATTACCATCTACCCAGTTGGCCTTGCCCCAAACTCTGGGATTACCCCAGGCTCCTCCCTCACTCTCAGCTTTTGTCCTCAATCTATATAAAATCCTATTGGCTTCTTTTTCTTAAACAACTCCTGTATCTACTCCTCTCCATCCCCATTGCAAGGGCCCTTATTACTGCTTCTCTGGTCCTGGTCCTTATTACTGCTCTGCTGGATCACTGCTGTGTCCTCTCCTATTCTGATCTCCCCTGCCCCTAATCTGTCTACCACACTTCCAGAGTGACTTTTCTGAAATCAGGTCAGATATCCCTTAATTAGAGCCTTCAGTGAGTACCCATTGCTATAGCATAATATCCAAAGTTCTTACATTGCATACAAAGTCGTCTCTAACATGACCCCATTCTCCCTCTCCATCCACATAACCTATGTTCTTGGGCCTACAGCCTATTTGCTTAGTCTCAGGGCCCTCACCCTCATGTTCTTCCATCTCTTTGCTTCCAGGGTTTCTTCCACCCTAATTCCCTTATCTATTTGGAAAGCACTTGCTTATATTTTAGGATTCATTGCCTTTCTGTATAACTGCCCACCATCTTTCTTTCCTTCGTATGACAGAAATGTATGCTTGCTGTATGCTGCACAAACATCCTAACTTGTATAATATTTTACTTATTTGTTTACAAACTTCCCTCACTCAAATAGACTAGGAGTTCCTGAAAGAACTATGAAATTTGTTTTATTCCAGCATCTGACACAGAACAAAGTATGCAGTGAGCACTCAATAAATATTGGATGAATGCATAAATAGGTATGGTCTCAAGCTCTATCACTTATCGTGACTTGGACAAATCATGTAGCCCAGCAAATAGTGCTTCTTTATCTTTAGAAAACAGCTTAAAATATCTATAGCACAGGATTTTATGGGAATTAACAAAAGCCATTCATTAATTCAGCACATAGCTTACAATATACCATGATGAGAAAAAGCATACACGGTCCCTGCTTTCATGAAACATACAATATAGTTAGAGAGAAATGAAAACAATCACAAAAATAAATATAAAATTAGAACTGTGATTGCTTCAAAGCAAAGCCATGTAGTACCAAGAGAATCTGTGATAGAGGTATTGACCTGGCCAAAGAAGTCAAGGAAGCCTTCAGGAACTGGCGAGTGAGCAAAGATCTGGAAGATGAGAAGGAGCTACTGGGGAAGGGGAAGGAAAGCATTTTTTTTAGGCAGGAACAGCATATGCAAAAGCTCATTAGAAAACAGCACATTCAGGGAACTGAAAGCAAGATAGTGTGCCTTGGATGCAGGGAACAAGAGTGAATGTGGTACAGGAAGAAGCTAAGGAGAATGTAGAGGCTGCATCATGCCACCTTGGCACAGGAGAGACACAAAATAAATGTTAGGGTTTTCTTTTTCTTTCTTTTTTTTTTTTTTTTTTTGTCTTGACTTGCCTCCATTTTTTATTTCCAAAGACTTAGAAAGAAAATGGGGGAAAATAGGTGAATCTGTTTTGCTGGAAATATAGTGTCAGTCTCATGAAACACCCACTCTTTCCCCAAGAAAGTGAGGACATCCCTTTGGTCCTAAGGTATTCCTGAAAAAGGGGGACAAAAGGGCTGGGATTCAGGGCCCAGCATTAAAACTTCCTTTAGCTGAACTGAAGAAGCCATCATAAACTTCAGTGTTACTCCAGAAAAAGATTGTTTGGAAGGAATGTCACCAAGTCAATGGCCAAAGGGAAGAAGGGGCCAGCAGTAGGTACCAGTCATGGTAGAAAGGCATTTAAATAGCAAAGCCACAAGGTCAGCACACACTTAAAAGGAGACATTGCTAAAATGGTATGTGTGTAGCCTTGCTGCAGCTTTAGTAACTAGAATGTGGCCTGTTTCCAATTGATGAGTAACTATTATTGAGAGAAGAGGAAGTGTTGAGGGAAAAAGTCTATGGGCAAAGAAGAAAGACACACAATCAAACACAAAAGCAAGCGGACTCCCAAAGATTTTAGAATATGCTTCTAAACCAAGAGAAGATGATGACTCATCATGCCTGTGGTGATGGTATGCACCATTTGCTCTTCAATAACACGATATCAGACCAAAGACAGTGCAAAGTAGAGAGTCTCATACTCTTTCTAAGTATAGCCAGAATTTTATTACTGAGATATCCATGCCGGAAGGACCACATTTGTTCATGCTGACATGTTCAGTCTTCCTAGGTGAGGGACATGTCACTCCATGATGAATGCTTGCCTGTTGTAGTTTTCAGTGATGGCAGATGGATTATTTTTAGTTTAAGAGCTATAACTCAATAAATAATTAAGAATATGTATGGGAGTTTCAGAGTACCAATTAATCTCACTCCTTTCCCTCAGAGTTCTGAGCCAATCCAGTCAGATTGGAGCCTATATTTTTGCTTTATTTCTGGTAAACCTGAGTTAGAAAGCACTGGCCTTGTGGTAAAATGGGTTTTTTATGCCTCCTCCTGAAATAAAATTTTCATCTGGTCCCCAGCAGAGCCTCCTACTGGATAAAGGAAAGGAGTGACATGCAGCTCCAAAGCAGCATCAGAGAGGGTAAGAAGCAGGCCACAGGGAAGGCCTCACACAGCAGAGGAAGGCTCAGCCTCTTCTGGTTGAGAACAAATGAGATGGAGAGAAGGACTAAAAGTTTCCTCACCAAACACTTTCAAGTTGAACAGACATCTTATTTTGTAATGTCTTAGCCCATTTTGTGTTGCTATAGAATACCACAGGTTAGGTAACCTATAAAGAGAAAAATTTATTTCCTGTGTTTGTAGAGGCTTGGAAGTCTAAGGATGAGGCCTGCATCTGGTGAGGGCTTTGCTGTGTCATGGCATGGTGGAAAGCAGGAGGACAAGAGAGCATGAGAGAGCAAGAGAGCAAAATAGGACCAAACTTGCTGTTACAGCAAGCCCACTATCACAATAACTAACCCAGTTCTACTATAACAACATTAATCCATTCATGAGGGCACGGCCCTCATGACCTAATCCACCTCTTACTAGGTCCCACCTCCCAACAGTGTTGCATTGGGACTTCAGTTTCCAACACATGAACTTTGGAGGACATATTCGAACCATAGCAATGGACCTTGTCAGGAACAAAGAGAGAAGACAGTGGCTTGGCAATATCATAAAGTTTGGCACAAGATATTTATTCTCAAAGATACAATAGGCTTTTGACTACAGAGTAAAAAGTGATAGAAAATGAGTAGGAAAGTGCTAGAAATGCCCTAAACTTGATTATAATATGACATTAATTGAATCATATTTATTTCATTTTTAAATTATTAGGTATTGTATATGCTGATTGATCTCTGCTACCCTTAATTTAAAACTTCTTATTCCTGGTTGTGAAAGGAACAATTCAGACTTCAAATGGCTTCTCTCTTTTATTTCAGTTATTAGAGACAACTTTCTGTTGTATGAATGAGTGATCTTTTTAACAAATCAGATGACCAGTTCACAATTTTTATTGCTTATCCTCAGAATGTCTTAAAATATACATGGAATAGAGGATGTACTTATCCTATAAATTACAGGGTACAAGGCTGGGCAGTGGCTCGTGCCTGTAATCCGAGTACGTTGGAAGGCCAAGGCAGGTGGATCACAAGGTCAGGAGAGCGAGACCATCCTGGCCAACATGGTAAAATCCTGTCTTTACTAAAAATGCAAAAATTAGCTGGGTATGGTAGTGCACACCTTTAGTCCCACCTGCTCAGGAGGTTGAGGCAGGAGAATTGCTTGAACCCAGAAGGCAGAGGTTGCAGTGAGCCGAGATTGTGCCACTGTATTCCAGCCTGGCAACAGAGTGAGACTGTCTCAAAACAACAACAAAAAAAAACAAAACAAAAAAAAGAGTACAGAGTGTTTCATTTTTGGTCTGGAAGTGTATCATCTTGTTTTTCAGTTCAATTTCTGTTGCTGTGTAATCTTAATCTCACTGTGCCTCAATTTTCTCATCTGTGAAATAGGAATAATTAGTAGTACCTGCTTCATGGGGTCGTTTATAAGGATTGAGTGAGCTGATACTTGAGGAGGACTTAGACAGTATAAGACACATGGTAAGCAGTTTATAAGTATTAACTATCACCACTATTATGTAGTGAAGAAAGCTTCCAGGAAAGAGGCATCATGTTCAAAATGCTGGGGTAAGATTTGCCTAAGCTAGAGTAATTCTAGCTGCTACAAAAAAAAAAGAGGGGGGTCAACGATGTATAATTCCTCAAATAGAATAGAGGCTTATTTCTTACTCACATCAAGTCTAGAATTTTTGTTCCTAATCAGCAGGCAGCTAGCCTCAAAAGGTGATTCAGGGACTTTTCATGTTTGGGTTCTAATACCGTCTCTAATAAGAGGTTTTTGAGGTTTTGTGGGACCCTAGTGACATTCAACCAGTAGTCAGAAGATAAGAAATATCTTATCTTATCTAAGATAAGAAGATACTCTGCCCTTAACTCAGTCTAGAGGAGGCACTCATCACCTTTACAAGAGCTATTCTCATGGCCTCACCTAACAGAGAGCTGGCTGGACAATTACATCTCAGCAATACCTTATAATATGGAAGAATGGCATGAATAGGTGATTAGGTAGCCATCTCTGCCATATATGTGAAGAAGGTTTCTGTCTGTTACTGCAGCAATTTTCCCTTTAAATGTTAATTCAGTCAAGCATTATAGAAGTGGTTACTTGGATGTTTTTGCCTCTTCACTTAATGAGAAAAAGACGGTAGTTTAATCATCAAGAAAATTATTCCGAGGAGTGCCTTCTGATCATGTGGTCTCCTTGGGGAGATGTTTATGAGTTGGCTATTGGTTGATTTTATCATACCACTCCTCAATCTCAACTGTAGGAGTGGTGACTTATTGTATGTGACCGATGTATCCACATTGATAATGGTTTATTTAGAAAGGAACATTAAGAATATGCAAATAAATATGAGATTCCAAATGAAAATTAATTTCATTGGTTTCATGTGTTTTTATTTAAGGCTTTTAAGGAGAAGAAAGCACAATGAGTTGGATTATTTTGAACTGATTTTGATCAGTGTGGAGCAAAACTGCCAAATAGCTTTTCAGTCATATTTTTGGCCTGTATTATTTGCCTAATTACTTCAGCTCTCAATTTTGCCCATGTTTACACAGCTAGAATAGCAGGCTACTACACAACTGAAACTGCAGAGGTTGAAATAAACCAACCCTTCAGAGCTAAATTATAATAATCTACACAATGTTGTATAGATTATAAATCATTTTTACACTTTAATTCAGAGTCGAGTCCACATTCTTACAAGTGGAATGCAGAATGTTTTAGGGAAAAAAATTCAGCATGTTAGACAGTCGATTTAGTAAGAGACTCACATTCTTGGCCATAGAAAAATAAAGAGCTGTGCCATCATTAACTTAGCAGTTGCATTATGTTTTAATTCTGCTACTTAAAGCATCTCTTTCATGTAAGTGGAACTGTCAGTCCACTATAGACACTCTTTACCATAATGTGGATACTTGCCCAGATTTGTAAATCTGATATTCTATTTCACAAACATGGATGCAGGTTTATCTTAATTTTTCAATAATGGAGAAATAATAAACTCTATTCACATAAAAGAGAGAAAAGAAGGCATATATGAATGAAATATTAACATAATCTAAAATCCTCATTTTAGTCACTATATTTCCCTTTCTGAAAGTGTCAAAAGTGAAGAGGATGGGTTGAATATTCATTTCTTTTTTTGTCCCTTGTCTTTTTCTTTTATCTTCACTTGTTTGAGATAATTAATGAGATGGTAAAACCAGGGTAGAAGGAAGAAGAAAAACAGTAAGCTTTAAAAAAGCCAAAGTAAATCAGCTCTTGAATAACTGAGAAGAGGCATTGTACCCCATACACTTTTAACATCATGCTCTTGCCCCCATTAAATCTCAGCTATAGAGTTACCTGGTAACTCAGGTGGGGAAACTGTCTTTAGGAGATTCTTAACTTGATGTAAAGACTGCATCTGATTCTCAATTATGGAAAATTGAGCTTTCAGAAGATACTCAAAAGTCTTAATGGAAATCGGAATATTTGTCATCTGTAAATCAATATTGCTGTGGTTAAAAGTAAGTTCTGTGTTTTTTGTGCTGATTTGTTTATCAGAAACTAACTTTTTAAAGGCATCAGAATATATATAATAAACATATAATACTTCTTCATTTATTCTTGGAACTACAATAGTGAATTGCATGACATAGTACTATCTTCAGCTTTTCTCTTTATTAGACTTAATAAGATAGTATTTTCACTATAACAAGAAATAAATGATGAGAATTTTTTTTATGTAACTAGCTGGGCATGGTAATACTTCATAACTAATGAGTTGGAATAGCCTTTGAAACATGTCTCATAGATTTAGAGTTTACTCTCTCTTTGGAGTTCTTCCATGAGAAGCTACTTAAAATAAAATGTTTAATGAACTATTTTAAGATAAGGAATTAAATCCTTAATTAACAAGTTTGCCATTATATTAATTTATAGCAAACCATCTGAAATTAATTGCTCTGCACTTTTACTGTAGCCTTATTCATTAGAGGCAGAATGTAGCATAAGCCGGGCATAACTTGAACCTCATCTAAGAGAATGCAAAGAATGATGTACAAAAGGGTTCCATTAGGGCCATTTACCTGGAGTTCTTTCACAGGGACTAGAGGCACAGCCACAGGATTTTCTAAGTATCATATCATTTAATTTTTTTCTAAGCTCTAAATTCCCATCTCTAAAATGGCCAAAAAAAAAAAAAAAGCAGTCCTTTTTTGACTAGTCATGATTTTATTTGTGGGTTGCCTAAGGTGGTTGAGAATCTTAGATGCTAAACAATAAAGGACAAAGACGATGAGCCTCATTCATCTTGGGGGATGAGTGTTTTCCACAGCCTAGGCTTTCCCTAGAATAGAAAAGCAGTACCCTAAAAGATGTGCATAATAGTTTTATGATTTATCATCGTGTTAGCTAAGGAATCAGACAGGAGCAATGATTTCCTTCTACTATATTTCCACTGTTTTTTTTTTTTTTTTTTTAAATACTGGGAAAAAAGAGGAAGAAATTAGGCTGTAAGGCAACTTAATCTGGAAAGATATAAACTGTGGTTTTGACCATCTTTTGCTTCTTCTGTAGCACCCCAGTTACCTAGTAGCATGCTGTGCACACTAAAGGCAATTAAAAGTACTTGCAGATGAATTGAACAATGGAATTGGAATATAATTAGAACGTTTGTAAAGGAAAGTAACTAAGAAGTAGAAAAAAAATCAATAGGAGAGAACATAATACATTCAAATTTAAAAATCATTTCAGAATCTTTCTAAAAGATATATAAACAACAGGTTGATTAACATCCTTTAGTTTTTTAAAAAGCCAATTATATTACATAAAAACAGATTTTTTAAATATTCTGTGGACAGAACACCAGTTGATTAAAGATTTTATTTTTTCAGTCAGTAGCATGCTTTATCAGTCTCCAGATATAAAAAGTTATTTTAGTGCTATTGTCTTCAAATGTTCTATTTGTTCAGCTTTTATTAACTTTTACAGTGTACATATTATCAGAAGTAATTACATAAGGCACCAGCAATAAATAATGAATAGTATAAGGGAGTCTAAAATAAAATGGTTATTTGACAATTTAAATGCAGACATTTCTTTTTACTGTGTATCTGTAATACTTTAATATATTTTAAAAGCACAATGTAAAATGGCATGAATCCATACATGAGTAACCCTTCTGGGAATGCTGCGTCATATCCACAGGAAGCGTAATTGAGATGACATATAAGCCTTTTATTTACTGATAAGGATTATTGAACATGAAGAACTTCTGTGAGGATTTCACCATATGGGAGGAGTTACTCCATTCCACAGCTTATTTGAAATTTATGGTGGATACATTCTCAATGAAAGAATATCTTTATGACTTCCAGCAGTCATTTGGCATTTTATTATGAAGTATTTTCATAGCTGAAGATACAGTTTTCTGTTGCTAATGTGCCTCACACACTGCCATGTGTATGCAGGATGTGGGAGTTTAATAAATAGTATTTGTGATAAGATTTAATTTAGGCATGGCATTTTATGAAAGCTTATGACTCACATACCTCTATGGTGCTCACAGATACACTTGAATTTTGGTTTTTTAAAAGTTAAGAAGCCAAGTTGACACCTTAAAAAGCAATGCCTGCACTTCTTGCACACTGTTCAGACTGATGAGTTTAACAGCAACTCTGCTTATTCTTAGTCAACCCATTAGGTTAGAAATCTGCTGATGACCCCTGTTGTGGCCTGAGGTTTCAGTTGATTCCATGGCCACAGGTAGTGTCTTGGCCTGATCCAACTGTTTTGTAAATATGAGACCAAAATGTTCACTGGGAGTGAAAATATAAATGAGCCCTCACAAATCCATCATGGCTATAGAGAGATAATACAGATCATGTTCAAAATACAGATCATGTTGATAAGGGATGACTTTGATATTGAAAGGAAACCTTGTGTCATTACAGAATTTTTAAATAAAGTATTTAAGGTTAGTAAAACCTTCAGGGAAATGAGCCTGGTTTGAAAATCTAAATTTTTATTTTCATTTTTGAATACCTGTAATTAATCTGATCAGTATTAATTCCAATGAATTTCTGGATTTTTGAAAATAAACAACTCAAAAAAACATACACACATATATAAAGCTTGATCATAACATTAAGGTTCTTAATGATAAATGATAAATTCTGGGAAGGAACCACAGGAACGAGTAGAGTTCTGAGAATACTGACCTGGCCTTACTGAAAATCTGATGTATTTCCAAAGCCCAAACTTCTAAACAAAATGAAATTGTGCATTAGTCTTTGAAATCCTAAGATCTGTGTTCTTTTTGTTGAGACAGTGTTTTGCTCTTGTCACCCAGGCTGAAGTGCAATGGCGCGTTTTTGGCTCACTGCAACCTCCATCTCCCAGCTTCAAGTGATTCTCCTGCATTAGCCTCTTGAGTAATTGGGATTACAGGTGTGTGCCACCACACCCAGCTAATATTTGTATTTTTAGTAGAGATGGGGTTTCACCATGTTGGCCAGGCTTGTCTCAAACTCCTGGCCTCAGGTCATCCACCTGCCTCTGCCTCCCAAAGTGCTGGCATTACAGGCATGAGCCCCCACGCCTGGCCCCCTAAGTTCTATGCTCTTTTTGGCTTTGGGTTTATTTATTTTACTGCATTCCCATATGTAGTGTCAACTATACCTTACAGTCCTGTTTTTCTTAAGAGTCAGACTTCCCATGGCTTTGCTCATTCCATGTCCTCTGCCTGGGAAAGGTAGAGTTCCTTATCTCCTTTTGCCATTCTATCCGCCTGTAAAACACCAGCTCCTCTGAGAAATTCTTCTTTGTCCCACAAATAAGAAAAGACACTCCCTCTTTTGTTTTCTCACAGCACTTTTTCCTTTCTTTATGTTCTGTTCATTATCTTTCATCACAATGTACTGTAAACTTCTTGAGGGCAGCAGACTTCCTTATTCACCTTGTTATCAAGGTGAGTTGATGTCAGGAATTGGATAGAGTGGTTGTGTGATAGAGGCAAAGAAAAATAACCTTTTTCATCTTAATTCTGTTTCAGTTTACTCTTAATGCAAAGCCAACCCTGCATGGCAGGTCTTGCAGGACTGTATTTCAGTTTTCTACTTTCTCAGCTGCTTCTGCTGTGGCTCTGGTTTTACAAGGAGCAGGGTTTGCTTCTACAGGGTTTCCAACACAGTTCTCAGGATTTATTCTGGAATTCTAGAGGCAAATCAACTCATTCTGGGGAAAGTATCCATGAAAAATTATATCATTCGTGGTGAATATTTTTATTTTCTTATTATGTAACTAGTACTTTAAGCCTCAGAAATGATTGCTGTGCATTGATACTGACTTTATTCGGGTACCAAACCAAAAAGCATCTTTCTCAAAGTGCATATGCTAATAGTATTTTGAAAAACACCCTAACAGAAATTGCAATACAGAGTGACATGAGTAAAAGACTTTCCAGCTACCATACTTTTTATTTAACATTTACTAGATACCTTAGAAAGAACTTTCATTCTTTTTAATAATAAACACTTAAAACAATCAAGCAGTATAACATAATGATTAAGAGCAACTGCTTTAGAATTCAATGCCCTAGTCTTGAATTCTTCTTCAGCTATTTATAGGATGACTAACTCATCCTAGTTTGTTCAAGACACTCCCAGTTTTAGCACTGAAAGTCCTATAACCTACAGAATCTTTTGGTCCTGGGAAACCTGAGATGATTGGTCACCTTAGAAAAGTAATACTTTGTTTGAATCACTGACTTTTCTCTAATTCTCAATTTCCTCAACCATAAAATGGGAATAACAGTTCCTGCCTCATAGGGTTATTTTAAAGCTTAAATGAGTTAATTCATGTACAGCTATTAGCAGAGAGCTTACCATATAGAAATGTTAAATAAATTTAGCTATTGACATCCTTATTATTAGCCAATATAATTTTTTTAACAGCAAGACTCATAAGTTAAATGAAAGGAAAAGAATAGAACCATATTAGCATGTTAGTGACAAGATTCTAAAAAGGTTATCCCAGGGCTAAACCTCCTCTCTTTCCATTTCTAATCATTGATAGGGTAGAAACTGGAGTGGGGAGTGAAGGTTCAGAGGACATTTAGCCTTCTACCCACAACCCAGGGCTCTGAGTAGCAATGACCACATCAAGAGCCAGGATGCATTCAACATTCTAGGGGTAGAGTCACACCCCAGTTACCTCCAGTTGCTTGGCCCAAACAAGTGCAGGGAAGAGTATCTAAATCCTGATTTCAGTCACTGGATCATTGCCACATCTTTAGAGTAGCTGTCTTAGAAGATAACAAACCTCTGTCTTTGTGTTGCCAAAGAAAAGTCTATAACCAAATAAAGTTATTTATAGGGAATTTTTTAAAACATTTGTCAAGTTGTACTTTGTAAATGTGTTCCTTCAATAAAATGTATTGAACTCTTATTAAGTGCTAAGTACTGTGCTAGGAATGCAATGAGAATAGAAGCATTCTTGCCCTCAATTATCTCCCAATCTCAATCATATCAATCAGTAAATAAGCAAAAATTCTAAAGTAGGCATTTGGTAATACCATAAGAATTATGAAGATAAGCCAAACCTAATAACAATATAACAAACTTGATAGTTTTCAATGTTGTTATTTAACTTCATTCATCTAATATATCAGTAGTCACTGACAGATAGTGTGACTCTAATGCAAGGTAAACCACTGTTCAGTAAGATCGTCACTGGCAGGTTAACTAATGTATGTAGCTTTCCATGTAAAGGCAACAACTGTGATGGATTCAGAAAGATCAGATACTATGCTAGGGCTTTTCTGCAAGTGTGTAGTATCTGTACTGTGGCCCATAGCAAGGGTAAGAAGAACAAAGCAATGAAAACATAGGAAGGGAGAAAGAACTAAAGGCAGGCATAATAGAGAAATTTTAAAAGTTGCTTATTCTTTCTTTTCATCCTTTAGGTCTCGGTTTAAATGTCATCTCCTTATGGAGGCCTGATCATCTTATCTAAAGTAACCCACCCCTCTCCACTGATAACTTTTTATTATTTCTGCTATCTACTGTGACTTTCCTTCAAATCACTTTATAATTGTCAGTCATTTTATTTGCATGATGTACTGGTTAGGATATAGGCTAAGCTGCCATAACAATAAGTGCAAAAATAGAGTAAAAGTTCCTCTCTGATTTATCAGTCCAGAGGTAGGTGAGCAGTCAGGTAAGTGTCTGTACCAGGAGATCATCCAGGGCTCCATATTCCTTCTGCTCATCACCCCTTTGGGTACTGCCTTCATGTGCATAGAGCTGGTTCAACAAGACCATGTTGACAGTCTAGCTCATGAGAATTGTAAAGAAAGAGTGAAGTTCAACCAGTTTCTTCTTTAAGCGTGTGATCCAGAAGCAATACATATTACTTTTATTCAAAACCCAGTCACATGTTCACACCTAGGGGCGGTTGGGAAGCATGATCTTCAGTGGCCATATGCTAAAGTTCCTTGTCAGGGAGGGTGGTAAGAGTGGGTAGAGGACTTACTAAAAGGGAGGAAAGGCAGGAGAGACACTGGGAAACAATGTCTGCATAATTATGTTTCCGTTCTTTTTGTTATTGTTGTTTGGTTCTGTCCTCCATGGGACCAGAGACTATTTATCTGTTTCACTCACTGCTACATCCTCAGAAACTAGAATAAGTACCTACCACATAGTCGGTGCTCAGTGCCTACTAATATATTGGGATGAATGGAGTTAAGTAACTAAACACTGAAACCATAAGTTTGTTTTATCATTATTAGGTTTGTCTTCACAATTCTCACGATGTTACCAAATATCTACCTTAGGATTTCCACTTCTTTACTTATTGGCATGACCGAGACTTTAAGCACTTAGCATGGTGACTGGCATATATCAGGTATTCAGCACTCTTTCCTTCCATTTCTTCTAGTCCAGGAGAAAAGATCCATACACGGGATGTAAAAATATGCTAAGAAATAATATTGAAACTATTATCTTGCTATTCAAAGAAGAAATCTGAAGGATTTTCACTTTAAAAATACTCTTAAACCTTATTATGGGGTCTTCTGATAAACAACCAGCAGCTAGGAGGCAACTGGATAGCTCGGTTTGAACCCTTAGTTTCTTCCCAAAATACAAGAGCAGCTACCTTACTGACTTACGGGTAAGTAAAAAATAATACGTTGAATAATACAGTATATATGAGTTTGGGGCAAAAATAATAAAAACAAAGATAAAACAGAAAGCATACCTTGACTGGCCTGTTTCTACACACTTAGGAAAGGAAAACTTGATTCTCTGTTTTCTATCCAACTGCTAAAAAAAATAAGCATTTACTTTGAAAACTACCTTTTGTTGAGGTACAGATTAAATTCTACCTAATTGTTAATGATTTTTGTTTTTTTTTTTGAGAGCGTCTCACTTTGTTGCCCAGGCTGGAGTGCATTGGCACAGTCTCCATTTACTGCAACCTCCGCCTCCCGGGTTCAAGCAATTCTCCTGCCTCGGCCTCCTGAGTAGCTGGTACTACAGGCATGTGCCACTGTGCCCATCTAATTTTTGTATTTTTAGTAGAGATGGGGTTTCACCATGTTCGCCACGCTGATCTTGAAGTGCTGACCTCAGGTGGTCCATCCATCTTGGCCTCCCAAAGTGCTGGAATTACAGGTGTGAGCCACCATGCCCAGCTGAAATTTTTTTTTAAAGCACTTAAACGCAACTGACTTTTGTTTGTGGCCCAATCTGTTCATTCAGTCCTTAACTAGTACAAAGCACAATCTTTAGGAGTCATGATTAAAGGGTGCCAAACACCAGATGTTGGAGATAGTGTTTTGCAAATTATTTTTATGGGTTTTTAAAAAATCATGAGCATTTAATGCTTATAGTGAATTATTGACATAGTAATTGGTTGCTGGTTCCTTTCCAGAACACATTTGATTTTGGCTTCTGCTCACATTTTATAAAATCTTACAGAACCAAGAAATGCAGCATCCTTTGCAAGCTCTTACTTATTTGTGGTTTTACCTAGACGATTTTAGCTATTCACATACTAGCTTGTTTATGATGTCTATTTTGCCTTCACACATGACAGATTAATTTCAGACTACTTAAAAAGGATGACTGGTAAGCTAGTATCCAAAGTTTAGGTGAAATATATAGAAATTCATATAACTATCTGAATTTTTGGCTGAACATCAAAGCATCAACATTTCTGTCCTTGGAAATTCATTACCTATTCTTTAGCCTATATAAATTCTCCACATCCTTCAAGATTGAGCTTAAATCCCTTCAAGTCTGTGAAACTTTGCTAACCAGGCACTTCTGCAGTAAAAGGATTTTTGTTTGAACTCATCTTTTTCAGTCTCTAAAGGTGACCCTGTTGGGAGCCTAGAACTCCAGGCTATATTTAAATGCACTATTTTTGCATAGTATCTGCTTGAACCTCTTTTTATCTTTGTCTCTGCATTATTGAATCCTACTCCTTCTTTGTCTTTTTACTCCTACTTCTTCCAGTTTAATACAAAGAAAAGCATTTTACAAGGCAATTTGAAAATACCGCAAAGTATAAAATGAAGTAAAAAGACATTTTAAAATATTTTACATCTCTGGACTTCAATGATCACATCAAAAAAATCATGTAATTGAAAGATGTTCATTACAGCAGTATTTAGAATCACAAAAGAATTGGTGACAACATAAAGAGGAATGCTTAAATGAATTGTAGAACATTCATTTCGTGGAATACTGACTTTTAAAAATACAAGGTAGATCTTTATATACTGAAATGTAAGTATGGCCCTGCTACAGTGTAGGAAAACAAATTTTGAAGATATTTCTTCCATTCATATAAAAAAATAATAAAACATCTACAACTCCCCATATAATATTTGTTGTTGTTTTTGAGGCATGGGGGTAGAAATAGAGAATTTTTATCTTAAACTTCTGTATTGCTATTTTTAAAAAATGTTATAGTGATTATTTGTAATTTTTAAAACCTCACAAATGCATTTGATGTAACCTCCAAACCTGAATGCTATCATTTTGGAAAGTTATTATTGGACTGATTGTTCCAGTCACTTCTATGTTCTAAAACAGTCACTGGATCCTTGATTCCCACACCTTTTTAATACCCTTACAGTAGCTCCATCACCCTAACTACTCCCTCTGGCTTGAGTTACTAGGACTCACTAAGCTCTCATATTTGTGTAGGGATTCCTTCCTACTCATTACTTCACCTTTGGTTTTGCTATTAGTTCTGCCCCTAAAATGCTTTCCTGCTATGTCCCTCTGCCTGTCAAAAATCACACATGTTATTCAGCTGGGCACGGTGGCGCGTGCCTGTAATCCCAGCTACTCAGGAGGCTGAGGCAGGAGAATTGCTTGAACCCAGGAGGCGGAGGTTGCGGTGAGCCGAGATCGCACCATTGCACTCCAGCCTGGGTAACAAGAGCGAAACTCCGTCTCAAGAAAGAAAAAAAAAAAAATCACACATGTTTTCAAAGCTGCAGTGCAAGTCTCACTTTCCTCACAATAGCAAGTCTTCTCCAAATTCCTAAAAACAATGCATATTTATTGATCATCATCTAGGTAGGTTGCACCAGGAGAATGTAGTATTTTAACAATTCCTTAGGATGTGCAGTTGATTAAAATTTTGTGTTAACATCACAAATTTTGCATATTTTAAATTTCTTGCTTATAATTTATTGCCCCTTTTCTTCCTAGGGATAAAAGAAAAGAGAGAAGAAAATAAATCTTGATGTAGTTTCCCGACTGAGCATTCACAGTCACTTAGATCTATATTCCCAAACTCTGGCTCATCAACAGCTGGATTATTGTCTTGCTTTAAACACAGAGTTTACCTCGGCTTATAGATCAGATAGCTCAGAGGAGCACAATGAATGCTGCTGTTGATAAAGGACATTAATCTTTCTTGTCACTTTCCTTGATTAGTATGGCTACCTCTGGGGCACATCTTCTGTACACTCAATATAACTTCTATACTCTTTTCTGATTTTGAGTGCACAGAGAGAGAGAGAAAGAGAGTGAGACAGTTAAAGTCAAAGGGTTTGCCTTTGAGTCTACCAAATGATATGTCCTGAATTTCAGGTTTATGCTATTTATCCTAAGATGTTATTCACGTGTTTCTATTTTTATAAACTGCATTCCAACATGAGATTGTAATGAGGAATGCTCAAAACACAAAAGTAAATTTCAGACAATCTCATGACCAGCAGAACATGTGAGTTAGATTTTGAAAACTTGAACAAGAAGGCAAGGCATCATACACTGTGTAAAGGCAAAAGAGTAGCTAATGATAATTATATTTCAAAATAAAAACATTGTCCTTTGCACAAGTACTTCAAAAAGATGTTCAGTCTATGAGGTTTTGAACTCAGAAAAACATGTTTTGCATATACAGTTTCTTGTTACAATCCCTTAACAATTTTTGTAAGAAATAAACATTGATCAGCTATTGAGTTAACTTGAGCAGAGATTCTTTCTACTTTACTGCTTCATTAGTTGTGATGTGACTAAATTCAGATCCATCTAGTTTAGCTTAAGAAGCCTGCCACAAACCATTCAGTCTCCTTTAATCATCAACAATTCCAAGAATAGTGCTGTTAGCATCAGCTTTGGAGTCATATTGCCCTAAATCTGAGTTCTGCTTCTGCCACTTCTGTTTTCCTAAGAATAAGTTCTTTAACCTCTCTAAGCTTCAGTTTCTTCAGCAATAGTATGGGTGTGCTTAAACACGAGGTCTTATAGACTGTTAAAGCATGAAATGAGATCATCTGTTTGATGATCTCATTTAGCATTTAGCACATAGTGAGCATATATTTTAAATGTTAGTTGTTGTTATAATCCTTTTTATGCAAGTGAAGAAACCAGGCCTTCCTAAGAGTTTAATGACTTATTAAAGGTCAGTGATTTGATGGGGATATCCCACCCCAGGCCAGTAATTTGATGGGGATGTTTAGCCCTGGGACTCTGATGCCTGTGATTTTTCTACAATGGAATGCCATAACCATGAAGCATACCACACCACACACCATGGCATGCCTTGCATTATCCCATGCACCCTGTCATGTCATGCCACAGCACAGCACAGCACAGCACACACACCCTACTGCATTCCATGTCATGCCACACCATGGCATCCCATACCACACCACATACCACATCACACCACGTTGTCTGCCATGTCATGTTCCTCACAGCATTACCCCTTAGTTGTCATCCTCATTTGCTTGCTCTTTCTATGTGCTTCCCAAAGGATATCACTTTCCTTGATATTGCTTTAGATCCCAGAAACCCATGTTCAACTCCCAGCACTGGCACTAAATCCAAGACTTTGAGCAGAGGATACAGGCCTCTGGCACACATCTGTGGCCACCAGAGGAAGGGCACCTTTCTTTTTTACCGAGATATGATATGGGCTTGCCATACCCCTACAAGGGATGGTCCTGTGCTGTGTGGCCATGGATTTCCCTTAATAAAACAAATTCTATTGAGAAACCCAACTCTGGCTTTAGCTTAGTCTTGTGGATTATTCCAAACTGCAGTAAATTCTCTTACTAGGGTCTTCTTTAGTCTGCTTTCAATGATAATTTATTAGTCTGTTCTCATGCTGCTGAAGGAAGGTGGTTTAATTGACTCACAGTTTCACATGGCTGGAGAGGCCTCACAATCACAGCAGAAGGGGAGTGAGGAGCAAAGTCATATCTTACATGGTGGCAGGCAAGAGAAGGGCCAAGCAAAAGGGGGAAAAGCCCCTTATAAAACCATCATATCTCATAAGACTTATTCACTACCATGCGAACAGTATGGGGGAACCACCCCCATGATTTAATCATCTCTACCTGGCCCTGCCTTTGAAACATGGGGATAGTTACAATTAAAGGTGAGATTTGAGTGGGGACACAGCTAAACCATATCAGGGTCTAAGATAATTAGCATAAAAATTCTATGCTTCTGACTTTAATGTCTTTCAAACTTATGAGATACACCCAGTACAGTAACTAAAAGTGCATTTTGAAATGATGCAGTTGTTTTAAAAAACTGACAACTTATGTACTGGCATGTTTTAGTTAGCCACAAATTCAGCATAGCTAATAGTGTGGGCAGCGACTATAAAAGTCTGTGAATAAAAATAGGAAATTTAAGTCAAGGGACACAAAACTAGGAGGGGAAATAGTTGTACTGTCTCTCTGAATAATTATTGTCCCTCTGAATCATTCTGTATCATTAAGTCCAGGTCAGATTTTAGAAGGACCAGGATGAACTACACTGTATTCTCTGGTTGGAACTAGCACGATGAGTCTGGAGACATATTCATTGGTTTGTTTCATAAGTACTTACCAAACAAAAATCTAGGTGCCAGGGGTGTGCTTAGCACCAGGGAAAAGTAAAGCACATGGTGCAGTCCATGTTTTCTATGAGCTCGCAGGGCAGAGAAAATAAAACATGTGAAGAAGAGGATGAAGAAGGTTCTAACCTGAAAGATGAGAACCTGTGAGAAGCCATAGTTGTCTTCAAATGTTTGAAAGTCTGTCATGTAGAAGGAAGCTGGGGTGGGGTTCTCATCATAGTTTGTGCAACACTCTTACTATCATCCTATATTGTTTTCTTTTTCTTTAAGTGAAATTAAAGTTTTAAAGAGTAATACATTCATTTGGTTGAAAAAGGAAAATACTTTTTAAAAAGAAGTATACACAATGAAAAAATCTCCCTTCCACTTCTGACACTCTGTCACCTGTCCCACCCTCCATAGTTAGTAATTGGTTTCTTGTGTATTCTCTCAGTGTTTTCTTTATGCAGAATGGACAAATACAAACATATATTCTTATTCCTCTTTTTCTGAATTGAGAGTTAGTATTCTCTATATATGCATCTATATATCTATAACTGTATATCTATACATACATATTCTGCAACTCACTTTTTTCATTAATATTTATCTGGAAATCTTTTCATATCAATACATGGAGATTGTCTTCACTCTTGTACAGCTACACAGTATTCTATGTATAGAAATACATTGTTTAGCTAGGCTTTGTTGATGGATATTTGAGTTGATTCTATTTTTTTTTTTCAACTTATGCTACACTGAGTGACCTTGGATGTATTCATTTTGTACACGTGCACGTATGTCTATGGACTAATTCCTGTAAGAAGGTTGCTGGTTCCAAAGCCAATACATTTGTAATTGGCATAGGAATTCCCAAATTGCCTCCCATTGGGATTATGGCATATTGCACTCCTCTCAACCTCCTTCTAGTATGAGAATGCCTGTTGCCCTCCAGCCTCACTAAAGAGTGTGTTGCCACAGTTTTTTGAATTTTTTCCAAACTGATAAGGAAGAAATGCCATTTCAAGGATTTTTCAATTTGCATTTTTATGATCCAAGGTCATATTTCTTCTTCCATGCAAAGTGTTTGTTTATATTCTCTATTTTTTTAAATGGAGCAATAGTCTTTTTATTCCTGATTTCTGGGAACTCTTTATACATTAGGGGGATTACCCCTTATTTGCTGTATTGTTTTTTAATTATTTGTTGAGGTGTCTGTTTTTACTAATAGATGAAGACAAAACTGGGACTAAAGTCTGGAAGCAACAGTGAGGTTCAATTTTAAATTGAACCTCAATTTTTGGGTTCAATTTTATTGTCCCTCTGAATCATTCTGTATAAATTTTGGGGTTCAATTTTTAAAATAATAATGAGCCCTTAATGTCATGTATGACTTTCACTGCTTTGATTCTACTACCTCATTTAGTCTTCACAATAATTCTATGAAGTGGCTATTATTATAAACAGATGAGACAGAGGTACAAATCTATTAGGTAATCTGTCCAGGGTCACACAGGTCACACAGCTAGTAAATGGGGGAGTCAGTATTCAAAGCCATGCATTTGAACCCAGGACCCAGGCTCTTAACTACAACATTTACTAAGTGTGCAGAGCAAGCAATGAGATCACATTAATAGAAATATTTAAAATAAGATTGGGAAATGGATAGTTCTGAGTCTTGTGGATAAGATCCTAAGATTGAAAAGGCCTTGCATTAGATTACCTGAAGAAACTCTTTCAATCCTTCTTTGTTTTTTTCTAATAATGCCATGCTGGACCAAAAAGATGAATCAGGATATATGATGTCCCATATGGGACCTGCCTGCTCCTATTGTGATCCATCAGCAGATACAGCAACCCACCTAGCATCACCCAGGGGCACCTGAACTTCTATTTACAGTGATTTTGTAGTAGACTTTGGGGACACACTAGGTTACTAAGCCTATGTATATATGAGAATGTCCTTCATTTTGGTGCTTTGCACATAGTAAGCATTCAGTAAATTTTTTTTCATTGAATTAACACATGATTGATGGTAAAGCTTATTCTAAAAGTTCTTGAATGTGACTTAATCAAATGGCAACATGGAGGTAATAATCCAGTGATCCAATCAGTAATTGCTTTGCACAGGCTGTGCAAGGATATGAAGATGTATATGACATGTTTCTCAACAAGTGTATAGAAAAACTCAATTGACAACTAAGGCAGGAAAGCTAATGAGTCCTAAATGAATGGTCATGGACCTTGGAATGGAGATGAAGAAAACATTGAGGAGTGGGGTAACACGAAGAAACTTCCTAGAGGAGGCAGAACTTCACCAGAGATGTTACTTGAATTTGGGAAGAGTAAAGGAGCCTTTCAATTGAGGAGAAGGGCTTGAGCAGAGGCACAGAAGTATAAAATCTTATGATATGTTTGTGGGCTTGAGCAGGTGTGTTTTTTGTGCAGTCTCAGAAATAAAACCCTAAAGGTAGGCTGGGACCCTGCTGCAGAGGATCCTGAATTCTAAGCCAAGGGATGGGCAGAGATGGTCACAGAAGGCTTTGAAATAGAGAAGTGACATGGTAATAGTGATGTTTTGGGGAGATGAATATGTCAGCCATGTGCAGAGTAGTGCAGAGTGAGAAGAGGTGAGGCTGGAAGCTGGAAAACACTTAGGAAACTATCACAGTACTTCTGAGAGAAGTTGATAAGTGTCTCTCTAGGGAAGTAGCCATGGAATGGAAAGAAATCTAAAAAAGAATTACGGGTGATTCCAAATATATGACATTTTGGACTAGGCAAAACTGTGGAGACAATAAAAGGATTGGTGGTTGCTGGGGCTAGGAAGGAGGAAGAGATGAATAGTCAGAACAGAGGAATTTAGGAGAAGTGAAAATATTCTATATAATACTATAATGGTGTATATGTGTCATTACATTTTGTTCAAACCCAGAGGATGTATGCCACCAAGAGCAAACCTTAATGTAAACTACAGACTTTGAGTGATGATATGTTATTGTAGATTTATCAGTTTTAACAAATGTACCATGCGTCTTGGTCAGTTTGAGCTGCTATAACAATATACCATAAACTAGACGGCTTATAAGCAGCAAACATTTACTTACAGTTTTGGAATCCAGAAAGTCCAAGATTAAGACACTAGTAGATTCAGTGTCAGGTGGGGGCCCACTTTCTGGTTCATAGATGGCACCTCCTCTCTGCATCCTTAAATGGTGGAAGAGAAAAAGGCACTGCCTTGGGCCTTTTTAATAAGGGATTTAGTCCCATTCCTGAGGGCTCTGTATTAGTCCATTTTCACACTGCTAATAAAGACATACCAAAGACTGATGATTTATAAAGGAAAGAGGTTTCATTGACTCACAGTTCCAAATGGCTGGGAAGGGCTCACAATCATGGTGGAAGATGAGGGGAGAGCAAAAGGATGTCTTATGTGGCAGCAGCCAGCAAAGAGAGAATGAGGACCAAGCGAAAGGCATTTCCCCTTATGTTGGGAAGAGCAGCAAAGGAGAAAGGACTTACAGAGTGCCTACATAAAGTGGTTATGAGTAACAAATAAGGAACAACAAAGGCCACAGGAAGGCCACAGGAGGCCTCTGAGGAGGAAGGCCTCTCCATGCCTCATGTTCTGGTGCAGGGTGACGTAGGCTCTGTTACCATAAACATTGTGCTCAATGACATAAAACCCATTCGTAGCACTATGACATAGCCAGACTCGTAGGCTCCTTGTAAGGCCTGCGTTCCACCAGCTGCACATAGATAATAAGCTAAAGATAACGACATGTTCTTGTTTTGTGAAACTCCCAAACCACCACTGTTATCAATCCTTAGAATGATACACCAGTTCCGGCTCACTGATTCACTTCTGGCTCACTGATTCACTCCACCCCTACCATGTAGATCAAAGTGATTATAACCAATAAATAGCATGGATGATCAAAGTTCGGGGTCTTCACTGTCTCCAGTAATGAGTGATGGCCCCCTGGTCCCATTGTCTCTCTTAATCTGTCTTTTTCTCATTCCTTTGTCACCACTGAACTCGGTACCATGGGTGATGCAGGGCTGACTTCCTACATTCTGGTGCCCAACATGGGGCTCTTGGATCCCTACATTCTGGCACCCAATGTGTGGGGCTCATGGATTTCCTACATTCTGGTGCCCAACGTGGGGCTCATGGATCCCTACATTCTGGCATCCAATGTGTGGGATTCATGGATCCCTACGGCCTTATAAAACCATCAGATCTCATGAGACTTGTTCACTACCATGAAAATGGTATGGGGAAAACTGCCTCTGTGATTTAATTATCTTCCACCAGATCCTTCCCAAACACAAGGGAAATGGGAGCTATAATTCAAGATGAAATTTGGTTGGGGACACAACCAAACCATATCAAGCTCCTCCCTCATGATCTCCTCACCTCCGAAAGGTCCCATCTACTAATGCTATCATCTTTGGGGTTAGGATTTTAACACAGGAATCTTGGGGGAACACAAACATTCAGACCACAGCATCATGTGTGGAGGCAGGGGCATATGGAAAATCTCTGTGCCTTCCTTGCAGTCAATTTTGCTGTGAACTTAACTCTGCTCAAAAAAATAATAAGAATAAAGTATTTTTTAGAAAGAAAGGGCTGGGTGCAGTGGTTCATGCTTATAGTTCCAGGTACCTGGGAGACTGAGGTGGGAGAATTGCTTGAACCCAGGAGGTCCAGGCTGCAAGAGCCATGATGGTACCACTGCACTCCAGCCTGGGCAACAGAGATCAAAAAGAAAAAAATTATAGGGACTGGCTAGATAATTCTATGTATGGGGAGAGAGTAAAAGAGCTGTAAAAGTGCAAACAAATTTATAGTACACATTTTTTTTGCTATTATCCATGTTATACATAGCATTGAGGGAATCTGACCAAGAACAATTATTTTTCTCTTTGGAAATCAGAGAGCAAATTCTATCAGCAAATGACAAATAGAAAGATATTTGGGATAGCCCTTGTTTTTGTTCCAAAGGCAATCATTTATGTAATAGAGGTAACTTAGAGCTCTCTCTGTATTGGAAACATTAGGAGTAGAATATGTTTAAATTAGTTGGGTGAATTAGAAGATAATGGTGGCGGTTGCATAAGTTTGAATATACAAAAACTACTGAATTGTACACTTTTAAAGTGAATTTTATGGTATATGAATTATGTATCAATAAAATTATCCTTCAAAACAACAAAGGAATGTCTACAGGATTTTAGGCACCTTTTCTTAAGATCTAAGTAAATTATAAATAAGTATTCGCCTCCACCCTTTCCCTAAAGAAGATTGTTTCTCAGAGAAGACCACAGAATCACATTTCTGTCTTTAGACAGCAGACCAAAATGAACAAACAAACAAAATCCAAAACATGCTTCCAGCTTATCAGAATTTTCACCATCATTTCCTCTCAATGTTTTGCAACTTTATGCTTTTCAAGGCCCACTGAGGACTCAGAAGAAGATTTAGACCCTGGTCTGTCAGCTAAAGCAATTTTTTTTTTACTTTAATTGAATTTTTTGCTAAAGCGAAAACATCCTAGGCAATGCGAATCTTGGCTCTTCATAGAGAAAAGAACGACTTGCTGAATCCTTTTTATTAAGCATTGATTTTGCAAAACCGAAAGCTAAATCTATTACTCTGGCAGACAAGGTTTAAGTAAGGCAGTGAGTTGGGGAAAGAGTAGTTACTCATATTCTTAAACCCCCGAACATGTCATCAGCTTTGGCTTAGTCATTTGCTAGAGAATGCAGGTTCTTTTTTTTTTTTTAGCTCTCTTCACTAACCGTACAGATAAAACTGATTAAAAATGGGTGTACCTGGATTTCTCAGTGCCCATTTGTCATGTTAAATCACAGGCCACTTAATTTGAGAAGGAGAATGTTTTCTAGGTGACATAGAGGTTCCTGGAGTCTCTCTGGCATATTCATCCCTCATGGAGGACTCTGTTGTCAAATGTGTCACAGCCTCCAGACTGTGGGCCTACTGATTTCGTAGCACTTAGGAAAGATGAGTGAGAGTGTTCAGGGAAAAAGCCTCCCAGCCTAACCTCTGTGCAGGCTGCTGCTATCCATCACATAGGCAGCCTCAGGGCAGGGGATTCTGGGAAAGGTGAATGCAAATTTACTTTTGGTCATTGATTCTGGCTTTTATTTCTTGAATTTTAATATACACCTCTCTCCCCACTGTCATTACAGTTTTTTTATTATGCCCACACTTTTAAAATGTTTCTTAATTTAATAGGACTAATATCCCCTATACCTGTTAATATTGGCTCTATTCAAACAATAATTGGTTCTCTAATTCCAGGGAGAAGGATAAGCGAGATATTTGTCTAATAAAGCATTTCTATCTCTGTTCTCAGAAAACCTTTTGGTATAATTTGTTAATTTTTTTTTTTTATTATTTCTGGCATTCTGTATGTCTCCATTTCAGTGCAGTAAGAAGAGTGTTACAGTACCACTTTAAACCACAGGCATCTTATCTCAACCCTAGCAAGTCAGAATAGGCTCTGTCCATAGGAAGAAGGCTCATCTGTAGGCACTAAACCCTCTCATTTCTTTTTTGTCTATAGTTTGGTGAATTTCAGCTTTTTGTGCTCAGGTCAGTCATTATCACAGTCATGACAGGATCTATGTCTATTGAAAGTACGTAATGAACCTCCACCTGCTTGCAGAGCTGTGAAGACAGCATGGCCTTGCACTCCGGGGACTTATTATCTAAGGCAGACAGACCCCAGAGAGCATGGGTGTGGACTGGATACGTGAAACTTCTTCTGGCCCAATTTATCATGAGAGGATGTCATTAGAGATAAAGGAAGAAACTAACAAACAGATGGTAATATGTTGGAGATGGCTAGTGTTCTCCCTCCAAAATAGAGATAATAAGAAAATCAGCAACTCTCACTTATTGAATGTGTATGATGTATCAGGCAAAGATCTAAGGGCTTTCTCTCATTTAGTCCTCCTAGCAGCCCAATAAGGTGGGAGTTATTATTGCCTTATCTTAAAGATGAATAAACTGAGGCTCTAAGATGCTAACTTGCCCAACATCTCAAAACTGCTAGTTAGTGATAGAGCCAGAATACAAACTCCCTAAGCTATGGTTCACCAACTGAATGAACTCCATTCTGTGAGGATGAGTCAGTGTTGAGAACTATTAATAGAATTTTAGGATTAAAGCTTTTCCTTGAGAAAAGTAAAATCATCTTCAGCAAGTTATCGTTGTCATCCCATCTTTTAGTGTTGCCAGAACATTTTAAAAATAAAATAAAACATCTACCCTTTATGAGATTACTGAATTTGTCTGTCTCATGATGAGTGTTTCTGACCTCTACATCAGTAGACTAAAAAGCCTCATTTTTATCAGCACATATTGGGATTTAATGGCAATAGTTTCAGCTTCTTTTCATCCTTCTCCTACTTAGCGTTTGACTAGACATAGTAGCCTGTGAATCTTTCAGTTTTTATTATAAGTACTTTTTTGAAGTTATTGTAGATTGAAGTTTTGAAAACTAATGCCATTTTAAATGATTCAGATAACTGAATTTGCTGTGTCCTCCCAGAACAGCCACCTCCCAAGAGGGCATCTGTAGGTTAACACAGCGACTCTTAAGGTCCATCTGCCTCTGTGTGAATTAGGCTTCTAGATGGTCCAGGAAACAGCTGCAGAGAAATATCTGAGGAAATCAGATATTCCACAGAATTCTTGGTTATGTAGTAATTTCTAGTCTAGACAAGGCACCTTTATTTAGTGGATTTGTATTTAACAATATGGCAATGTGAGTTCCTACCTGGGCAAATGGCTTGGCTCTCTCAGTTCCCACATCTGCCAGCTCTGCAGGAAGTGCTGACAAGAATTAATTGGCTTTCCTGAGTCTTCAGGCTCAGTTCTGCTTCTCAGTTCCAACAATCCCCACAGGACTCTGCTCCAACATAATTTACTGTCTAGAGGACTTTCTGTTTACAAGAATTCTAACTGATAGGCACCGTATCATGTGAATATATTTTTAAATTCAGTAAGTTAGAACCTTGAGAATTTTTCAGGGTATTTAGCTCAGGTTTTTAAAATGGGACATAACTACCTTCAAAGTATTTGAATTATCTTTTGTTTTTATGATGATTCTAATATGGTCCCATCTAAAATGTGTGAAAAAAGTTTTAAAAATAAAATGTGTGATTTACACAAATAACTTTGTTCTTCTTCTCTTCCTCTAGCTGGCAGTATTTTTAGTGTGGTAAAGGGGTCCTTCCAATTTCATACTGGGTTTTCTGAGCAAGACAGAGTTGGTAGGGTAGAAATAGGACTTCTTCCCGATTGTTGATTCTATTTATAGCCTCTCTAATAATAATTTATTTATAGAATAATATAAATGTCATCTAGATTCTGTTCCCTTAATTATTACCATACATCTGGGAAGCCCCTGTTCTCAGAGGCATCACCTTTGGGGAAATTATATTGATTCCATTACACAGGAAAGGAGTAAGTAAAAAGGAAGTTGTGTCACACTACAGTGGTAGCCAATTAGTATAAAAATCATGGAAAGTTGGAAGGGAATTCTGCAGTTATCTCATCCAACTTTCTACAAAGTACTAGTTTCTGTCTAGACAAACACTGGGTGTCTCTCTAGCTAAGTGCCTACCATAATCAGAATACACTTGTTCTGAGGTGCAGCTCTATTTCATTGTTGGATAACTCAGATTTTTAGACTAGTTTTCGCATGACAGATTTACAATGTCCTCTTTGTAATTTCCATTAATTAGTCATAGTTTGTTCTCAGTAGCTGCACAGAATAAACTCACTCATTAATTGATTGATCAGTCCCTTTATATATATTCATTTTGAATCAGATGCTTATGATATACAATATAGTGTGCCAGGCATAAGCATCAAACTCCAGGAGCTGACAGGTTAGAAGAAGGTAACAAGACATAGATAAGCTGTATGTCATATAAGCTATATGAGCAGTATAAATTCAGTGCTGTGAGAATGAAGAAGGATAGGATCAGGTCCTACAGGCATTGGTCAGTGCTGCAATCTGAATGTTTGTGCCCACCCCCAATTCATATGTTGAAATCCTAATCCAAAAGGCAATGATATTTGGAGGTGAGGCCTTTGGGAGGTGATTAAGCCATGAGGGCAGAGCTCTCATATTATGGGATTGGTGACCTTATAAAAGTGACCCCAGAGAGAATTCCCTCACCCGTTCCACCATGTGAGGTTATAGATGGCCATGTAGGAAAGAAGATGTAGCAAAAAGATGGCCATGGAGGAAGTGGGCCCTCACCAGACACTGAATCCACTGGCAGCTTGATCTTGAACTTCCCAGCCTCCAGAATAAATTTTTCTGTTTATAATCTACGCAGTTTACAATCTTTTTGTTGAAACAGCCTAAATGGACTGACAGTCAGCAAATTCTTCATGGAGACAGCAACATTTAAAGCTTCTTATGTTTAATGGCTTGATGCTGAAGGGCAGAGATTTGGATGTGGAGGTTGCAAGGATCCAATGTTGAAGAAGTATTGGGTAATTTACATTAGTGGAGCTTAGAAATTGAATTGGAGAGTGGAAGACAGGGCTAGAAAAGCTGGTCAAGTGAATGTGACACTGTGAAGGGCTTTTTATGCCTGGAGTGGAGGGTGAGAGGAATGGCGGCAACAGAGCTGTGACCAGGTAGAATTCACGTCGTGTCAAATGCCAGGCTGCAGAATCTAAGGATTATCCAGCAAGGCGGGGCAGAGCCCAGGGGCTGGGTGCTAAGCAAGTGACACTTGTGTTTAGTGAGATAACCCTGGTGGCAGGAGACAGTGGGCTAGAGGGATATGCAGCATGTCAGGGATAGGTAATAAGGGTCAGGAGCCCTGTGGTGGCCTCTGCAGTGGGGGAATTGAATAAGAGTTGGATAATGACTAAGACACAGCTTTGGAAACCAAATGAAGCACTTATTGTTTCTTCTGCAGGTTCCCTTTCTCACTTCCCACCTCTCCAGACTATTCATATATATGGACAAACCCCTCCTCTCCTTACTTTCTGGTGAATATTTACTTATTAACACCTGCAAGTGGTTCCAAATAACTGGTAGAGAATCCTAGGATCCAAATATCTGTAGTGAAATATCTATCTCAGGTTGATTCCCCTGCCTCCAGTGAGGTCTACATATAAGCTGAGCCCATATAATGAAAGAAACTTAAGAATTCTTTAGGATAAAGGTGTGTGTGCACCCAGGGATTTAAATTTAATAGTTTTTTCTTTGGTGTCTATCTATGCTCAGGCAATAAGGACAATCCTTATTGTTATTCCTTTATAACTATTATTCCTTTTGTTACTGAGCTTTTTGTTCTAACTTGAAAAGAGGGGCTGCCATATGCAAAAATAAAAATATAAAAATATAAAAAAATTTTTAAAAAAACATATAATGAGAAACCTAGCTGAGATATATAGGTTTGAACTGGTCTGTTGCTCAGAAAATTAAGTCACTTGCTAAATGAAGTATCATTAGTAATTTTGGGGAATCTTCTAGCCTGTCTTCTCACATCATACTGATATTTGTTCTTAATTCTAAACTTCAAAATTACTTTCCTTGGCCAGGTGAGGTGGCTCACGCCTGTAATCCCAGCACTTTGGGAGGCCAAGGCAAGAGGATGACTTGAGCCCAGGAGTTCAAGACAGGCTTGAAAAACATAGTGAGACCACATCTCTGCGAAAACGTGAAAACAAAATTAGCCAGGCATAGCATGCCTGTAGTCCCAGCTACTTGGGTGGGTGAAGTAGATGTATCATTTGAGCCCTGTAGGTTGAGGCTACAGTGATCCAAGATCATGTCACTATACTCCAACCTGGGCGACAGAGCAAGACTCTGTCTCAAAACAAACAAACAAAAAAAAAGCCACGTGTGTGTGTGTGTGTGTGTGTATGTGTCTGGGTGTGATGGCTTAATGCCTGTAATCCCAGCAGTTTGGAAGGCCATGGTCGGAGGATCACCGGAGGTCAGGAGTTAGAGAACAGCTGGCCAACATAGCAAAACCCTATCTCCACTAAAAATACAAAAATTAGCTGAATGTGGTGGCACATGCCTGTGGTCTCAGCTACTCAGGAGGCTGAGGCAAGAGGATTGCTTGAACCTAGGAGGCTGAAGTTTCTGTGAGCCAAGATTGTCCCATTGCACTTCAGCCTGGGTGACAGAATGAAACTCTGCCCCTTTCCCAAAAAAATCACTTTCCCTTATTTTGCAAATATTTATTGACTACCTACTATTCATCAGGCCCTGTTTTAGGGCCTGAGAGAATGAAGGAGAACAATAGGATGGGATCAGGTCCTGCAGTCATTGGTCAGTGCCCTTATGGAGCTTACCTAGCAAGAGGAGACAATCAATGCATAATAAATATAATGTTAATTATACAGTATATAAGAAGGAGAAAAAGCAGAGGAGGGTAGAGGAGAATAGGATTGTGAGGAGTGGGGAGGGGAAGGCAAGTTGCAATTTTACCGTTAGCACCACCAGTGGAATAAAGGAATTCCCAGTGGGTTACTTGGAATATCACTGGATGGCAATGAATGGGCAGTAGGGGAGTAAAAGAGGAGGGAAACAAAGCGAGGGGGAAAATTGAAGAAATAAATAGAGAAACACATCAATTGGGTGATGCCACTTTGGGATGGGGTCCAAAGCTAGGAGTCCCTTTCTCTGAGGACCTTACAAAAGAGACTAGATGGATCAGGAGTCCATGAACAAAAGGGCTGGACAAGTGGGTCCTTTGAGGCTCCTCCCAGCCATTGAATCTCCAAGAACAGCTCCTGTACCCAGTCAGCTATCCTATTGTTGCAGTTAGAGTCCTGAGGTAGCCGTATTTCCACCTCTACTTAAAGAGTGGTTAATACTTTCAATACAAAGAGGGTTTCTTTTTAATAATACTAAGATCAAGTCACTGTGTGTTGAGACAGTAGATGTTGAAAATAAATTTCCTAGTATTAAAGGATCTGTCCCCAACTTATCTGGTCCTGGCAGTTTATGTGAGCCTCTGGGGTCTGTACTAGAAAAATACCAGAACTGTGGACTGTCGGGGAGACAAGGAAGTTTAACATGCTTGTGCTCCGAGGGAGCTCTGAGGGAACTCCGAGGTCTTGAGGGGAAAGGATGTCGTGTCTCCACCAGGCAGGGGTAGGTGGTGGGTTAGACAGGAGAGAGAGCTGAGGCCAAGCACCCACTCACTGCTGCTGCTTTGATTCATAGGTATGGCAGGTGCTTCCAGTGCCATGGACCACACGTTCTCAACAACATCCAAAGATGAGGAAGGATCGTGTTACACATCTCTGATTTCTGACATCTGCTACCCACCTCAGGAGGATTCTACATATTTCACTGGAATTCTTCAGAAGGAAAATGGCCACGTCACCATTTCAGAAAGCCCTGAGGAGTTGGGTACACCCGGTACCTCCTTACCAGATGTGCCTGGGATAGAGTCTCATAGCTTATTTAGTTCTGATTCTGGAATAGAGATGACTCCTGCAGAGTCCACTGAAGTGAATAAGATCTTAGCAGATCCCCTGGACCAGATGAAAGCAGAGGCCTATAAATACATTGACATAACCAGACCCGAGGAGGTGAAGCACCAAGAACAACACCACCCTGAGTTGGACGACAAAGACCTGGACTTTAAGAATAAGGACACTGACATCTCAACAAAACCTGAAGGGGTCCGTGAACCTAACAAACCAGCTCCTGTGGAGGGAAAAATCATCAAGGACCATTTCTGTGAAGAATCCACATTTGCTCCATACATAGATGATCTCTCTGAAGAACAGCACAGGGCTCCTCAGGTTACCACCCCTGTCAAAATCACACTGACGGAGATAGAACCTTCTGTTGAAACTGCTACCCAAGAGAAGACCCCTGAGAAGCAAGATATATGTTTAAAGCCAAGTCCTGACACAGTCCCCACTGTCACCGTCTCGGAGCCTGAAGATGACAGCCCAGGATCTATCACCCCTCCATCTTCCGGAACAGGTAGATGCCCTGTTATTGCCTGACTTAGGAAAACCCAGCATATGGAATTCTCAGTCTCTAAAACACATATTAAGGAATGACTATTTTCATTCAACATACTTTACTATATGGGCCCCTTAAATTTCATTTAGTTTAATTAATATTCAACATTTTCAATCTGTTGCCAATTGTACAAAGGTTGCAATCTGGGATTTCTCTTAAATTCCTATCAGGTTTTCTTTGTAAAAGAAAAGGAGACAATGTGGTGCTGCCTGCTTCTCAGCTTTCTGCTGGGATCTAGGTTGTCTCAGTCTGTTTTGTGTCCAGAGGAGACAATGCGGTACTGCCTGCTTCTCAGCTTTCTGCTGGGATCTAGGTTGTCTCAGTCTGTTTTGTGTTGCTTATAACACCTGACATCAAGTAATTTTTAAGAAACAAAATTTATTTCTTAACAGTTCTGGAAGCTGATAAGTTCAAGGTCAAACGGGCGCATCTGACTTGCTAGTGGGGACTCTCTGAAGGGTCTCAAGTAGGTGCTGGGTATCACGTAGTGAGGGGGCTAAGCATGCTAACATGCTATGCTCAGGTCTCTCTTCTTCTTCTTATAAAGCCACAAGTCCCATTTCCATGATAATCCATTAATCCATTAACTCTTTAATACATTAATCTATTAGTACACTCATGAAGGCAGAACCTTCATAGTCCAATAGACCATAGCCTCTCAAAGGCTCCGCCTCTCAATACTCCCACACTGGGTATTAAGTTTAAACATGAGTTTTGGAAGGGACATTCAAACTATAGCACAGGTCTCTTGGAGACATTATGAGGAAAGCATGTTGACTGTTCTCTCTAGACTGCCTTAAGCACCTTGGCATTTAACCTTCCTGGCATGAGCTCTAAGACTGTACACTTAAGGGAAAGGAAAAGGTGGACTTCTGGATCTTTTAGGGGTAGCACAGACAGGGAGAGGAAACTTAAAGGAAACTTAAAGTTCACTTAAAGTGAACTCCTCCCTTCCCCTTTCAATATCAACACTGTCATTTTATATCTAGTTTATTGAAGTTCCACATACAATTTTATTTTTGAAACCAAAAGATGTACTTCACTAAAAGTTTTTAAAGTTTGGACTTCATTAGACTATGGTCTTTTTCAATTTGAACATTCTTCTACTGTGACTCAAGGCAGGATATTAAACAGCACTCATACACATTCTCTCAAACACAAAGCAGTCCTCTTATACCCCTGGCTAAAGGCCAGAGAGGCAGCAGGAAACTCCTTACCCCACCCTGTGCCACCCTTCTCTCCAGCCTTTGCATCTCTATCTCTCTCAAATTCCCACGAGGCATTGAGATGAAGAGGACAGTGAGAGGTCCTCAAACCTTCCCCTGCCTCTGGTGACTGGCATTCTACCATATCTCAAAGAGGTTTGATAAGCATATCAGGTGAAAGAGCTTCTAATAAACTCTGAAAATGGAGCCAAACCCTATAGAGGAGGAGCGATTGCTCTAAACCCTGATGCTATAGTACAGGTCCAAGTGTTGGAATAGAATTGAATTAATAAAAGTTCCTCCTATCTTGTTTCCCTATAGATTTTAGCATTAATTCCTTCTCCCCAAAATTACTTTAGACTCATTCAACTGTAAAGCTCCAAGGGTCTTGAAGATTCACTGTGCCAAGTACCCGATTTTTCAGATTCACTCACTGACTCAACAAAGACTTTCTACATACTTTCTTTTGGTCAGGTACTCTATGAAGCACCAGTGATGGGGAATTAACAAAATATAAAAAACAAACAAAAACCAGTCCCTGTCTCCAGGGGGCCAGACACCAAGGAAACAGTCCCAATCCAGTGTGCTTGGTGTTCTGTGAAAGGGAGATGTATGGTGCTAAGAAGCTCTGGAGTCCAGCGGCTCCCAGGTGAACTGGGACCAGAGGTGACTCTCAGAGAACAGGGGGAAACAAACAGATGAAGGGAAGGGTGCCCTTTCAGTCTGAAGAGCTGCATGGACATGGAGTTGGAGGGCCCAATGAACTTCACATAATATGTAAATTGAGATTTGGGAGTGATGACAAATCAGAAAACTGAGGCTTCAGGTGGATTAGATACGAATTGCCCCAGCCTAAAACATGAGGTCAGAACATACCCGAGTTTCCAAGCCTCCTTGTACTCTTTCTGGCAATGCATAGTAAAACTCTTCTATTATTTCCTGCCCTAGAGATACTTGATGTTCTGAAGATGTAAGTTATATAATCAGCTGTGTTTTACGGCACTCCAGGGTTGTTCTGCTGTCAGTTCAGAAGAACTTCAGCCAGTCCTCAGGAATAATGAAATGCCCAGGCACACATAGGTCTACTTACATTGCACATGCTTCATGTAAGAATTACAGTTTGCAAAGACTTGACAAAGGGTTCATTACTTTTTAGAGATTTTCCATTTTTTAAAGAGACATGGCCCAATGAGGTTCTGGAGAAGGTTCAAGAGAAGGCAAAGGCAGATCTGGCTTACATAATATTGGAGTTTTATGATGTTGGGTTACCCACTTGACAGTATGGGGTTAGGGCAATGATTGTCTCCATAGCTGCAACCAAATAAACATTCTAAGCAAGGTTTATTTAGGAAAGAGAAAATGGCGCATTACACATTCTCTCCTGTGTTCAGCTTCTCTCTCCATATACATCCCACATCAGAATACCAGAGTCATATAGCAACAGATAAGAATGAAATTAAAGAATCAGCTTCTCATTGAGGCCTTCCTCCCTGCCCTTTTTATTCTGCAAGGTTTCTGACCCTCTTCCATCCTTCTTGTGACCCCTGGCATCATGTGACACTGTGCCCATAGATGTTAGAAGATATGGGCTTTATTACATCTATTGAGTCTTAGGTCACTCTGCCATTTCCAGTGACAACAGATAAAACAAAAATTGAGAATTACACATAATTCTACATAGAAACTGAGGAAAAAGAAAGCATGTTAAGCAAAAAACAGTTCAGTTTAGCATTGTTTAATAAATAAGGAAATCGTCAAACCTGGAGAATAACTGAAGAGAAATTCTATTTTAGATTAGTTTTAGCCACAGATGCTGATGTTTAAGCAAGATGTCCAATATATTTATATTTCTCTCAATTCCAATAGATTATTCCATTTTGTGATGTTCTTCAACATACTTACCTATTTTCACTAGTTAAATAACATACACTGAGGTGGAGAGGCAAGAATTCTTACAGCTAAAATACTGGAAATCTCTTTTAAACCAAGACCAGTCATGAAAAAAGTGAGACAATTTAGGAAAACATAATAAATGCCCTGATGGACCAAACATTGACCAGGAACACCGTGTTGTTTTTGACACAAACACCAAGAGGCATATTGTGATGGTCCTGGGTGTTATGTGAGCTGTCAGCCTCAAAAAGGACAATAATCAGAAGTCATTCTTAAAACACCCCAGTTTCCCTCAAGAAGAAATAAGCCACTAAAAGTAATTTTTAAATTTTAAAACGACCATTGCTATTTCCTTGCATTGATGGGATTTATGATTCTCCTACCCATTTTTAAAATCTATTCTTCTATTCAAAAAATATTTATTGAGCAACTTCTATACATCAGACATGCACTGGCCACTGAGACATTGTGGTAAGTAAGATATACAAGGTCCCTGCCCTTGCAGAGCTTACCTGCTAGTCCGAGGTGACAGAAAATAAAAAACAAACACATAAAAAAGTGTAATATCACCGTATGTGCACTATAAAGAGTGATGGGGGGTTGGGTGTGAGGGGCCAAGGACTGCCTCTCTGAGGAGATGACACATAAGCTGAGATCTGGATGAGTAGAAGGAGCCCACAGTTCAGAGAGGGCCTAGAAGGGACATCAGTTTTTGGGGGGACAGCAAATGCACAGACCCTGAGTCTGTATTTTATGAGAACTGAAAAGGGGCCTGTGACTCAGGAGGAAGAGAGAAGTGGTGCAGAGAACACAATTGGACAGGCAGGCAGGGCCGAGATAGTGGGGAAGGAGTTTGGATTTTGTTCCAAATGTTATTGGAAGCCATTGGAGGGTTTTAAGCTGTGAAGTGACATCATTGCTTCATTCATCTATTTATTTAACAAATATGTGTTGACCATTTATTCCATGTCAGGCATTGCTCTATTGCTGCCAAGATTCACAGGTGAGTGAGTAGTGACTCAGAAGGAAATCGTGGCTGCATGGAGCTTACATTCTAGTTGAGAAGACAGACACACATATAACCAAATATATAATACCAGGTAGTTATAATAGTTATGCAGAACAATACAGCAAGGCAAAGTGTAAGAGAGTGGTGGCAGTGGGAGTGAGAAGAGGCTTCTCCGAGGTAACAGCTTGAGCAGAGACTAAATGGATTGAGCAAGCAAGTCATGCAGCTGTCTGAGAAAGTGAGGCCAGGCTGAGGGGCCTTCAAATGCAAAGGCCCTGAGCTGGAAGGCCGGCATGGCTGGAGTAGGAGGAAGGAAGGGAAGCGTGGCAGGATCAGACTTGGGTTTTCAAATGATCCTTCCGGATGCTGCGTGGAGAATGAGCCAGGAACAAAGGGAACCCTAATGGCAGCATCATTCACAGTTGGACACTGGTGTCTGCAACTTGCTAAAATAGCCCATGTTCACCTTTCCTTTTATCCCTCTCAATTATGTCATCATAACTATCAGCAGCAGCAAACACATCACTGTGGGGTGCCATTCTAACCTTCTCAATTTTCCTATTTTATCTGATGATTTTAGGTAACTGTTTCTAGCTTTGCAGTGTCAGCCTTGATACATAATGACCAATATCTTAGTTAGAAGGCCATGAAATTTTAAACAAAGGTATGGAAACTTGTGTTTTGTTCTAAAATTTTCCCTGATTACTCCTAGCATTTTGTTAAACCTTTAGTTCCCCTTAAGAACATAGGGCAATATCTACAGGAGCTATGGGTTCCTTTTGACTCACAGTAAGGGTGGATTATTTTTAAGGTAGCACCTTCACTTGCTCAAGATGGAACTCCTCAGGCCCTTTTCTCCCGCACCCCACAGCTGTCTGGAATCATCCTGACTCTTAAGCAAATAAAGCAGGACCTTGGGACTTCTTTTTCTGAATGCACTAACATAGTAATTTTCAACTGTAGGTAGAGTTGCCAGATAAAACACAAATATTTCTTATGGCATACCTATACTAAAAAAAAAAAAAAATTTTCATTGTTTAGCTGAGATTCAAATTTAACTGAGTGTCCTGTATTTCTGTTTGCTAAATCTGCCAGCCCTAACTAGAAGGGATTGTTAGAATCACACGTGGAGTTACATCCAGATCTACTACGAAGGCAGAATTTCTGAGGGCAGTTTTGAGCTAACACTGGAGTAATAGCCACTGTTGTAAAAATTTGAGCTTATTCTCACATGAGTGCTATTTCTTGCGTACCTCCTGTGTGCCAGGCACTGTGCTGCATGCAAGGATATGATAATGAGCAAACACAATTTGGCTGTACTTTGCTCCTAAGGCGCTTTCAGTCTGGGGTCAGGGAGAGTGGGGAAGGGTGAAGGAGCAAAGGCTAATGAAATCATAACGTAAACAAATACAAGGCTGCCTACGGGCTCCCAGTTGTGCAGAATGGGGAGGCACCAGCCTGTCTCTGGAACAATACAGCATCAGACTAGCTGGCACAAGAGTGGGCTGCTGTGCCATGTGTTCTCCCAGGAGTATGTTTAAGCAGGAGTTTCCTGAGTCCTAGCAGTTTGGGTGGTTAGACAGAGGACTCCTGTGTGTGACACCGGAAGGATGGGTGCCTCAGAAAGGGAAGAATCATCCAAGATGAGAATCATTTTCCCTGTCTCATCAAACAAGCTCATTGTTCTGATTTCCATATTTCTAGCTATGGAATCCCTGTTCATTTTATTCACCCAGGCTCACCATTTCTGACTCCTCTTTTTCTCACCCACCATATGAATCAGACTCCAAGTCAGTGAGTTCTCTCTTTTCACTTGTGTTTTTCTCCTTTTTCTATTCTATGACCACCACCACAACTCATACCCTACCTCCAGTTGTCATAATTCAACAGTTGCACGATCCTGTTAATGGGTTATCCTCCTTCTACTTCCCTCCCTTTTTTAAATATTTTATTTTATTTTTGAGACAGAGTCTCCCTCTGTTGCCCAGGCTGGAATGCAGTGGTGCGATCTCAGCTTACTGCAACCTCTGCCTCCCGGATTCAAGAGATTCTTTTGCCTCAGCTTCCCGAGTAGCTAAGATTACAGGCACTCACTACCATGCCCAGCTAATTTTTGTATTTTTAGTACAGATGGGGTTTTGCCATGTTGGCCAGGCAACATGAGTCTCTGGTCTCAAACTCCTGACTTCAGGTGATCTGCCCACCTCAGCCTCCCCAAGTGCTGGGATTACAGGCATGAGCCACTGTGTCTGGCCTTCCCTCCCTTTTAAGCTCATCCTAACCCTTCCAGGACCAGCTAATGTCTACATGATAAAAGACTGACATCTTTTTCTTTCAAGCTCAGGGGCACATGTGCAGGATATGCAGGTTTGTTACGTAGGTAAACATGTGCCATGGTGTTTTGCTGCACAGATCATTTCATCACCTAGATATTAAGCCCAGCATCCATTAGCTATTCTTCTTGATGCTCTCCCAAATCCCCCTTCACCCTCCAACAGGCCCCAGTGTCTGTTGCTCCCCGTCTCAATGTGTCCATATGTTATCATTCAGCTCCCACTTATAAATGAGAACATGTGGTATTTGGTTTAGTTTGAATTAGTTTGCTAAGGATAATGGCCTCCAGCTCCATCCATGTCCCTGCAAAGAACATGATCCCATTCCTTTTTATGGTTGCATAGCATGCATGGTATACATGTACCACATTTTGTTTATCCAGTCTATCATTGATGGACATTTAGGTTGGTTCCATGTATTTGCTATTGTAAATAGTGTTGTAGTAAACATATATGTGCCTGTATCTTTATGATAGAATGATTTATATTCCTTTGGGTATATACCCAGTAATGGGATTCCTGGGTCAAATTGTACTTCTGCGTCTAGGTTTTTGAGGAATCACCACACTGTCTTCTACAATGGTTGAACTAATTCACACACCCACCAACAGTGTAAATGCATTCCTTTTTCTCCACAGCCTTGCTAGCATCTGTTTGTTGGCTGCATGTATATCTTCTTTTGAGAAATATCTGTTCATGTCCTTTGCCCATTTTCTAATGAGGTTATTTTTTTCTTGTAAATTTGTGTAAGCTCCTTGTAGACACTGGATATTAGACCTTTGTCAAATGCATAGATTGCAAATATTTTCTCCCATTCTGTTCTGTTCACTCTGATGATGGTTTCTTTTGCTGTGCAGAAGCTTATTTGTTTAATTAGATCCCATTTGTCAATTTTAGCTTTTGTTGCAGTTGCTTTTGGCACCTCAGTTTTTCTAATTGAGTGCCCTTTATTTCTTTTTCTTGCCTGATTGCTCTGGCTAGAACTTCCAATACTATATTGAATAGAAGTGGTGAGAGAGGGCATCCTTGTCTTGTGCCAGATTTCAGAGGGAATGCTTCCAGTTTTTGCCCATTCAGTATGATATTGGCTGTGGGTTTGTCGTAAATAGCTTTTATTCTTTTGTGATACGTTCCATCGATACCTAGTTTCTTTGGTGTTTTTAGCATAAAGGGCTGTTGAATTTTGTCAAAGACCTTCTCTGCATCTATTGAGATAATCATGTGGTTTTTGTCTTTGGTTCTGTTCATGTGGTGGATTACATTTATAGACTTGCATATATTGAACCAGCCTTGCCTCCCTGGGATGAAGCCTACTTGATCATGATGAATAAGCTCTTTGATTTGCTGTTGCATTTGGTTTGCCAGTATTTTATTGAAGATTTTTGCATCAATGTTCATCATTGATATTGGCCTGAAGTTTTCTTTTGGCACCTTTGTAGTGAAATCTTTGTCCATACCTATGTCCTGAATGGTATTTCCTAGGTTTTCTTCTAGGGTTTTTATGGTTTTAGGTCTTATGATTAAATCTTTAATTCATCTTGAATTTATTTTGTACATGTAAGGAAGGGGGTCCAGTTTTAGTTTTCTGCATATGGTTAGCCAGTTTTCCCAACACCATTTATTAAATAGGAAATCCTTTCCACATTGCTTGTTTTAGTCAGGTTTGTCAAACATCAGATGGTTGTGCATGTGCGGCATTATTTCTGTGGGCTCTATTCTGTTCCATTGTTCTATATATCTGTTTTGGTACCAGTACCATGCTGTTTTGGTTACTGTAACCTTGTAGTATAGTTTGAAGTCCAGTAGCATGATGCCTTAAGCTTTGTTCTTTTTGCCTGGTTTTGGTATCAGGATGATACTGATCTCATAAAGTGATTTGGGGAGGATTCCCTCTTTTTGTATTGTTTGGAATATTTTCAGAAGGAATGGTACCAGCTCCTCTTTGTACTTCTGGTAGAATTTAGCTGTAAACCCATCTGGACCTGGACTTTTTTTCTTTGGTAGGCTATTAATTGCATCCTCAACTTCATCCCTTGTTATTGGTCTCTTTAGGGTTTCAGTTTCTTCCTGGTTTAGTATTGGGAGAGAGCAAGTGTCCAGGAATTTACTCATTTCTTCCAGATTTACTGGTTTGTGTGCGTAGAGTTGTTTGTAGTAGTTTCTGATGGTAGTTTGTATTTCTGTGGAATCAGTGGTGATGTCCCCTTTATTGTTTATTATTGCATCTATTTGATTCTTCTCTCTTTTCTTTTTTATTAGTCTGGCTAGCAGTCTATCTATTTTGTTGATCTTTCCAAAAAACCAGCTCCTGGATTTGTTGATTTTTTAAAGGGTTTTTTGTGTCTCTCCTTCAGTTCTGCTCTGATCTTAGTTATTTCTAGTCTTCTGCTAGCTTTTGAGTTTTTGTTTTTGTTTTCTTATCTTGCTCCTCTGACTCCTTCAATTTTGATGATAGGGTATTGATTTTAGATCTTTCCTTGCTCCTCATGTGGGCATTTATTGCTATGAATTTCCCTCTAGACACTGCTTTAAATGTGTCCCAGAGATTCTGGTACATTGTGTCTTTGTTCTCGTTGGTTTTAAAGAACATTTTTATTTCTACCTTCATTTCATTGTTTATCCAGTCGACATTCAGAAGCCAGTTGTTGAGTTTCCATGAAGTTGTGCAATTTTTAGTTACTTAATCCTGAGTTCTAATTTGATTGCACTGTGGTCTGAGAGACTGTTTGTTATGATTTCCGTTCTTTTGCATTTGCTGAGGAGTGATTTACTTCCAATTATGTGATCAATTTTAGAGTTAGTGCAATGTGGTCCTGAGAAGAACATATATTCTTTGGATTTGGGGTTGAGAGTTCTGTAAATGCCTATTAAGTTCGCTTGGTCCAGATCTGCATTCAAGTCGTGGATTTCCTTGTTGATTTTCTGTCTTGTTGATCTGTCTAATATTGACAGTGGAGTGTTAATGTCTCCCACCATTATTGTGCAAGAGTCTAAGTCTCTTTTTAGGACGTTAAGGACTTGCTTTATGTATCTGGGTGCCCCTGTATTGGGTGCATGTATATTTAGAGTATTTAGCTCTTCTCGTTGTATTGATCCTTTTACCATTATGTAATGCCCTTCTTTATCTCTTTTGATTTTTGTTGGTTTAAAGTCTGTTTTATCAGAGACTAGGATTGCCACCCCTGCTTTTTTTTGCTTTCCATTTGCTTGGTAAATCTTCTTCCATCCCTTTATTATGTGTCTATGTATGTCTTTGCACGTGAGATGGGTCTCCTGAATACAGCACACTGATGGTTCTTGGCTTTTTATCCAATTTGCCAGTCTGTGTCTTTTGATTGGGGTATTTAGTCCATTTACATTTAATGTTAATATTGTTATGTGTGAATTTGATCCTGCTGTTTTATTACTGGTTGGTTGTTTTGCCTTTGGTTGGCATAATTTCTTCATTGCATCGTTGGTCTTTACCATTTCGTTCTTTTTTGCAGTGGCTTGTACTGGTTTTCCCTTTCTGTGTTTAGTGCTTCCTTCAGGAGCTCTTGTTGGGCAGGTCTGTTAGGGACAAAACCTTTCAGCAATTGCTTGTCCATAAACGATTTTATTTCTCCTTCACTTATGAAGCTTAGTTTGGCTGAATATGAAGTTCTGGGTTGAAAGTTATTTTCTTTAAGGATGTTGAATATTGGCCCCTGCTCTTTTCTGGCTTGTAGGGTTTCTGCCAAGAGATCCACTGTAAGTCTGATGACCTTCCCTTTGTGGGTGACCTGACCTTTCTCTCTGGCTCCCCTTAGTATTTTTTCCTTCATTTCAACCCTGGTGAATCTGATGATTATATGCCTTGGGATTGCTCTTCTAAAGGAGTATCATTGCGGTATTCTCTGTATTTCCTGTGTTTGAATGTTGGCCTGCCTTGCTAGGTTGAGGAAGTTCTCCTGGATAATATACTGAAGAGTGTTTTCCAGCTTGGATTATTCATTCTGCCTGTCATCTTCCGGAACACCGATCAAGCGTAGATTAGGTCTTTTCACATAATCCCATATTTCTTGGAGGCTTTGTTCATTTCTTTTCATTCTATGTTCTCTTTTCTTGCCTTCTCATTTTATTTCATTGAGTTGATGTTCGACCTCTGATATCCTTTCTTCTGNGGCTATTGAAACTTGTGTATGCTTCACAAAGTTCTTGTGCTGTGTTTTTCAGCTCCATCAAGTCGTTTATGTTCTTCTCTAAGCTGGTTATTCTAGTTAGTATTTCATCTAACCTTTTTGAAAGGTTTTTAGTTTCTTTGCTCTGGGTTACAACATGTTCCTTTAACTCAGAGAAGTTTGTTATTACCCATCTTCTGAAGCCTGCTTCTGTCAGTTCATGAAATTTGTTCTCCATCCAGCTTTGTTCCCTTGCTGTTGAGGAGTCGTGATCTTGTGATAGGGGAGAGACATTCTTGTTTTCGATGGTTTCTTTCTTCTTGCTCTGGTTTCTTCCCATCTTGTTGGATTTATATAGCTTTGATCTCAGGTAGCTGCTTAGGGAAGCAGCCTTTCCTTTGTCTGTCTGCAGAGGCACTGCTGGGCTGCCACAGATTCAGTGGAGCTCCTGCATCTTTTATTTACCCAGGAAAATTAGACCAGCTTCTGCGATGGTGGCTGCACTTCTCCCAACAAGCTCAATCATTCCTGGTCGCTCTCTAAATGATGTTCTGGGTGTGAAACTTTGAAGTGAGAGTTTTTTTAGCCTCCTAGGCTTTGTGCAGGGGAGGTCCATCCTGCTTTTTGGCCTGTTTCCCTGCTGTCAGTTCCCCTTCTTTCTAGGGGCAGGTAACTCCCTCCAGCCAGCTTTCTGGCTTTCTCAGCATCAGCCAGTGCTTCCACCTAGATCTATGCTGACAGCTGCGGCTCCTGCTGAAATTGCTGTTCTGCCCTGTTCAGGCAGCTCACTGAGGCTTTTCAGACCGGTGAAGATCTCCTGTTCTGTGGGTTGTGGAGGGCTTGGGTGGAGAACTGTATCTGAACTGAAGTCCCAGAGGGGGAGATCCCCTGGTCCTCCAGTCAGTTGCATGCACCTCCTGGGCCTCAACTTGCCCTATTTGGTTTATACCCCCTGTCCAACCAGACCCAAAAAATGAATCAGGTACCTCGTTTGTAACTGTGGAGACCACTCAGCTTCTCCATCTCTCTTGCTGGGAGCTGCGTTCCATAGCTGCCTCTTATTCAGCCATCTTGGGATCCCCCCCATTGTTTATATTTCTACGGGGTCAGTGGTAATATCTCCCTTATCATTTCTAATTTTGTTTATTTGATTATTCTGTCTTTTCTTCTGTATTAGAAGTGGCCCCCCTCCAAGAACTTGCTTTATGAATATTGGTCCCCCTCTAAGAACTTGCTTTATGAGTCTGAACATAGCATACCAATGGGTCTTGGTTCTTTATCCAGCTTGCCACTCTGTGTCTTTTAATTGGGACATTTAAGTGGTTGATTTTTTAAACTTTTTCAAAAAACCAGCTCCTAGATTTGTTTATTTTTTAAAGGATTTTCATGTCTCTGTCTCCTTTAGTTCATCTTTGTTCTTGTCTTCTGCTAGCTTTGGGGTTTGTTTGCTCTTGGTTCTCTGGTTCTTTTAGTTGTGATGTTAGATTGTTAACTTGGGCTTTCTAGCTTTTTAATGTGGACATTTAATGCTATAAATTTCCCTCTTAACACTGCTTTAGCTACGTCCCAGAGATTCTGGTATGTTGTCTCTTTGCTCTTATTAGTTTCAAAGAACTGCTTAATTTCTGCCTTAATTTTATTATTTACCCAAGAGATTCAGGAGCATGCAGTTCAGTTTTAATGTAGTTGTGTGGTTTTGAGTGAATTTCTTAATCTTGAGTTCTAATTTGATTGTGCTGTGGTCTGAGAGACTGTTTGTTATTATTTCAGTTCTTTTACATTTGCTGAGGAGTGTTTTACTTCCAATTATGTGGTCAATTTTAGAGTAAGTGCCATGTGGCCATAAGAAGAATATATATTCCGTTCTTTTGGGGTGGAGAGCTCTATACATATCTGTCAGGTCCACTTGATTCAGAGCTAATTCCTAAATGTCTTTGTTAATTTTCTGTCTTGATCTGTCTAATGTTGTCAGTGGGGTGTTAAAGTGTCCCACTGTTATTGTGTGAGAGTCTGTTTCTTTGAAGGTCTCCAAGAACTTGCTTTATGAATCTGAACACAGCATACCAGTGGGTCTTGGTTCTTTATCCAGCTTGCCACTCTGTGTCTTTTAATTGGGACATTTCGCCCATTTACATTTAAGGTTAGTATTGTTATGTGTGGGTTTGATTCTGTCATCATGATGCTAGCTGGCTATTTTTCAGACTTGTTTATGTGGTTACTTCATCATGTCAATGGTTTGTATGCTTGAGTGTGTTTTTGTAGTGGCTGGTAATGGTTTTTCCTTTCCGTATTCAGTGTTTCCTTCAGGAGCTCTGGCAAAGCAGGCCTGGTGATAACTAATTCCCTCAGCATTTGCTTGTCTGAAATGGATGTTATTCCTCCTTTGCTTATGAAGCTTAGTTTGGCTGGATATAAAATTCTAGGTTGAAATTCTTTTCTTTAGCAGTGTTGAATATTGGCCCCCAATCTCTTCTAGCTTGTAGGGTTTCTGCTGAGAGGCCTACTGTTGGTCTGATGGGCTTCCCTTTATAGGTATCCTGGCCTTTCTCTGTGGCTGCCCTTAACATTTTTTCTTCCATTTTGATGTTGGAGAATTTGACGATTATGTGTCTTGGGGATGACCTTCTCATTGAATATCTTGCTGGAGTTCTCTGCATTTCCTGAATTTGAGTGTTGGCCTGTCTTACTAGGTTGAAGAAGTTCTCCTGGATAATATTCTGAAGTTGTTTTCCAACTTGGTTCCATTCTCCCCATCTCTTTCAGGTACATGATTCAGCTGTAGATTCAGTCTCTTTACATAATTCTATATTTCTCAGAGGTTTTCTTCGTTCCTTTTTATTGTTTTTTCTCTATTCTTTTCTGCCTGTCTTATATCAGAAAGATAATCATCAAGCTCTAAGATTCTTTTCTTTGCTTGGTCTATTTTGCTATTAATACTCATGATTGCATTGTGAAGTTTTTGTAGTATGTTTTTCAGCTCTAGAGGTTAGTTATGTTCCTCTCTACACTGGCTATTTTGGCTGTCAGCTCCTGTATTGTTTTATTAAGATTCTTTGCTTCTTTGTATTGGGTTGCCACATGCTCCTTTAGTTCAGCCAAGTTTATTAGTACTCACCTCCTGAAGCCTACTTCTGTCATTTCAGCTGTCCCAGCCTCAGCCCAGTTCTGAGCCCTTGCTAGAAAGGTTTGCAGTCATTTGAAGGAAAAGGGGCACTCTGGATTTTTGAGTTTTCAGCATTTTTGCACTGATTCTTTCTCATTTTTGTGGGCTAATCTACCTTTGATCTTTGAGATTGCTGACTTTTAGATGGGGTTTCTGTGGGTTTGTTACTGTTTTTGTTGTTTTATGTTTGTTTTTCTTTTAACAATTTGTCTACTCTTCCTTAGGGTTGCTGCAGTTTGTTGGGGGTCCACTCCAGACCCTAGTTGCCTTGGTTTTTTCCCATACATAGAGGTATCAGCAGTGAAGTATGAGAAATAGCAAAGATGGCAGCCTGCCTCCTCCTCTGGAAGCTCCATCCCAGGGGAGTACTGACCTGTTGCCAGCCTGAATGTGGTGTAGGTGATGGCTGGAGACCCTGGTTGGGAGGTCTTTCCCAGTCAGGAGGAATGGGATCAAGGACACACTTAAAGCAGTCTGCCTTTTTTTTTTTTTTTTTTTTGCTAGAGCAGCTGTGCTGTGTTAGAGATTCCTTCAGTCCCCAGTTGGTTTGGGCTTTCCAAGGCCCACAGGCTAGACTAGCTAAGAAGTCTGAATGGGCAAAGTGGCGGCCTGTCCTGTCCCTCAGGCCTTCATCCCAGGGAGAACATGGGCAGCGGTGGCCAGAGGCCCCAGCTGGGAGGACCCACCCTATAAGAAGCAGTGGTTTGGGGTCCCATTTAAAGAAGCAGTCTGACCTCGACAAAATAGCCTCGTCGTGGTGGGAAACTGTCTCTGCTGCTGTCAGTTTGGACTCTCCAAAGTCCCCAGGCTTGAATGGCTGAGTCGTCCAACCAGCCCAGGTGGCAGCCCTCCCCTCCTCTGAGTACTCTATCCCAGGGAGAGATCGGAGCTCTCTCCCTAATATGTGCTGGCAGATGGGGCTGGAAGGTCTAGCCGGGGATTCTTGCCTAGTGAGGAGAAATGGATGGGGCCCTGCTTTAAAAAGCAGTCTGACCAGGCGCAGTGGGGCATACCTATAATTTCAGCACTTTGGGAGGCCAAGGTAGGCAGGTCACTTGAGGTCAGGAGTTCCAAGACCACCCTGGCCAACATGGTGAAACCCAGTCTCTACTAAAAATACAAAATAGCCAGGCGTGGTAAGCACACCTCTGTAATTTTAGCTATTCTGGAGTCTGAGGTAGGAGAATCACTTGAACTCGGGAGACAGAGGTTGCAGTGAGCTAGGATCACACCACTGCACTCCAGCCTGGGTAACAGAGCAAGACTCTGTCTCAAAAAATGACAAAAAGGAAGAAGAAAAAAAAGAAGAAGCAGTCTGACCACAATCTGACAAAGGCGCTGTATTGTGCTGCTGGAGGTACCCTTCCTTCTTGGACCATTTGGACTTTCCAAAGCCCTCAGGCTGGAATGGCTGAGTTGACCAAAGAGCAGAAATGGTGACCGCCCCTCCCACCATGGGCTCCATCCAGTCTCAGTCAGGCTCCACTCTGTTGCTGGTGGCTGGCTGGAATTCCAAGCCAGTGGGCCTTATCTTGTGAGGTGCCACGGAAGTGGGGCCCACGGAACAACATTTCTCAGCTCCCTGGATTCTGCCCTTTTCCTAGGGGTATGTGCAGACTGCCCACCTTGCCTGAGTTGCAGGCACATTTGTTGGGGGATCCTGGGGCTGCAGTATGCAAAGCTCTTGAGTCTCTGTGTATGCCTGAGCAGCTGCTCTGCCAGGACTCCACATAGCTTTGTGTGTCAGACCCAAGGCCCTGGTGGCATGGGCTCATCAGGGGATCTCCTAACAAGAGTTGCAAAGATCTGTGGAAGAAGCGTGGTTTTCTGGGATCACACAGTCACTTACTGCTTCCCTTGGCTGAGAGGCAGGGGGCTTCCCTTGGCTGTGTGTCACTTCTGGGTGGGCCGTCACCCCGTCCTTTATTCTCTGTGTGTTATTTCCCTAATCAGTTCCAGTGCAAGGACCTGGATATTTCAGCTGAAGGTACTGTAGTCATTCTCCCCTTTCCTTCCTTTCCATGAGTGGCAGGGACTGCAGCTGCTTCTATTCAGCCATCTTGGCCCCTCCATATGCCTATTTCTTCACAATTGACTTTTAAACTAGTTTTCAGGGCCTCCCGCCTGTTTTCATTTTCAGTTACATCGCCTGCATCATTCCCAACAATACTCCAGTTAAACGTTTGACTTTGTCATTCTTTGAGCAGATCCCTTACTTTTTTACCTCCATATATTTGCTGGTGGAGTTCACCCTTGGACAGTGCCTGCCTTTCAAGGTTCTATTTGTGTTCCAAGATCAACTCAAGCACCACTTCCTCAATGACCTCCTCTAAGTTCCTCTAGAACTTTGTACTACACAGTTGCACCTGGCCCATTCTGTTTTGTTTTCTTCTTATTCTCTAGGAGAGGCAGGAAATACTGTGAGCCATCAGCATAGTAATGGTAATTGGGACCTAGTGATGGTGGAAGTTGGTAAAATCACCTAGAGATGGAGTGGACTAAGAAGAGATCCTAGGGCAGAACTCTGGGGAAGACCACCATTTCATGGCTGGGAAGAGAGGAGATCAATAGAGCGAGGGGGAAAATCTGAAGAAAGTAGTGTTGCAGACACCAAAGGAGGAGTGGACAGTGTGTCAAATACTGTTGAGAAGTCAAATATGATGAGAACTCAAAAGAGACTGGGAAGCTGCCAGTGAACTGAGGCAAGTAGTAATGGCAGAATCCAGAGTGAAATGATGTATTCACTAGAATTCATGTAAATTTCAAAATCTTGGTGACTTAACATAATAAAAGCATTACTTTTCACTCGTAATACAGTCTAATATGTTAGTTCTCTTGTACATTTAGATTCAAGGCCAAGTCTTCTTCTGTTTTTTTTTAAACAGCTTTATTGAGATATAACCAATATACTATACAATTCAAAGTGTACATTTCCATGGTTTTTAGTATATTCACAGAGTTGTGATCGATCACTGCAATAAATTTTAGAGCATTTCATTACCCCAAAAAGAAACACCGCACCCCCTTTTCTCATCCTCCAAAATCTCCACTCCCTACAACTATCAATCTACTTTCTTTCTCTATAAATTTGCTTATTCTGGACATTTTATATGAATGGAATCACATAACATGTGGTCCTTTGTGACTGGCTTATTTCACTAAGCATACTGTTTTCAGTATTTAGCCATGTTGTAACACATATCAGTACTTCATTCCTTTTTATGTCTAAATAATAGTCCTTTGTATGGATATACTACATTTTATTTATCCATTTAACAGTTGATGGACATTAGATTGTTTCTACCTTTTTTGGTCATTATGAATGATGCTTTTATGAACATTCATGTACAAGTTTTTTTTTTTGGATGTATACTTTCATTTCTCTTGGGTAGATATCTAGGAGTGGAATTGCTGGGTCATGTGATAACTCTATGTTTAAATATTTAAGAAGCTGCCAGACTTTTGTCCAAAACAATTACATTTTTCATTCCACCAGCAGTGTGTAAAGGTGTCAATTTCTCTACATCTTTGCCAGAACTTGTTATTATCTGACTTTTTGATTATAGCCATCTTAGTGGGTATGAAGTAATATCTCACAGAAATGCAAAATGATTTCCATTTCTCTAGTGAATAATGATGTTGGGCATATTTTTATGTGCATTTTGGCCATCTGTCAGTCACCTTTGAGAGCTATCCAAGTTTTTACCCATTTTTAATTGGCTTACTTTTTTATTATTGTCATAATAGTTTTTTTATATGTTCTAGATATTAGTCCCTTATCAGATATATGATTTGCAGATATTTTCTCCTGTCTGTTGATTATGGTTTTACTTTCTTGATGGTATTCTCTGAAGCACAAAAGCCCAGTTTATTAATTTTTCTTTTGTTGCTCCTGTTTTTGGTGTCATATATGTAAAATGATTGTCTGATCCAAGGTTATGAAGATTCACTTCTATATTTTCTTCTAGAGTTTTATGATTTTAGCTCTTACATTTAGGCTATTGACCCATTTGAAGGAAATTTTAAAATATGATATTATATAGGGGTTTAATTTTATTCTTTTGCATGTGGTTTTCCAATTCACTTTTCCTCTCCTTCTCATGCTCCAAAATATAACATGCCGCATCTCAGACTGCATCCCCCTTTTAAAAAGATGTAGCATGATATAATAAAACACATGAAATAGACATGCATTTAAATTTAGGTCAAATCATTTCTAACCATGGAGCTATATCATTTAGGGTCCTAGCAGGAAACAAGTGACACACTCAAGGGTTTGACTGAAGAGAGTTTATAGAAGGGGCTATTTACAGATGTGTAAAGATGGTCAAGAAAACCAACATATGATGGCAAATCCTTAACATTAGGGAGCCATTACTACCCCTAGACCTAAACAGCAAGAGGAGGGAACAGCATTCTCAAAGCCTGCTAAGAGCTGGAGCTTCAGAAGCAGCAGGGGGTATAAATATCTCAACATCTCCCTCATCCCAGTGCTCAGGCTTCCTGTTGGCTAAAAACAACCAGAAACCAGAGGGAAAGGGTTCCTGGGTATGCCTTCTATGTAGGTCAGCCTCTCAGAGCACAGGACAGGGCAGAGAAAGAAAGGAATGGATCCAAGGGGGCAAAGAGAGAAAACCACTACAGTGACTTTGGACAAGTAGGTTAATCTATTGTCCCTAATCCCTAAGTTCCATATGTAAAGTACCTGGCACCCAGCAGAAGTTGCTACTGCTACTAGCAGTGCTCTGGAGGCACACAACATTTCTTAACTTACACTACTCCTTATCTTCTTTTTCAGTGCTCTAGTCAGCTACTCAGAAGTAAGCTGGCATAACTTTTACACTTTTACACTGTCTGAAATCATATCAAACAACTATGTGTACAACTTATTAAGGAACTACTGCAAAAATAGAGTTGGGGATCATAAAATAAATTTTTAAAAACATAAATCATGAGAGATAATGAAGTGGTTGTTGTTTTAAGTTACTAAAAAAAAAAGGAAGGGGGGAACCCATAGATCATATCCTTCTTCTGCTTACACAACAAAAACCAGTGTCCAAAGTCTTGTGTCCAATGTCTTCCAACCTCACTCAGAATAAAAGCCCCCATCAGATCCTACATGATCTTCCCCTGCTCCCTACATCACTGATCTCTTCTCCTACTTCCCAGCTTATTCACTTTGCCCAGACATAAAGACCTGCTTGTGATATGTAGAAATCAGTGCAGCTCCCACCTCTGAGCCTTTACACTATCTGTTTCCTCTGTTTGGCATGCTTTTCCTCTGGATATCTTCATGAGTCACTCTCTCACCTGCTTCAAGTGTTCAATGTAGGTTACTTTCTCAATGAGGCCTATACAGACTCCCCTATTTAAACTTACAAACTCATCGCTACCCTGACCCAGAACATGTGATTCCCTTACCCTACTCTACTTTTTTCCATAACACTTAACATCATCTAACATACTATATGCTTTACTTATCTACTGTATATATTGTTTATAGATTGTGTTCCCTCCGCTAGAATATAAGCAGGGACTTTGTTATCTGTTTCATTCACTAATATATCCCAAGTGTATAGAAGAGGGCCTAACACATATTAGCTTCTCAATAAATAACAGTTGAATGAATATAGATAAAGAATAAAATCAATTCTGATTTATAAAGAATTAGGAAAATCTAAAATGTTTTATCCATTGGGGTTCTCCCACAGTCCTAAAGCCACAGATCCTTCAAAGCTTTAGAGAAATGCAACAGTTATTGCTAACAAAAGGACCAGATTCCACTAAGATATTCTGAAATAAAGCCCTTCTGTATGGCAAGAGAAAACTAAGCTCTTGAACACTGTTGTCATGGTGATCCCAGGTTGTCTCATCCACAGGAGAGAAAGCTCAGCAAGATTCCCAGTGAAGCCTTTAAGCCATCTGGATAAACATCAGGCAGAAGGCAGGCATTCACCCAGGGGACCAGGGCTGACTTTCAGGTTTTGTTCTTCTCGAGAGGAAGTGAGAGAGGAGAAGAAAGGAAGGAAAACAGTGGACTGCCTCTATGGGAAGCCTTGCAGGATAATGCATTATAGTAATTTGCACAGCCTGCTTGGTGGAATTGGCAGAAGTGATCTCTTGCATTGCTCCACTTAGTTGCAAAAAAATGATATTGATTGTTATGGGAAATAGAAAGCTCAGAAGCCAAGTTGTATCCAAGGCTCCAAATTACCTGTCTTTGTCTTATTAAATGAGAGGAGATAAACAGTAATGGACAGGGAATAATGGGTGATTTTCAGATTTGTTGATATCAGTGGGTCTAATTAGAGTTATATACATCAGATTATCTGATGAAATCTGTGAAATTGAAAAAGTTCCCTAAGAGAATGAATCATAAATTGAAACGATGACTTGTAGAATCTTCTCTGCATTGAAACAGGAAAACCAACTGAGATTCTGTTGCTAAGATATTGCTGGGTCATTTTTTAAAATAGCTAGCTGAAGATAGGTCTGTAAAACACTGATTAATTGGGCCATAATAGTAATTAGCCTTTTAGTTCAGGTGGCCTGTCTTTCCAGCATAGCCCTGGAAACAGATTATTTTTGTGCTAATGAGATATGTGTTTCTCAAGCAACGACAAAACATCTCCCCTAATGGAATTTTGTTTTATCTCTCCTCTCTCTGTCCATCTGTCTGTCCGTGTGTGTGCCTCCCTGGCTCTCCTTCACTCTGTGGGACGACAGAACCATCTGCTGCAGAATCCCAGGGAAAAGGCAGCATCTCCGAGGATGAGCTGATCACCGCCATCAAAGAAGCAAAGGGCTTATCGTATGAAACCTCCGAGAGCGCACGGCAGGTAGGCCAGCTGGCCGACAGGCCGGAGGTCAAGGCCAGGCCCGGACCACCAACCATCCCCAGCCCCCTGGACCATGAGGCCAGCAGCGCAGAGTCGGGGGACTCAGAGATCGAGCTGGTGTCCGAGGACCCCATGGCCGCGGAGGACTCGCTGCCTTCCAGCTATGTGAGCTTCAGCCACGTGGGCGGCCCTCCGCCATCGCCCGCCTCGCCGTCCATCCAGTACAGCATCCTGAGGGAGGAGCGCGAGGCCGAGCTGGACAGCGAGCTCATCATCGAGTCTTGCGACGCCTCCTCTGCCTCTGAGGAGAGCCCCAAGCGGGAGCAGGACTCGCCCCCAATGAAGCCCAGCGCCCTGGATGCCATCCGGGAGGAGACGGGAGCCCGGGCCGAGGAGCGCGCGCCCAGCCGGCGGGGCCTGCCCGAGCCAGGTTCCTTCCTCGAATACCCCTCGACTGAGCCCCAGCCTGGCCCGGAGCTGCCCGCTGGAGACGGAGCCCTGGAGCCCGTGACGTCCACGTCGCCACGGAAGCCTGAGGAAGACGCAAGTTCCAACCAAAGTCCTGCGGCCACAAAGGGCCCCGGGCCTCTAGGCCCTGGTGCCCCACCCCCACTGCTGTTTCTCAATAAACAAAAAGGTAAAGGATCCGACTGCAGCAGAGAGGCTTGGTTAGTGTCCTCCCTCTGGGTGTTCTGAGCATTCAGTAGGGGCGGTTCTGGCTCAGCCCTGGAGTTATCCCCATGCTGATCAAACAGTTGACCAGAGAATAGTTCCAAGCGGGTTGGGAGGAGATGAGAGAATTCAGATCCACAGCTAGGACAGAAGTCGGTGGCAGAACAATGTGCTCAGGGCGAGCCAGAACTGGCTGAACCCAGCCTCCCTGGTAATGAGCGGTTTTGCGTTCACTCCAGGATCTCCTGAGTGGAGTGCATGTGCCTGTCCTTCTATTCCAGGGCTGGATTTCCTCCCCGGGAAAGCGATGCTTTTCTTGTCATTGTCCAGGCTCTGGTCCAGGCCCCCTGCTCCGTCCCTGAAGGTGCTGAAACCCACCACTAGCATATTCTATTTTGCCAGGCAGGCCTGTTTTTTAAGTGTGCAAAGTGGAGCTAAGCTTTATCCTTTCTCTTACTCAAGGGCAAGGGATTTGAACCTTGATAAGGCTTTTGTGTCCTTGTGAGTCAGGCAAGACAGGTATCACAGTTGGATCCAGAGTTTTCTCTTGTCCCTAAGCAAAACCTAAGGTAATTCATTCATTTTTAAAATCTCTTATTACTTTGAATGAATTTAATGTTGTCGTTATGTTCTCCCTATGAAAAATTTTGAGGCGAGTCTTCAAATGCAAGAAGAATGGAATTCATTATTTATTTCCCAGACACTATATGTGTACAAGAGATTCTTCTCCCAAAATTGTTCACCACACCTGATTGCAGTTGTCTTATGGAATTCAAGAAAGGAATTAGACTCACCTGACTAAGTGAGGTGCTACTTATTCTATTTTTGTTAATGGGTGAAGTTAGAGAACCTCTACCTGGTTCCTGGGGAGAGAACACTCAGGTAGGACTTTAAAACAAACCCTCACTTTATTCAGGGTCCCCTCCTACCCATCTCTTCTACTTTTCCTTATTTTAGAAGTGCTTTCTTTGCCTTTTGGAGATAAATGATTTCAAGGGTACACCCTCTTTCCTGTATCTATGCTAATTTGAATGATGTTAGCAGCAGTTAAAGTGCTTCATATAAAAATAGAGGACGAAGTCTTTCTCGTTATTTTAAATTGGAAGCTAGCTTCTAAATTTTTTTAAATTAACACATTGGAATAGAATGGAGGAACCTAGAGGACTGAAATAAAAAGATGCTTGGTTGCTGGTGGCTCAGACACATGGCCTGGTGTGGGGGCTGACTCTTGATTTCCCAAATAGCTCTCCTTTAAGAGCTGAAAGTGTATTTAGTGTGTGTTACAGGGAAGATATTTGAAGACAAATTTAATGGTGGGAATGTGTTTGTTTGGTCAATATTAAAACCATTTTGGATTTTTTTTGCTACTCTTAACTGTGGTAAGAAAAGACCCTGCAGCTTGCAGGGAGCCATGGGAAACAGCAGTAACATGGACAGCCTTTAGCCTCTTGGGGCCCTGAAGCAGTCAAGCTTGCGTCATGCTGAGCAATGTGTTCATGTCACTGTAACAGGCATGTGTCTCCATTTGATCCCATAACTAATGTTCCTGAGATAGTCACCATGTGCACAGTGCTATTCAAATATGTTTATTCTCAAAAGTAAATAAATCCGAGGGCTAAAGAGAAAAGGGAATTTTGCAGGCCTATTGAGAAACAAGGACAACAGCTGGGACTGACTGGCGAGACATTTGATGAAGAGCTGAGGAGATGGAAAACTGCAGCTGTGAATGCAAAGGCTTCAGAGCATCTTTTATGTCCAATTTGGTATCATTTGAATCTCTGTACAAGTTGCCCCATATGGCTTGGACCCTGTGCTGCAAAGTTTAGAAGGTAGAGAGGAGGGAGTAGCAGTCTTTTCAAAAGATGAAGGTGTGCCAGGGTGAATACTCTCCACTATCCTCTGCGCTGAGGGGTCCTTTGAAATCTGGTCTCCCGTTGAAACTCACTGCTCCACTGCACTATCTATGAAGAGTCTAAAAGGCCATCCTGAAGCAGCCAAGAACTGGAGGTCCTGAGCAGGTGATTGAGCAATGCCAGCAGGCAATTTGAGCTCTGAGGTTCCTTTTGGTCTCACTTGCTCTGGCTCAGCAGGTGAGAAAGGATCAGCACTGCCCAGCATCCCCAAGGTTGTTCTTTCTTCCTTTCTTTCTTTTTTTGAGACAGAGTTTTGCTCTTGTTGCCGCAGCTGGAGTGCAGTGGCATAATCTCGGCTATCTGAAACGTCTGCCTCCCCAGTTCAAGCAATTCTCCTGCCTCAGCCTCCCAAGTAGCTTGGATTACCGGTGTCTGCCACCATGCCCAGCTAATTTTTGTATTTTTAGTAGAAATAGGGTTTCACCATGTTAGCCAGACTGGTCTCGAACTCCTGACATCAGGTGATCCGCCTACCTCATCCTCCCAAAGTGCTGGGATTACGGGCATGAGCCACCGTGCCCAGCCCCAGGCTGTTCTTAATCACTGTTCATGGAAAGCAGGTTTGTGCTCATGCCAAGCTTGACTCCCAGCAGCAGTGAGGTCAGGTCAGCTTCTGTGGTTTCCTGCTCTTGTCCACTGAAGCTTCTGGCCATAGGCATACATTTAAGTTTTTTCATTCACAGGTATCTGGGGATGAGCCATCCTGTTGATGCTGGACAAAATTTCAGAAAAGCCTAGAAATATTTAGAAAAATATAAGGTTTGGCTGATATTCAATGGCATCATTGCATGTACCATGGAGGAGCACTAGGGTTACTGGTGCACATGCTCTAACAACATCTACTTTTGGAGCTTTCTCACCTTTCAGAGACCTCTGCAGTTATTGCACTGGAGACAAAATGCAATTCTTTCTTCATACTTCAGTTTTCCTTCTTGTATACCCCTGAGCTCCTGCTACCCTGTATTTCTGTTACCCTGCACCTTCTAGGATGACCGGTTATAAACATTAGATTCTAACGGGGGTAGATATGTTTTCCTTTCTACAAGATTAGCCCTAACAGTTAGGAATGTACAAGTAAAAAGCCAATTTAAAAATTCTTATAAAAGCACTGATACCCAGTGTGATTAATCAGGATAAGTACATAATTTTTACAAAACCTATTTGATTGTAGAAACTTTTTTATTATAGTGTGCCTTTGGGTTCATATTCCAGGGGATACACTTTGGGAAATCATGGTCTCTTTGCCCTTGAGCTTGTTTCCTGCATTCTGATTACTTATCATGCAACTCAAAAGTGTGCAGGTTGGATCCGCCACGTTGATATCATGTGGGAGGTTTTTAGAAATGGGGAATCTCAGGCTCCTTCCAAGACCTACTGAATCAAGATCCCCTGTGCATAAGTGCATATGTGATTCTTATGCACTTTAAAGCTTGAGAAGCAGGGTTTTAAATGATGGCAGTACACTTTCACATTCCTGTCTGAACCAGAGTCTCTTCTTGGCAAGCAAATGGCCTCTTTTCAGTCTCATCTTTCTTGTCCTCTCTGGTAATCTAATATCATATTGTTGATCAGTCCTTGAAACTTTAGTAAGAAAGTAATGTATGTTTGTTGTAATAAATTCAAACTGTACAAAATGGTACAAAATTCAAAGTTAAAGGGTCTGGGCATGGTGGCCCATGCCTGTAATCCCAGCACTTTGGGATGCCAAGGCAGGTGAATCACTTGAGCCCAGGAGTTCAAGACCAGACTGGGCAACATGATGAAACCCTGCCTCTACAAAAAAATACATAAATTAGTTGGGTGTGGTGGTGTACAGCTGTAGTCCCAGCTACTCAAGTGGCTAAGGTGGGAGAATCACTTGAGCCCAGGAGGTCGGACCTGCAGTGAGCTATGATCACACCACTGCATTCCAGCCTGTGTAACAAAGAAAGATACCCCATCTCAAAAAAAAAAAAAAAAAAGAAAGAAAGATTAAAGTTTCCCTACTCAACCCTTCCATCCCTAATTCTCAGACATCACCACAGGCCTTTGTATTGTTTGGTTTTTATTATTGTTCTTTTTAAGTATTCAGTCATACGTAGTTTTTCACTGAAAAAGTAACATTATATTGAACATACTGTTTTGTAACTTATTTCATTTAACAGTAAAATCAGGGACAGTATCAGCTCACATGGAGATCATTCACTCCTTCTCAGAACTTTTTCTTCCCTTTTTGTACTGATGTCTCTCTTTCTTGGTTCTCCTTCTACTCTCTGACCTCTTTTCCAATCTCTTTTGTAACCTCCCTTCTAGTTCCTCTGTGTTGTTCCTGAGTTCTGTCCTTGTCTTTCTTCCTTCTACATATCTTTGCTCTCAAGGTTGCTGTCACCCATGCAGGTTTTCAGGCACTGCCTTATGTGTGACGCTTCTCAAATCTTTTGCTTTGAAGAAGTCCTCTTTTCTAAACTCCAAGCCCATTTCCTCACTGTGCATTGGACATCCTATAGTCCTCTCAAATTCAGTATGTCCATTCTAATTTGTCAAAATTTGCTCTCTTCCTTCTTCTGTTCCCTTCCTGAGCAAATGAAGTGATGTCATTGAGTGTGAACACTCAACCTTCAGGACTGTAACCCTCTTATAGTGTTAAGTACTCATACCTTCTGAATACTGTTAGGAATTTTTCCCATAGAAATGCTACAGCAGGTGGACAAAAATATATAAATTATACACATGTGTAAATAGAGTTAGAAAGATACATATAAATATCTCTCCTATAGCATTTTTCATAGTAATGAGAAAGCTGGAAAAAACACTCCACCAACAGGGAGTTGAGCAAAATGAATTTTCATCTATCCATCCAACGGAGAGCAACAAAATCATTTAAAAGAACTAAGACTGGATCCAAGTAAAGACTCATTAGCCTGAGATGAAGTTAAAGGTTCTCAGTGCCAGCCTGACTGTAAATACTTCAGTGGAAGTCTTGCAGTAGTGTTTGCTTATAAAATTATCACCTAGATGATCTAGTATATTCTTACTACTTCAAAAATTATTATCAAAACAAAAATACAAAAATGTAAAAATTCTCTTTTTGGAACCCTAAAGTATGCAACCAATGACCCAGGCTGAGAAATATTTCTTTAAGCTAGCAATGACTTAAGTGTTGCCTGGAAACCAGGTACCTCAGAACCTTTCAGAGTGCTTGTTCGAAATTCAGATTCCCACTCTATACCCACCTCAAAACTACAGAATTAGAATTGGCTGGGGCATAAATCTGCACTTTTAATAATCACGCTGAAGCTTGACAATTTCCTTTGTAAACAGATGAGCTAAGCAGCCCAGACCTTGTAAGAAAATACCATGATGAACATGCCTTAGACATATCATGTTTTTAAATTAAAGATACTGAGGGGAAATCAGCTGTTTCTGTCTCTTTCTGTTAGAGAGGTACCTGTCCATGCCCTGGGAGGCCTCTGCAGCCTCCTCACCCATGGCCTCCTTTGTGTATACCAGCTACAGCAGCTCGAGCCTGGAGGGCTCAGCCCCTTGTGGCAGGGAAAAACCTCTCTCTTCCTTGGAGGGGTGATTCGTGGGAAGGCTACCAGCTGGAGATCTTCTCAAACAGTATAGATTTCCATCTGCCTAGGATTTATGATGTTTGTTATTACTTTTCATTATATACTAGATATTACTCCTGTCCTAAAATATTTGGGAGGGAACCAAAATAATGATGACCCATTTACTTTTATTCTCATAATTCTAAAAAATAAAAGTCATTATACCCTAGTCCTATATGTATTCATTTTCATGAGACTGAATTGATATAACAGGCTGTAAAGATTCTTGGAAAGTCTCTTTCTTTCATGGTACAGATGTCAGATTCTGCCTGAGCTCTATGCCCTTCCACTGAAGCTGCTGTTCTGTGTCAGTTTTCAGCAAGATGGACCAGTAGCTGCTGGATAAAGTATGACTCCTGTGTTGATGTATGCCATGGAAATACTTAGATGGAGACATTGAGTTTTCCACCTTAAACTATTTTTTTTTTTTTTTTGAGACAGGGTCTCACTGTCGCTTAGGCTAGAGTGCAGTGGCATGATCTCAACTCACTACAACCTCCACCCACCGGTTCAAGCGATTCTCCTGCTTCAGCCTACTGAGTAGCTGGGACTATGGGCACGTGCCACCATGCCTGGCTAATTTTTGTATTTTCTGGTGGAGATGGGGTTTTGTTGTGTTGGCCAGGCTGGCCTTGAACTCCTGGCCTCAAGTGATCTGCCTGCCTCGGCCTCTCAAAATGCTGGAATTACAGGCGTGAACCACCGCGCCCAGCCCACCTTAGACTATTGAAAGCAGCAAAAGTAGTTTTGTGAGACTTTGCTCAGTAATAGAAGGAGCTCTTCTAGTCTAGGCAACCCTGGATGAGACTGCCAGCAGCCAGCTGAATTCATGGCCTTTCTTCCTGAAGCTGTCACAAATTTAGCACTGTTCCAATTGCACATTGATCTATGTTTTTTTAAATAGTTGCTTCACTGAGTGGTGGGGTTTCCTTCTCAGCCTTGGATAGAGTTGTTGCAAATCTTGGTGGTCCCAGCACTTATTGTTTCTAGGGGCAAGTATTTTTGCCAATTAAATTCCAAGATCTGTATAAAGATCTAAAATGGTTGTTGTACCTTTGTTATAATGCCAAATCTTTGGACACAATAAATGCTCCTAGTAAATTTGGTTTGGACATGGAGTAGGGCATTGATCAGCTCCTAAAACACATTCAAGTCAACCTTAAAGTTGCCTGTAGAGAGAGAGCTTGCAGGCGGCAAACATTTTTATGCCTCCAAGAAATAATGATCCTATTTATAATTAGGCAATCCTAATTTCCTATCCAGGCTATTTTCTCCTCTATTCCTCACATAAATCAATCTCACTTATAATAATGGAGTTTAGAGGACATAATTCAGTTACTTCTAATTCTCAGAGCCAACATGGGCTCAAGGAAATTAGCTACTTCTTTCAGATGCTAACCCTACTTCTCTCTAAAGTCTCAGTGGGACTCTCATAGATATGGTTTCTGCACTTCTATATTCTATCTTTGTGATCCCCCAAAACACTCCTGTAATACAAAAATACAATACATAAATTTCACTCAAGGTTATGCCATGCCCACCAAAGCAAGACTTTACCTATTTATACATCCATCTTTTCTTTGATTCAACCACTATGATATAGGATGTACCTGACACTAGCAATATAGGGGACCAAGGCAGACTTGAATCCATCCTTCATGGGGCTTACCTTCTGGTGGAGGAGGGAGTAGACATCAAGAAGAAAATCAACATAGTGATGTGTAAGAGAGTCCCTGGTGGTGGGTGGCACTTAAGAAGGTCAGGGAAGGCTTCTGAGAAGGAGCAAATGGAAGAGTCACCTATGGCAAGAGCTGGTTAAAGCAAGTTCCAGACAATAGAAAATGCAAAGACAGGAAAATTCTAGGAATATTCTATACATGGAAAAAAAGTTGATGTTGCTAGAATGTGGTAGGGAAAGGGAAGAACGGCAAAAATGGAGGTGGAAGATTGGCGGTGCTCTTACATTCACACACCAAAGTTTGGTCTTTCCTAAGCACTCTAAGAAGCCTCTGAAAGATTTTTAAACTAGAAGTGACATGAGTGCCTTTGCATTTTTTAAAGGTCACATTGGCTGCTGTAGGGAGAACGACTTGAAGCAGGACAAGCAAGCATGGAAGCAGGAAGACAAATTAGAAAGCTCTTGCAGGCATGAGATGGCAATGGTTGGGAGAGGTGGTAGCATTAGAGATGGAGGGTAAAGGATGGATTCGAGGTATGTTTTGGAGATGAACTTAATAGGACCCTACTGATGCTTTGGATTAGTGGTAGGGGTAACTTTATCCCCAGTACCCCTCAAATTATATTTCAGTTTTTATCAACACAATGATTACAAAAAGATGCAAAAATATTTACAATGGGGAAAAATACTCCAAACTTTGATGTTGCTTCATTAGCCATTGAACTCATTTTTTTGCATCTGCTTTTGGAAAAACTCTTCCATTCGAATTATGATAGCATTGAAATGTTCTCCCTATTTGAGCACTATATCTAGCATATTTCCATGGCCAACTAATTGGTTTAACGTATTTAGGTGATGGTGATATTTGGGTGGCGGAAACCAGAGCTGGAATGGTCAAATATGGTACCAGTGGAGGTTAAGTAAGACACCTAGTGACATAGGTAGGAATTATGGTCAAGCAAGTTGGTTATTTAGAGTTCAATACATGCTTGTCTAGGGCCAGGAAATCACAAAACTTCAAAAAGTCTAAAGAATGTCCCACATATGAATCAAAATTACACTAACAGGCAAGGAAAAGTCAGCAGTCTGTTGGAGAGCAGAGGCTAAAGTTAGAGGAAAGGCAGCTTTAAAGTACTCAAACCAGGGCTGCAAGTTGGGGCAAGCATACCACTTGGTCTGGTTACTTCAGCTCAAGACTGCAGTGGACCGTGGTCTCTATCAGTGATTTACTCAGTGATTCCTGAGTCACCCCATCTCTGTAATTGGCACTTCTGGGTTTTAACTGACCTAGGTTGAAATGATGGTCCTCTTGGCCAGGCAAAGCATTGATCCAGGACTTTTCTCTTTCCTTGTGGGAAGGGGTGTGAGTGGCAGGAAAAGCAGATTAGGGGCTCAGTGGACCCGTTCAGTTTTTCTAGGTAGTGTTTCTCGAAGGGTAGTTGGTAGACTGTTTATATCAGAAGCAGTTTGTTAAAATACAGAATTCCTAGGCCCACTCCAGGATTTCCTAGGGAGAGGCTAATGCATCATAGTCGCTAATGATACTGCCTCATTAAGTAGCTCCCCAGTAAATTGTAGGCAGAGAATTTGAGAATCACTACTCTAGGGACTGTGTTGGGGCTGTTCTTTCAAGGTCCTCAGAGTAATCTTCGGTGGAATTTTCCTCTAGTGCCCCAACTTTTTCCAGTGCCAGTTGGATTTTCTGTTTGGGCTTAGATGTTAGTTAAAATGGTTCTTGTGGATAAACAGAATTTAGAGTGAAATGTCTACTGTTTACTTTAAGACTTTCACCTCCTCATGGCAGGGTGAAGGAGAGATCATGTAAGCACAGCCTGGTCTTGCCAGCTCACTCCAGGGGATGCCACCTAACAGCTCTCCACCCCACAATGCCACTAGAACAAAGGCCCCAACAGTATATGGTGGGGACACAGAGGAGCTAACCATTCATTGTTCCAGTAGTTTGGAGTCTCCTGGGTCAGAGGAGTCCTCTGGGTGACCTCTGTTCATAGCCTGGAAAATTCATAGTGGGAGAGGGAAAGGAGAAGGAGTGGGGTTGAGTTGTAGTCTTCCACTCACCAATCAGGAGTAACCAGCATGACTATTAGGCAAGATCAAACATTTCACCACCACTAATAAGTAATCCAGTTCAAAGTTGCATATTCTGGTAAATGTAACATTCTGGCTTAATTCCTCCCTTCTGGCAGGCACTTCATTTTCTTACTCTTGGCTGAGCACTTAAATCTTGGGAGATTTCTCAGCCTACAAAGCACTTGCAAAAGCAGAGTACGTATCCCAAAACCTAATTCTTTCACTTACGAATTCACTCTTGTTTATCCCTAATATCTCTAGGAGCTCAGTTTTATTGTACTTCTGAAAATGCAGAGGAATCAAGCAAAGCAGAAAGTTGCTTTTGTATTGATTATCGCCACTCACTGTTAAAGTCTGTTGCCATCCAGTGGTTGCCAAGAAAACGTTCAACCTCTACTTCTTAACCTCTTCTCAAACCAACCACCACAATTTAAAATTTGCAGTAAGATCTCTTGGATTATGATATAAGAAGATATGTCTTTAAGTGAATTTACACTGTCCACAGGGCTGTACTGTTTCTGTGGTAACTGATTATTGAAATTATCCTCCTAATTTTCCTTGAAACAAGCAGAAGGACAGAGTTCCAAAAAATATTTCTAAATGGGTAACTTAGTTTTCAGCAGAATTAGTTTTAAGGCTAGACCATTTGGCCTCTACCAAAACATAAACTATAATACTGGAGTTTATGAACTATGGTTTCCTACTAATTGGAGTTTTGGGTCAGCATCCTCATTTCGAATTGAAGTCAAGGGTTGAGGTCCAGTTTCTTGTTCTAGATTATTTCTCAGGGGTGGAAGAACCAGGATTTGAAATAAGATCTACTCATTTTCAGCCAGTGTCCTTTTCCAACTACAGTAAATTGATTTCCAGGTAGTTGGCCTGCTTATAAGCAAAGCTAAATGTTCTCTATGGCAAGTTACTTTAGAATTTGGAGATTTAACATTTAATATCAAAAATGTATGTAGATGTCAATAGTTTTATAGTGCTATATTATATATGCAGCTGGTTCAAGCATTAGCATGGTCTGTAAGCCGGAAATTCAGTCCAATCACTTGGAAAGCATTTAATTTTTTTCTTCAGCTTAGCCAATTGATAGTTGAATTCTTTCTATATAGAATTATAGTTTTCTTAAATGTAGAAAGTAAATAAAATCATAAATGAATGATTCTAGAAAGTTTAGATATAAGTAAAATAGTCTAATTGTCAATTTGTTCCTTTTATTTTCTTCCTCTTCTCTTTGTTGAGGTCCACACATTTTTTTTTTTTTTTTTTTTTTGAGATGGAGTCTCACTCTGTTGCCCAGGCTGCAGTGCCATGGTGTGACGTTGGCTTATTGCAACCTCTGCCTCTCAGGTTCAAGCAATTCTCCTGCCTTAGCCTCCCAAGTAGCTGGGATTACAGGTGCCCACCACCATGCCTGGCTAATTTTTGTATTTTTAGTAGTGATGGGGTTTCACCATGTTAGCCAGGCTGGTCTCGAACTCCTGACCTCAAGTGATCCGCCCACCTCTGCCTCCCAAAGTGCCGGGATTACAGGCGTGAGCCACCATGCCTGGCCTAAGGTCCACGTTTTCCTCTGGGCCCACTATTCTGGCTAAAAACATAAAGGGACTTGTTGATGGGGAAAGTCTCAGAACCAAACCTAGAGCCTGAGGGCCAAGTCTTCTGAGATAGAGACACTTTTGACCTTCCAGCCTTACTGTTCCTCTGTCATATTGGAACTGATTTGCCTCTGGGATGGCACATAAAGTGATTTACCTGAACTACAAGTTTTGTCCCTCCTGCTGTTTATGTTTGCCCCTGTAGTTTATATCAGTGGTACCCAACCTTTTTGGCACCAGAGACCAGTTTCATGGAAGACAGTTTTTCCATGGCAAGGTGGGCGGGTGGGATGGCTTCAGGATGAAACTGTTCCACCTCAAATCATCGGGCATTAGAGTCTCTTCAGGAGCACACAACCTAGATCCCTTGCTTGTGCAGTGTACAATAGGGTTCATGCTCCTATGGGAATCTAATCTCCTAATGCTCCTGCTGATCTGACAATCTGACAGAAGGCGGAGCTCAGGCAGAAATGCTCAGTCACCTACCACTCCCCTCCTGCTGTGTGACCCAGTTCCTAACAGTACTGGTCCATGGCCAGGGGGTTGAGGACCCTCTGGTTTATATGATGCCCATTTTGCAATGGATAAAGGTAGGTAACTTTCCATCAGATTGATACTTGCTCTTCTGTTATGTAGAGTCCTTCTTGGGAAGTGGCTTTCAGTCAGGAACTGCATTTCCCAGCCTTGCACCCAGGTGAAGCTCTGAGTAATTTTTATCAATAGAATGTGAGTGGAGGTGGTATGGGTCACATCTAGAAAGCTGGGTGAGATGCAGTTGTGCCTTTTCCTCCTTCAAGGCTTTAGACCAAGGGGATGGCAAAGGAGAAGGAACCTGGGCTCCTAAATGACTACCTGGTAGAAAGCTACCTGCTAGTAAACACTCACACTGATCTATTAAATTAGCAACAACAACATAAAATTCCTTCCATGTTAAGCCACTGAAATTTTGGGGTTATTTATTACTGTAGCCAGCATTATCCTGACTAATGGGGCAACCCATAATGTAACATAAAGTTGAGAAAGAAGATCTATAGTTAGAATGTATGTTGGGGCATATGTACCATAATTTTCTTAGTCTGATTTTTATAAGCATAATTTTATAAGTCTTGCTTCTTCTCTGTACCTTTCCCCTTGATACTGTCCTTTTCCCTTCATACTTCATACTGTTTTAAAAAGACAATTCTGCCTTCAAGATGTTTATTGCTTCTTCATGAAATGTTGTCATAAAAACTGTACAAATCTTTTATATCCACAAGGTGGGTAGCTGACACCCTCTAAAAGCCAGGAAACACCTAGGAGAACTGGAAAAGTCCCTGTTTAGGGCTAGCCTAGCAAACTTGGGAAATCGCTGATTCTCTCTGAACTGGGCGAAGCAGTGAGCTACATAAGGGTAAGACATGCCTGGGGCTTTATGCAGTATTTTCTTTAGTCCAAGGCCCCATTCTCAGCAGTAAGTGTTCTGAAGCTTGTCTGAATCTGGTCTAGACCAGAATGCCAAGTTATGAGTTACACTGGAAATGTGTGAGGGGAACTTCATCCTAGTGTAGAGCTTGGCTCATTATTGCCTGGAACAAAAAGAATAGATTGTTCTCATAGGAAATTTCCATCATACTTTGGCATCCTGTAAAACTGTTCTGTTTTCAAAGGACTGGGAATCCTCGACTAGAATCAGAGCAGCTGCTCCCCACCCCATGCCTGTGGTCCTTCCCCCTACCAGTGGCCCCTTGTCTAGATTCCCTCCCTCAAGACATTGTATCCTTTTGATTGCACGTCCTCTTTTCACTGAATTAAAGAATCATGTGCCAACTGGATCTGGTTCTCACCTTCTCCACTTACTACTAGCTGCATGACTTTGGGCAAGTTAACCTGTCTGCATTTCTATTTTTTTTGTCTGTTCAAAGGGGATAATAGTACCTACATCACAGGATTCTTGTGATGATTATTTGAGATAATTTAGGTAAGGTAAAGTGCTTATCCTCTAATGTTGCTACTTAAATATTTATTTTAATAATAATTATACAGTGAGATGGGGCTTTGGGAGAATCTAGTACAGTTACTCATTCTTTTTTTTTTTGAGATCGAGTTTTGCTTTTGTACCCATACTGGAGTGCAATGGCGTGATCTGCCTCTCAGGTTCCATTAATTCTCCTGCTTCAGCCTCCTAAGTAGCCGCAATTACAGGCAGCACCACCACTCCAGGTAATTTTGTATTTTAGTAGAGAGGGGACATGGCAACATGGCAACATTTTGCCATGTTGCCCAGGCTGGTCTCAAACTCCCGACTTCAGGTGATTAGCCTGCCTTGGCCTCCCAAAGTGCTGGGATTATAGATGTGAGCCACCACTCCCGGCCCAGTTAATTATTTAATGCAGGAATACTTTCTGCAACATACTCTTTCATAACATTTCAGTTAGTAAGTTTGCAGGTTTCTTCCTATGTCACAGTTTGATTGGCTGCTTTCCAACAAGTTATAGGAAGTTGAATTGATCTCACTAATAAGGTCTTTCCAAAGTATATTGTGGGACAAGTTGCCTCTGGGGAGGTTTCCTAAAGCCAGCTGACCCAATTTGTCATGTTCTGTTGACTGTAGTTTTCAATAAATAGATGCTGAGTTCCTCACCCATAATATCTCAAAATGCAATATGTGGATATAACATCTGTAGATCAGTATTTTCTAGTATGCCCCAATTAATTTTAAATGTCCAGCCAGGGTTGGAGTTCACTTAGCCCTATCTGTTGTATATAGGTTTTTGTTATCTTTAGGCCTATGTATTGGGGCTCCCTCCTCAATCCCTCCTTAGCCTCAGGTATGCCTTACTCTTTGACTGTTAAAAAATCTCAAATTTTCAATGGCTTAGCTCAGCAATCATTTATTTCTAGCTTACAACTATTGCTATTTGGTAGAGGCTTTCCTTTATTCAGCTACAGAGGGATTCAAGCTCCCTTTCTCCTGCACCAGTTGAATGTCAACATATGGCTTCTCAGGTTGCCATACCAGAGGAAGAAAGAGCTCACACCAGCTCTTAAAAGCCTCCCCTGGAAATGACACATGTCACTTTTGCTTGTGGCTCATTGGCCAGAATTTGTCACATGACTCTATGCATCTTGATGCATGGGGCACACTGGAAATTTGACGAGGTCCTTATCATGGACCTCTTGTACAGTGACCTCTTGTCTTAGATCTTCATAGCACTTACCATCACCTAGTAAATGATGTGTGCCTTCCTTTATTTGTGTAGTGCATATCTCTCCCAAGTAGACCTTAAGCTTTTTGAGATCACAGCCTTTTGTTCGCTGCTGTATCTCTAGTGCTTACAGCCATGCCTAGTGAGTATTGGGGACTCAATAAACATTTAATAAGTAAGTGAATGGCAACTCTATGCATGTAGATGAAGCCACTGAAGTCCTGTGCTTAACATTTAGCTCATGCCAATTCTGGTCCTTTCAGCTGTGGAAAAGCTAGCAGGATCAATTCACAGAAAGAACCATTAGGGGCACTTCTCTTTAAAAGGGAATGAATTTATGTCAAGCTTGGAGTGCTGCAGGCTCCTCTATGTTTTAAAGTGAAACTTTACATGCAAAGAAGGTTCAGCCTGGCTGGGCACAGTGGCTCATGCTTGTAATCCCAACACTTTGGGAGACCAGGTGTTTGAGACCAACCTGGGCAACATGACAAAACCCCATCTCTACCAAAAAAAAATATATACAAAAATTAGCCAGGTGTGGTGGTGCATGTCTGTAGTCCCAAATACTCAGAAGGCTGATGGAGGAGGATCACTTGAGCCTGGGAGGGTGAGGCTTCAGTGAGCTGAGATCATGCCATTGCACTCCAGTCTGGGCAACAGAGTGATGGTCTGTCTCAAAAAAAAAAAAAAAAAAAAAAAGCCGGGTGCAGTGGCTCACACCTGTAATCCCAGCACTTTGGGAGGCCAAGGCGGGCAGATCACAAAGTCAGGAGTTAGAGATCAGCCTGACCAAGATGGTGAAAGCCCTTCTCTACTAAAAACACAAAAATTAGCTGGGCATGGTGGCACGCGCCTGTAATCCCAGCTACTCGAGAGGCTGAGGCATGAGAGAATTGCTTGAACCCGTGAGGTGGAGGTTGCAGTGAGCCAAGATCCCGCCATTACACTCCAGCCTGGACAACAAGAGTGAAACTCCACCTCAAAAAGAAAAAATTAAAAAAAAAAAAAACAGAAAAAAGAAAAATGAAAGATGTTTAGTCCTGTGGTTATTTTTTATGAAAAGTTACCTTTGAACAATGAGAAATTTTAGGAATATTTGAAGTAGTATTTGGGGACGAGGTTCAGTTACATTCTTATCGTGATAAACATGGAATCGCCTCTTTAGAGTAGATAGACAAATCCCTTCGGGTTTCATCTGTTTCTTATATAAAATGCTTCAGATGACTGCCATTTCTCTCAAAAGGCTCTCCCATTTTTGTTATATGCTTTCAGTTATCTGAACTTGGAAGTAAACTTTGGTGTACTTCTAATTAGGGCAGTTTTTTGTCTGCTCAGACCCCCATAGGCATAACATAGTACTTCGCAAGTACTAAGAACTGTCATCCATAACATAGAATATATTTTAGTTACCCTAATGGTTGGCTCTTCAGATATCTAACTCTCATCTATGATTTGAAATGAGTTCTCATAGTTCTATTTATTTGAGACATTTTAAATAGACTAATGTGCAAACATGCATACATTGAGCAAACAAAATAGTATTATGAACTTTCATACATAGATAAACAAAACTTAACAATTATTATCATTTTGTCGTATTTGTCTTCTCTACTTTTGGGAAAAGCATTTTAAAATTAGGTCACAGCCACCAAGACATTTTGCCCCTAAATGCTTCAGTGTACATCTCTAAAAATAGGACATTTTCTTACATAACTATAGGCTCATTATTACATCTAACAAAACAAATACCTTAGTATCATCTAATGCTCAGTTCATATGCAGATTCTCCCAAGAATCCTCCAAATTTTTTTTTCCTTCCGTTGGTTAGTTTTAGTTAGAAAATGAACAAAAATCTCTCAACTTCTATTTTCCACTACATTAACTGTAACAAGAACATGGAGCAGTAGAAAGTTCTCTCAGTCTGTGTATTATGTGATGATCAGATGGATTTTCTTTTTTCCCAATATTTTCTTATGTAATTCCTCAAACATATAGAATAGTTGATAGAATTCTTCAGCGCATCACTGTTTCCATGGTTCTATTTTTAATTCTCTTCCTGACTTCTTAGTAACTGGGACTTGATAGTCTCTACCCCTCAGATTCAGTGAGAAAGTAAATAAGCATTCTGTGGCTCCTTTTTAGGTGGAAGCCTTAAATAATATTTGCAAAGCAGATGGATAATATGTCATTTCTTTGCATGGCTTATAAATCTTGGGAGTATCTTCTCAGCTGGGTAGCTCATGACAATCTATAAATATTATTGAGCCTGACTTTCAGTTGGCAGTACTTTTCTGGGGCATCCCCAGAGAGCCAGGTGCTGACCTGTTGCCAGTGAGATCACCATGTGAGTTAAGTGAGAAAATGATGAGCCACCCTGTCTAATACTGAAGCAATTGGAACTAGCAGTGTATTTACACCTTATGCAATGTCAGTTGTATTTCAACATTATCTGAAAATACCATGCAAAGGTATTTGGAAAGGAGAAAAACAAATCTGGTTTTTAAAGTGTCTGTCTGAGGGTTGCTGCCGTTGCTATGGAAATCAGAGAAGCAGATTTTCACGCTTTAGCACACCAAGCTTGTTTTTGAACAGATTCCTGAGACTGTGGGCTCCCCCCCCCCGCCTATTCTGAGTGGTTTTGTTAGACATAACCTTGCTTGAATAATATTAACATATCCCTTCTGGGAAAGCACATTAGGTGCTAATGCTTGGAGTTGTTTTTAGCAGAATGATTTAACAATACCGATTCCTTTTTCATCTGTCTGTTTTTAGATAGACTGCTCCTGTAATCAGCGTCAACATACAGCTCAGCTTGGAGCATAAGGAAATGTTAGTTTAATATTTTAGTGCCATCTGCTGTAAGTTTCATGGCATTCTACCCCATCTGGCTAACTTGCAGCAATTCCTTATTTTTTTTTGTTTTTAGTTTTAGAACACAGAAATCCCTTTTCAAATCTTTCGTACTGATTGGGTCCTGTTTCTTCCTACTGAATACCGGGTGAGGCTGTTGTCAGAATGTTTCCTTGACTCTAGGTGTTCATTTCCTGAAGATTTCTGTTTCAGCGTGTGAGTGTGTGTGTGTGTGTGTGTGTGTGTGTGAAAGAGAGACAGAGAGAGAGAGAGAGAGAGAGAGAGACAGAGAGAGAGAGAATTATCAAGCAGTTTACTTCCTAGACGTCTCTTTATTTCAAATGATGCTGACCCTTGGTGAGCGAACATTTGTAAATTCAGCAGCATTGCTATATCAACAACTATTGAGAACTCATTACATGCCAGGCTCTTTCCTAGTTACTAGGGGAGAACAAAGCAGGCTCCCTTCTTTCATTGAGTGTCATTAGTGGAAGAGACTAATAGTACACAAATAAGCACACATATCCTATAGTTATCAGGCAGTGGTAAATGCTGCAAATTTTAAAATGATACAGTCTAAAGAAAGCTATTTTAAATACGATGGCCAAAGAAGGCCTGATAGTTGATAGAGTTAGAATATTGGAATGGATGTATTAAGGTTGCTACAAGGACAACAGATATGCTCTCTAACCCTGTGCCTTGAGGCACTTGTTAAAGATAGACTCTTGTCATTAGCTAATTAATTATATTTTAACATTAATGATGAACATTATACGGATGAAAAACAGGTCTGTTCTTTGAAAGCCGTCAGAGTTTCTGTTGTTGTTTCTTTGGAGCTAGATGGACCTTGGGCTTAATTTGGCTTGACAGTTCTTCAGTTCAGCACATGGTATGAACACCTCCATGTGTCTGATTCTTAGTTGAGTTCCTTGGAGAATAACAAAGAAACTTTTCTCCAGGAGTTGCTTTTAACTGTATGCTTTCCCAACTCTCAACCCATCAAAGGGATTGAATAATACATATAGAATATTTAAGAATAACACCAGTTGCTTTATGATTGACTTCAACTACAAATACTGTCAATCCTAAGTGCTTATTGGATTTCAGAGGAGAGAGAAGTGTTAAGATGTCTAGCACCCTTCTCTTTACCTAAGCACTTTAGAGGTCACTTTGAGCAGAACATTGAGCATCACAGAGATTACTAATATTCCTTTCATTAGAAACAAAGAGATTCTGAAGTCAGGTAATTAGAATCATGAAGAACCCATGTGAATTCTTCTGTGTTTTTATGTCTGTGTTTGCTCGCATGTGTGCACACACTCACATATGCACATGCTCCATACATTCATTCAAGAATCAAATTTTAGGCAACTACTGCATGTGAGTTACTGGTCTGTGTCTGGAGAAATGTAGGGAGAACTTTCCCCTCTAAAGGTTTGAGAAATTCAGTCTGTTGAAATAAGCTGACAATAGACAGATTAACAGGAGAAAGGGCATTACAAGTGCTCATTGGAGCCACACAAAATATGAGATTCAAAAAAGGGTCAGATGGCTGATGCTTAAATATTTTTTTCCTAGGAGAGAGGTAAAGTGAGGGATGTAGGCAATTTTAGAGGAAGATTAGATGGTTTTTTAGGGGATTTTAGTGACCCCAAAGAGCAGACATTAGCCTGGGACACAGTTCTTCTGGGCTCTGGGAGAGGTGATGACAAGTTATCATCGGAACGTGAGGGGCAGAATGACACTGCAAACAAAGTTTGTCTTATTATGCAGGTAAAGAAGAATAGTTGAGAGAACAGGTGAAAATTCTGCCGGGTGTGGTGTCATGAGCATGGAGAGCTTTCTCTCCTGTGACATAAGTTAATCTTCTCTGCTTAATGTAGATTCAATGGGGAAGGCCACAACAATTGCATTCCTTCTAGATGAACTTCCCGTAGTCAGATAAGACAATTTCAGAGAGAACGCCTTTCTGTGCCTTGAAAGGAAAAGCTGGGGGTGAGCGGGGAGGCAGGAGAAGGTCAAAGAGGAAGTTTGGCTCTGAGGCCTTTCACTCTCCTTTGTTCAAAGCACTCAGCATGCCAAAGGGCCATATTTTGGGGTATCATTTTCTGAGCCCCAACAGAAACTAAGATGAGTAAGACATAGTGCTTGCCTGCAAGGCATTTGAAGAGACATACATATAAACAGATTGGTGTAATAAAGTGTTATAAGGTCAATGAAAGCAAGCAATGCTTAACCTAGCCTTGTCTGTGTTAATGATTTATGTTGTGATGTTTGAAATGTATGACTATTCTAATCTTTCTATGTCTGTTTTCTCGTATCTTCAAAAAATCTGGGACAGGGAGAAGCATTAGCAAAATAATGACTCTTAGCCTTCTTACTTTAGGTAGAAAGGTTGGGTTGTTCTAAAGTAATGACAGTATTTGTTTTGGCTTACTGGGAAGTAAGGCACATAAAAAGAATCATTGCTTTAATAGCTTGAGTACCAATATCAGATGTTGTAGTGATAGTTAGTATACCAGTGGGAGAGAAGCAAGCAGTAAGTACATTTTCTCCCTGTTTTCCTGTTTACACAGTGTACTTGGAGTTACTGGATAACTGTAGAGACTCATTAGCCCTCTGTACAATTAAATGTAAATGCTCATCTTAGTAGAGGCTGATCACAAGGTAGTTGCAAAGTTGGGGTAGGGGAAGAGGGTCAGGCAACTGTATGAACTCCTAAGCATGCATAGACTCTCCTGTCCTTGTTCCTGGGAGCCCATGGCAGCCTCCATGGAAGCAAAAGTAAAGTTGAGTTTGGGAATAGGGGGAAGTTGTTGAATGTCTTATTCCACCTCTACTCTCAGAAGTGCTATTGATAAGGTGCTTCGGGGGTACAAAGGAAAGATTTAAGTCCATCATATTTCCCTTACTGTATATAAAATTATCCAGCTGAGCAACACTTTCTGAGCCAGGAAAATATTTGTTGAACTAACTAAAAACTGTAAAAGCTGCTTTTTGCTGAGTGTTTATAATGATGATCCAGCTCTCTGATTACCCTCTTCTCCCTTTCCCCAACCCAGTGTGCTCAGTTGGCATCAAAATGATATGTCTATGGTCTGTGGGAGAGGGGGTTTCCCTCCTGATCACAGTGTCTGGGAATCAGCAGCAGCAGCAGCAAGTCAAATTCCAGGACCAGCACTGGCTCTCCCCAGATGCTTTCACTGCCATTTTTATACACTTCTCTCCTCTGCGCTCTCTCAGTGACTGGCAATTTGATAGTTTCCCCAATTTTCTTTTACTTCTATCTGCACAGCACAATGCTGAATTCAGAAAATGAGAACCCAGCCATCACTTCACTCTGATGTAGGGGCACCCTGTCAATGGAAATGTGGACTGGTGTGTAGGTTCTAGTGACTCTGGGTCTTTGAAGCTTCAAAAGCTCGCCATTTTTGGTGCCAGCAGGTTTTCAGAGCTCTGAGCATTTCTGTTTCCCCTTTCCCTGATGGCAGACCATATTGTATCTACTGCTCTTTCACTCCATCCTCACAAAGACATAAGGAGAAGTTTGCCAAGGGGGAACATTGTTCAATATTGAATGGGATTTCTGAGCAATGTTGCATAATCTTCCTAGTCAATTTTTGAACCTAGCAGAGATTTGACTGTTCATAGGGGGTGGGAGGGATGTTCTTGAAGGGACTAGAATTAAGATTCTTATGTAGAGACTGTGAGTCCCTGGAGGGCCTGAAATCATGCAAATATTTGCAGGAGCATTTTGCTAGGCCAAGATCCGTAACTTTCATCAGACTCTCAGTGGGATCTGTGACTCCAAAAATAGGTTTAAATTTAAAACAGGAAGAGAAAACACTGGACTTGATAATTTCAAGAGCTCCATGCTGTCTGAATCTGTGATTTCCTGCAATATTATTATCCTTCCCTGCAGAAGGACGAATAATACAATATAATCACCTTTATTTTTCTAGGAGCTTCAAACTGTGGAATCACATTGCCTCAACCTGGAACACTCCTGTTCACTGTATAATATTTGACTGAGCAGCATGCCATTTAAAATAATGGTCATATGTGAGTGTTAGCTAACAATCAAAATTTTAGTTACATCATTCCATATAGATACATAGGTAGCTGGTATATTTATATAAAAAATATTCATTGATACATCTTATACATCAGGCACTGTTTGAAGCACTTGAGATACATCAGTGAACAAAACAAAGATTTTTGTTCTCATGGAACTTATATTCTTGTAGGGGGAGAAAGACAAGAACAAAATGTGTTAGTCCATTTTTGCATTGCTGCAAAGAAGTACCTGAAGATGGGTAATTTATAAACAAAAGACATTTTATTGATTCATAGTTCTGTAGGCTTCACAGGAAGCATGGTGCTGGCATCGCATTCTGGTGAGGCCTCAGGAAGCTTCCAATTAGAAGATGAAGGACAGCAGTCACATCAAATGGCAAGAGTGGGAGCAAGAGAGTGAGGTGGGAGGTGCCACAATCTTTTAAACAACCAGATCTCACGTGAACTCAGTGAGAACTCATTGATCACTAAGGGGATGGTGCTAAACCATCTATGAGGGATCTGCCCATGATCCAATCACCTCCCACCCTAGGCTCCACCTCCAACATTGGGAATTGCATTTCAACATGAGATTTGGAGGTAACAAATATCCAAACAATATCATATAATGTATATACAAATTATATAGTATGCTAGAAAGTGATAAGACTCTGGGAAGGAAAAGAAAAAGTAGAAAGACATGGATTGAGAATGTGATGGAGGGAAGGGCAGGTCACAATATTATATGGGGTGGTCAAGGGAGAGAGAACTCATTGAAGAAGGTGAGAGTGGAGCAAAGATTTGAGGAAGGCAAAGAACTTACACCAGCAGCTATGGGGTGGAAGAGCAGCCTAGGAGGAAGGAACATCTGCAGCAAAAGGCCCTAAAGCAGGAGTTTTCTAATATGTTCACAGAACCTCAAGGAGGCCAGGGTGGCTGGAAGGGAGAATCACCGGAAAAGAGGTCAGCAAAGCAAGGGGAGGCAGACCACAGGCCTCATGATTCTCACTGGAGTGGAATGGGACCCCCACAAGGTAAAAGCAGAGGAGTGAGCTACTCTGATGTGAGCGCTCACTCTGGTTGCCATATAGTGACTAGACAGGAGGGACCAGGGAGAAGTAAGGAGACCCATCAGAGGCACTTCAGGAACCCGAGTGGGAGATGGTAGTGGAACAAGGTTGTAGCCTTATAAGCAATTGTAAGATGAGTAGCTCAGGAAAACATTTCTCTTCTGTTATTTAGAGCAGATGTAGATCTTAAGTAAGTTTTGAAGAGGAAGCAACCTTGCCATATTGTACAGTGCACTCATAGGGAGTCCTGCTTGCATAGACTTTCCAGTGTAGGGCAGCATTCTGGGAAGATAAAGGCCCTGATTTAATTATTGATTAATCAGTGCTTTATCAAAAAGCATTTTTATTACTATAATCTCAATTGTTAAGTATTTTCTAAAATATGTTAACTTTCTTATCAATTTTAGCAAAACTTAAAAAACGATATAGTTGGTGACAGGATTTACAGGAGCCTCCAGATCTCAATTCTGAATATAATTTTTTTTTAAAAAAAGGAGAATTTTGTTTTACACAAAAGCAATCTTAGAGAACATTTACTCCAATTCATTAATTTTACAGTTAGAGTAAGTAAGGCACAGACAATTATGAAAGAATCTGAAACAGGAGTCAGCAAATTAGAGCCATTTTGTATTTGTTGATTTGTTTTTGTAACAGCTTTACTGAGATATAATTCACATACCATAAAATTCACTCTTTTAAAGTGTATAATTCAGTACCTTCACAGAGTTGTCCAACCATCACTACTACCTAGCTTCAAAAAATTTCATCACCCCAAAAAGGAACCCCATGCTTATTAATGTTCATTCTCCCTTCCCTTTCCCTCAGTCCCTGGCAACCATGAATCTACTTTCTATTTCTGTAGATTTGCCGATTATAGATACAGTTTACATTTCCTGTTAATGGAATCATACAATGTGTGGCCTTTTGTGTCTGGCTTCTTTCACTTAGCATAATATAATATTTTCAGGGTTCATTCATGTTGTAGCATATATCAGTACTTTATTTCTTTTTATGGCAAAATAATATTCCATTGTATGAATATACCACATTTATCCACTCATCATTTGATGGACATTTGAGTTGTTTCCATTGCTAACTATTAGGAATAATGCTGCTATGATCATTCATGTACAGGTTTTTGTGAGGACACATGCTCTCAATTATCTTGGGTATGTAGCTAAGAATGAACTTGCTGGGTCATAAGGTAACTCTACATTTAACATTTTGAGAAGCTACCAAAATGTTTTCCAAAGTGGCTGCATCATTTTACAACCTCAGTAGCAATAGGTGAGAATTTCAATTTCTCTACATTCTCACACTTTTTAATTTTAGCTATCCTGGTGGTTTTGATTTGCATTTTAATGATGACTGATGGTGTTGAGCATCTTTTTATGTGTTTATCAGCCATTGGTCTATCTTCTTTGCAGAAATGTTTATTCAAATTTGTCCATTTTTAAATTGGGTGGAATTTCTTTTTACTGTTGAACTATAGAGTTCTTTGTATGTTCTAGGTACATGTTCCTTATCAGATACATGATTTGCAAATATTTTTTCTTGTTCTGTGGGTTGTGTTTTCACTTTCTTGGTGGTGTCCTTTGATAAATAAAAGTTTTTAATTTTTATGAAGTTACATTTATCTATTTTTATATATTTTTGCTGCTTATCTTTTGGTATCACATCAAAGAAAGCAGTACTACCTAATCCAGGTTAACCAAGATTCATTTCTTTGTTTTCATCGAAGAATTTTAGAGTTTTAGTTCTTACATTTAGGTCTTTGATTCATTTTGAGTTAATTTTTGTGTATGGTATGAGATTGAAGCCCAACTTCTGCATATAGATATCCAGTTGTCTCAGTACTGTTTGTTAAAAAGACTGTTCTTTTCCCAGTATATTATCTTGTCACCCTGGTCAAAACTAAATTGACCACAAATGTAAGGGTCTGTTTCTAGATAATTAATTTTGTTATATTGATTTATTGTCTAGACTTATGCTAGTTTTATATTATCTTGACTATGGTAACTTTGTTGTAAGTGAAATCTAGAAGTGCAAGCCCTCCAATTTTGTTCTTCTTTCTCAATATTGTTTTGACTATTCTGGATGCTTTTTATTTCCATATTAATTTTATAATTAGCTTGTCAGTGTCTTAAAGGCAGTAAGCTTGTACCTTGATAGGAACTGCACTGAATCTAGTTTGAGGAGTACTGCCATCTTAACACTATTGGTTTCCAATTCATGAACATACAGTATCTTTTCATTTATTTAGGCCCTATTTATTTCAACAACATTTTGTAGTTGTCATTGTATAAGTCTTGCACTTTTAAAATAAATTTATTCCTGATTATTTTATTCTTTTTAATGCTGTCATGTCACCCCCTGTTTTTTAAAATAAAATTTTATCAGAATGCAGCCATATTCATTTTCTCACATATTTTCTTTGGCTTGTTTTGTGCTACAAGGGTAGAGTTAAGTAGGTGCAATTGAGACTATATGGCCAACAAAGCTTAAAAATGTTTACTGTTTGGCCCTTGGCAGGAAGAGTTTGCTGATTTCTGGTCTCAAATATAATTTGTTGGCAGGAAAGCTGATTCTTTTCTTTTTCTTCCGTAGAGATGCTGTGTGGTAAGATGGAAGAAGAATCGTGTTCATATATTTGATTTTGAGAGATATAAATAAGATTTGATGGCACGAATTTTGGAGTAAATGAGACCTAGGTTCAAATTCTAGACCTTCGCTTTCCATTTGATCTCTCTGAAATTCTGTTTCTCCTCCTTGAAATTTTAGTTTCCTTTTCTTATGAGGGAAGAAAGTGACTTATTATTGTCATATGTAAGAGCCAATGCTAGAACTTGCCTCAAACTTCTCCTTTTTATCCATTGTCATTTCCACTGCTTGAAAGTTAAATCTCTGGCCAGGAGCAACAATCTAAATATTGCTCCTTGCCCATCCTCCACACTAAATTCTTAACATCAACCCGTTAGATATGTCTTTATTATTTATTTATACCATTTGTTTTTTTCATAAAAATGTAAGTGCAGAAAAATATGTTACTCAATATTATATGAAAATGTTTTTTTGTTTGTTTCTTTTACTCCTATGAAAAAGATAAATGATTTCATTTCCTAGTAAAGGTGTTCTAGTTTGACTCATAAATTTGCACGACACATTCTTTTCTTTTTCAACTTTTATTTTTATTTTATTTTATTTTTTAATTTTTGTAAACAGAGTCTTGCTCTGTCGCTCAGGCTGGAGTGCAGCAGTGTGATCTCGGCTCACTGGAACCTTCGCCTCCCAGATTCAAGCAATTCTTCTGCCTCAGCCTCCTGAGTAGCTGGGACTACAGGTGTGTGCCACCATGCCCCGCTAATTTTTTGTATTTTGTTTTTTAGTGGAGACAGGGTTTTACCATGTTAGCCAGGATGGTCTCAATCTACTGACCTCATGATCCTCTGACCTCATGATCCGCCGACCTCATGATCCGCCCACCTCAGCCTCCCAAAGTGCTGAAATTACAGGCGTGAGCCACTGTGCCCTGCCTATTTTAAATTTTTTTATTTCCATAGGTTATTGGGGAACAGGTAGTATTTGATTACATGAGTAAAAACTTTAGTGGTGATTTGTGAGATGTTGGTGCACCCATCACTCAAGCAGTATACCCTGAACTCAAATGATAAAAGACACTTGCATATTAACCATGATGATACAGAAAAACGCAGCAGTTTCGACCACCAAAATTATATTTCTGGCAACATCTACTTTGTTGAAATAGATGGCAACAAGCTTCCAGCTGGAACAGATTAAAATGGATTTCCTCTTTCTCAATGTTTAAATCTACTCCAGAAAATGATGGCTAGACTAAAAGGAATCAAAATATGACTCAGGAACTCCAGTTGTATAGGTAAAGTGCAGACTGCCAATTACAACTAAAAGTTCAGAAATGTTTTAGAAGTGTAACCTTGTAGCAAATTTAAGTCTAGTGCTTACAGCAAACTAGAGGCCTTTTTCCAGGCACAATTTTAGCCTGATTCTTTTTTTTTTTTTTTTTTTTTTTAGTCCATTTTTAAGCTGCTGATAAAGACATTTCCGACTGGGCAATTTACAAAAGACAAAGGTTTACTTCAACTTGTAGTTCCATGTGGCTGGGGAAGCCTCACAATCATGGTGGAAGGCAAGGAAGAGAAAGTCACATCTTACATGGATGGCAGCAGGCAGAGAGAGAGCTTGTGCAGGGGAACTCCTCTTTTTAAAACCATCAAATCTCATGAGACTTATTCACTAGCACAGCATGGGAAAGTCTTATTCACTAGAACAGCATGGGAAAGTCCCCATGATTCAATTACCTCCCACCATGTCCCTCTCACAACACACGGGAATTAAAGATGAGATATGGGTGGAGACACAGCCAAGCAATATCATTCCACCCCAACCCCTCCCAAATCTCATATTCTCACATTTTAAAACCAATTATGCCTTTCCAATAGTCCCCCAGAGTCTTAACTCATTTTAGCATTAACTCAAAAGTTCACAGTCCAAAGTCTTTTCTGAGACATGGCAAGTTCCTTTCACCTATGAGCTTGTCAAATCAAAAGCAAGTCAGTTACTTCCTGGATACAGTGGCGGTATAAGCATTGGGTAAATTCAGCCATTCCAAGTGGGAGAAATTGGCCAAAACAGAGGGGATACAGGCCTCACACAAGTCTGAAATCCTGCAGGACAGTAAAAACTTAAAGCTTCAAAATGATCTCCTTTGACTTCATAATTTCACATCCAGGTTACACTGATGCAAGAGGCGGGTTCCCATGGTCTTGGGCAGCTCTGCATCTGTGGCTTTGCAGGATACAGCCTCTCACCTAGCTGCTTTCACAGGCTGGCATTGAGTGTCTATGGCTTTTCCAAGCAAATGGTGCAAGCTGTCAGTGGATCTACCATTCTGGGGTCTGGAGGATGGTGGCTCTCTTCTCACACCTCCACTAGGCAGTACCCCAGTAGGAACTCTGTGTGGGTGCTCCAACCCCACATTTCCCTTCTGAACTGCCCTAGCAGAGGTTCTCCACAAGTGTCCTTTCCCTGAAGGAAACTTCTGTGGTGGCATCCAGGCATTTCCATACATCTTCTAAAATTTAGGCAGAGGTTCCCAAACCTCAGTTCTTGACTTCTATGCACTTGCAGGCTCAACACCACAGGGAAGCTGCCAATGCTTGTGGTTTTGAAAACACAGCCTGAGCTCTACCTTGGCCTCTTTTAGCCATGGCTGCATACTGCATGGGGACCCTTTTAGCACAGAGCACCAAGTTTTTAAGCTGCACACTGCATGGGGACCCTTGGCCTAGCCCATGAAGCCATTTTCTCCTAGGCCTCTGGACCTGTGATAGGAGGGGCTGTCATGAAGATTTCTGACATGCCCTTTAGATATTTTCCCTATTATCTTGGGTATTAACCTTTGGTTCCTCATTACTTATGCAAATTTCTGCAGCTGGCTTGAATTTCTTCTTAGCAAACGGTTTTCTTTTTCTTTCAAATTGTCAGGCTTCAAATTTTCCAAACTTTTATGCTCTGCTTCCCTTATCAAACTGAACGCTTTTAATAGCACCAAAGTCACATTTTGAATGCTTTGCTGCTTAGGAATTTCTTCTGCCAGATACCCTAAAACATCTCTCTCAAGTTCAAAGTTCCATACATCTCTAGGGCAGGGGCAAAAATGCCACCAGTCTCTTTGCTAAAACATAACAAGAGCCACCATTGTTCCAGTTCCCAACAAGTTCCTCATCCCCATCTAAGACCACCTCAACCAGCCGGGCGCAGTGGCTCAAGCCTGTAATCCCAGCACTTTGGGAGGCCGAGGCGGGTGGATCACAAGGTCAAGAGATCGAGACCATCCTGGTCAACATGGTGAAACCCCGTCTCTACTAAAAATACAAAAAATTAGCTGGGCATGGTGGCGCATGCCTATAGTCCCAGCTACTTAGGAGGCTGAGGCAGGAGAATTGCCTGAACCCAGGAGGCGGAGGTTGCGGTGAGCCGAGATTGCACCATTGCACTCCAGCCTGGGTAACAAGAGTGAAACTCCGTCTCAAAAAAAAAAAAAAAAAAAAGACCACCTCAGCCTGGACCTTTTGTTTATATCGGTATCAGGCTTTTGGTCAAAGCTATTCAACAAGTCTCATGGAAGTTCCAAACTTTCCCACATTTTCCCTGTCTTCTTCTGAGCCCTTCAAACTATTCCAACCTGTATCTGTTACCTAGTTCTAAAGTCACCTCCATATTTTTGGGTATCTTTTCAGCAACACCCCACTCCTGTTACCAATTTACTCTATTAGTCTGTTTTCATGCTGCTGATAAAAACATACCCATTACAGTTCCACATGTCTGCGAAAGCCTCACGATCATGGTGGAAGGCAAGGAAGAGCAAGTCATGTCTTACATGGATGGCCACAGGCAAAGAGAGAGAGCCTGTGCAGGGGAACTCCTCTTTTTAAAACCTTTATATCTCATGAGACTTATTCACTAGCATGAGAACAGCATGGGAAAGACTTGCCCCCATGATTCAGTTACCTCACACTAGGTCCCTCCCACAACATATGGGAATTCAAAATGAGATTTGGGTGGGGACACAGCCAAACCATATCACCTTATTTTAAAAGTTAGCTAATGTAATCTTTGAAAAATAGTAGGCCGCTATGACTATTTATTTCTTCCAATGGAACATAATATTAGAAAAGATATGTTGATAATGATGTTACCTATTTGTAAAAATCAAGGAACCATCAGTTATTTTTAACCTAACTAAACAAAAAGCTCTGAGTCAAAGAATTTCAGGGTTGGAAGGAACCAGTATTTTAAAAAAATCTTATGAATATTCTCAGTACAGAGAACTCACTGCCTTCCAAACTGACTTTCCATCCTTGGAGAGTTCTGAGATAAGAAATTTATCTCATATTGATGTTACTTATCCACTAATCCTATTGTATCATGCAGGGCCATAAAATAAAAAGATCACTATTATATCGACCTTTGGTCTTCACCTTTCCAGACACTACATTACCATTGCTGTTTTATCACCACAGAGTGCTTTTAAGTCCACTTATCCCCTCTTTTAGCCCATCTACCTCCTCCAACCCCCTTTTCTAAATGTTATGCCCCTAAACAGTAAATCTTTTTGAGAAGTATGTGAGTTGGATAGTGTGGTTTACAGCAAGATTATGACTTCCCTCTCTATGGACACACAGTTTCTACTAATTCAACCTGCACTCATCACCTGTTTGTCAGCCACATCACACTGTTGACTTGTGTTAAGCTTGCATTATCTAGTACCCATAAGTTTTTATTTATTAATGTGCTAGGAATAAGCTATATATTTTTCTATTTCATATTATTATGGTTGGCACTTTGAGTGGAAGTACTAAGCCTTACATTTTGTCTCCATTAAATTTCATATTTTTAGGCTAACCCTATTTTTCCTGAAAGATTTGGGAGGATTCTATCACTCAATACTTTTACTATCCCTGTTGCATTATCTATAGGTATGATTACTCACTTCTTACTTATCATTTGATGAAAGATTTGAGAGCTCATATCCTTTCATGGGCCACTGAAACTTCTCTCCAGATTTAAATTCAATTCTGTAAACATGTATTCTGCATTTTCTTTATAATGGACTATTCTCAGAATTGGGAATTCAGTGATGAACAAGATAGGGTGGTAGTCTCAAACACATCATCACTCTATAGTGGGAGAAAGACATCCAGAAATAACCATGGTATAAAATACTAAGTATAATAACAAAGGTGTGAACAAGGAACACAAAGGAGAGGCCAGTAATTATCTGGGGGAAGTTTCTGATGCATACCAAGATGAGGGATATTTGAGCCAAATTTTGAAAGAGAAGGAGATGTTTGTGAGAAGTACAGGAAAAGAGTCTGATTGCCATTCATTAATCAGCATTTATTCACAGGAAAACGAAATGTTATGTTCCTCATAGTTCTTCTCTTAAGAGACAAGTGGACAAAAAAATAAAATAAAAATGAGACTCTACAATGATGAATAGCATAAGGCAATCAAAACCAAACTCAGGAGTATGTAGTGGCTACTTCATGGTGCCATATCAATCACATTATTTCAGAATGAGTGACTACATTTAAAATATTTTATTGATCTTGTGATTCTTGTTTTTTTTTTTTTCCCATGAGAGCAGTTAGGAAACTCTTACTAATGTTCCTTAAATTTAGTGTTTAGGGACCAAAAATAGGAAATCCTGAAAAATCATTTCCTATCCTATTGGCCCAAATCTCTGCTTTGTAAGACACTCCTCTATCTTAGAAGCATTACTCCTGTCCGGGTTAGATCCATCAACAACTAGGTTACAGTAGCTTCCAGCTTCTTCAGCCAGTATTTGGGACCTGGAAGTCACAGTAAACTTCACACTTTGGTGGAAATTTAGTAGTATGTTGCTGACAACAAATGAATTTGTTCCCCCTCCTGCCAGCCCTGCCCTTGGGATTCATTCATGCAGCTATAGTAAATAGCATTTTCCATGTAGTGTCTCTACAAGGACAATCAATTCAGCAACAGACTTTCTCCTTTAAAAAATAAAAAAGTAAAGTAATTAAAAGCTGCTATCTTCTTACAACAAAGACCTGAGAATATAAAAGTACTTCTTCACTTATTAGATTATGATACTGACCTTTTAAGCAGTGTCTTAGCTCTGAGGATGATGAGTGACTTGCGCAGTAAGCAATCTGAAGACACCAAGGTAATTCTGCTGTGGGCCAAGTCATTCATTTAGTCAAGGGTGTTCCTGCCATTTAGCAATGAGCCTGCATCTTTTAAAAGCACAGTCATTTGACTTACTTCCTCAGCATAAAGGTACTTGACCTTGTCTGCTGCCAGGCAGGTAAATGCACGTATTAAATTGCCTTTGACAATAGAGAAGTTTAAGACTTAGGTGACTGTTGGAAACTTAGCTGAATAGTTGCTCTAACTTCAACAAAATCACCTGCTTAATCTGTCTAAATCTCCAGGGAAGCCACAAATAAAATGAGTGCCCTAAAAAAACAAATTTTTTAAAACTACATAGTTTACATATATAAAAAACTACATGCATATAAAAATATTTGGGGCCAGATCAACATATAATTTGAGTATTTTTTATAGAGTTTACAGACTACAGTATGTAGAGTGCTAGAATCTTTCTGATATATATGTGTGTATGTATCATGTATGTATGTATATGTGTATATATAAATATAATATCACTATATAGCATTGTGCTGATATAATCAAAGGTAGATTTAGGGATTAATAAAGCCAGATAATATTTCTTGGAAAAATAAAGAATTATCTTCAATTTATATGGATAAAAGAGATGGTAATGTTTTTTCACCTATTAAATCAGTGAATTCTTCAGCTTTTTCTAGTTTGTAACGAATAAATCCCAGACCTCAGGGCTACAGTGAGAAATAGTTTTTCTTTGGTATAATACATCAGGGTTTGGTTCTGCCAAAGTCTGCTGGGCTCAGCTCAGGTTGGCTTAGCTCCATGTGTGTTTTCATTTTGGAACCCAGGCTAAAGGAGCAGCCCCTGTCTAGGACATGGTATCCTGATACAAGGATGGCACAAAAAGGCCCTAGCCAAGCCACACAGTCACTTTTAAGCTTCTGCTCAAGTGGGGTAAATGAACATCTTGTTCCCTCACATTCCATTAGCCAAAGCCTGTGCCATAGCCAAGCCTAAAGCCAGTGGATGGTAAGCAGGATGAAGGTTGTATAGTTGTTTCTTCACATCCTCACCCTCTTTTCCATCACTTTTATCATAAGCCTAGAGAGTGGTAATCAGAATGTTCTTCCAAATGGAAAGCTCTGGGGTTACAGTCTGAGCTTGCTTTTTCCTCCTGCCCACCACCTCACAACTTAACTTCCTCACCCCATCACTCAACATGACACCAAGTGCCCTTGCCTCTCTGGGAACTTCTCTCCACCATGAAGGAGGACAGAATACTCTAGTGCTACTCTGAGAAACTGGTATTGCTGTTTTTCTGTCTCTAGTAACATACTTCAAGGCAATACAGAGAAAAGAAAACTAAGAAGCCCCATGCCATCTGTCCTTTGTCTGTAGCTGCCTACTTTTCCCATGCAGGGGTGCTGTTTGCTGTCCACACTGAGACCCAACCACTCCCTCTTGAATAGTTTCTCAGTTATATATGAGTTTCTGAGATCTGTCAGCCTCGTTTTTCTTTCTGTGGCTTCTCTAGTGTTGGATTTGGGGAGAGAACAAGTAGCTGGTGTAACCTGCTTGTTGAAATAGTTTCTCAAGCTACTTTGAGTTGTATAACCAGTTATTTGCACATCCTAAGGATAAATTGATCCATAATGTTGGAAACTTAGCAACAAATTTTGAATGGCACAGAAGGTATAAGAATATAACAGAAATTTTCTTTTCAACCTGAGCTTTGAGGCTGTAAGACACCATATAGAATTTTCTCAGTTTTGTAATTGATGCGCTTTAATGTTTTTGCACCATGCAAATTTTCAGAATCACTTCCAGAAGCCTGAAAATCATGTTTCTTAAAAACGGTATTTAATTATGCTTTGTCATATAAAATACATTGTGATAAATCTCTGATTCTTAAAAAAAAAAAGTGTCATGTATATGTAAGTACATATGCACACTTATGTATGTAATTTCTGCCTTCCATTCTTAGAGCGTTTGTCAATTATTTATGCCCATGGGGAGCAATTTTCCCCCTCTTCCCATATGCCTAGAAGTATGACTCTCATTACTTCCAGATGGGTAATCTGATGCTTTAAATTATTACACTAGCATTACTTTCACTAAGAGTTTATCATGAATCAATATTTTTTGAAGTTAAAAAAATCCTGATTTAGAAAACAAAGTTGTGAACGGCCAACTGAGGAATAAGAGCTGAGTGATGAAACACCTGGCTAAAGAAGGAAAAGGAAATGACCCTATGCTGAAAGGTGGTATTTGGTATTAAAGTAAAATTTCAGAACCCAAATGGACCATTTTTTAGATATATCTTCTTTAAACCAAATTGAGATATGGACAAAGGTAAAGGGAACTAAAATACTCTGAGCAGGGTCTGAGTCCAGCAGGGAAGTCATCTTCAGATGTGCTGCCATGGAGCAGGCTGACTTCCTTTGTTAGTAAACACATTCATCTGCTGTGGCATAGACCAGCCTTTGTTTGGATTCTCAGGGATTCTTGTATTGGGTACATGTTTTTCTGTAGTAGCATTGTCTCAAAGAATTATAAGGGAAAACTCAGCCACAAGAAAACTTTGGACAGCAGCATTCATATTGAATTGTACTTGGAGTCCAGAGTTACAGTAAACCTTGTACAAAAAAGTAAAAACCAGGAAGGAACAAAATAACGGCATTCGCGTGACCTGGATGAAACTGGAGACCGTTATTCTAAGTAAAGTAACTCGGGAATGGAAAACCAAACATTTATATTCTCACTCGTAAGTGAGAGCTAAGCTATGAGGATGCAAAGGCATAAGAATGATACAATAAACTTTGGGATCTGGTGGGATGGTGAGGGTGGGAGGGAGGTGAGGGGTAAAAGACTACAAATTGGGTACAGTGTATATTGCTTGGGTGATGGGTACACCAAAATCTCAGAAATTACCACTAAAGAACTTATTCATGTAATCAAATACCACTTGCTCCCCCAAAATCTATGGAAATAAAAAAACAAAAATAAAAAAGTAAAAAACAGGAGGCTTATTAGATTAAATGAACATATAAATGTCTGCTAATATTATAACAAATGCTACAAAAGATAAGTTATGCAAAAACTGATATTTGTTTTTAATAATACTGTCTTGTCGGTTTGGGCAGCTACAACAAAATACCATAGACTGGGTGGCTTACAAACAAGTGAAATTTATTTTTCACAGCCCTGGAGGCTGGAAGTCCAAGCTTAAGGGCAGAGGGAGAAAGCCAGCTCTCACTAAGCCCATTCATGTGGTCTCCATTTTTATGACCTTTCATAACCTCCATTTTCAAAGGCCGCACCTCTTAATGTCGCCACATTGGGGTTAAGGTTTCCACCTAAAAATTGGGAGAGGGGAGTGATGGCAAATATTCAGCTGGTAGCAACTACCTAATAATTAAAGGTGGCTCATTGCTTCTTAGTGGTCATCCTGCTTCCAGTCTTGTCCCTGACAGGGTGTTCTCCACATGGCAGGTACAGATTGTGAATCAGACTACGTCAGCCACCAGTTATAAACCAGTCATTGTCTTCCCAGTGCTCTCAGAACAAAATCTGAGCCCCCTGCTGTGGCCCTGCCTCACTCTCTGGCCTCATTTTCTACCTCTCCCCTTCTCATACACCATCTTCCAGCCATGCTGAACTTCATGTTTCTCTAGCACTCTGAGTTTGTCCCTGCTTCAGGGCATCTGCACTCCTGTTCTGTTTTCCAAGCATTCTCTCCTTTCCTGATCTTTTTATTGTCCACTGTCTCTTGTTATTCTGTTCTCAGCCTACATGTCACCTTCTCAGAGAGGGCTCCCATGACCACTAAATCTAAAGTCACCATCAGTTTAGTTGCTTGCACATTACCCTATTTTAGTTCTCTCTGTGAATTAGGTAATGAAACTCTGCTTCTTCGTTGACTCTCCCACCAGAATAGAAGACAGCAGCACTCTTGTCTGCTTAAAATAGAAATTATCAATAAATATTTGGTGACTAAAGAACTGCAAAGGCTGTCTGGGCACGATGGCTCACACTTGTTATCCCAGTATTTTGGGAGGCCAAGATGGGTGGATCGTTTGAGGTCAAGAGTTCGAGACCATCCTGGCCAACATAGCGAAATCCCGTCTCTATTAAAAATACAAAAATTAGCCGGGAGGTATCCCAGCTACTCGGGAAGCTGAGGCAGGAGAATCGCTTCAGCCTGGGAGGCAGAGGTTGCCAGTGAGCCAAGACTGCACCACTGCACTCTAGTCTGGGCAACAGAAGGAACTGCAACAAAAAAGAACTGCAGAGGCCATCACTTTGCTAATGTTTTTCTTATTCCCACAAAATTTTTGTGTGAGAAAAATTAATGGGGAGTCAAAAGGGTTCTAGTTAGATAATCCACATAGGTTTCGCATCTCCGTGTTAGAGATGTATTTGGACTTTGTGCCAAACACTCTGATTTTTAAATAGTGGCAGAATCTTAGGATACTAAAGAAAATGTTAGAATCCTTAAATATTAACTCTAGGAAGCAATTTAGGAAATCGCTATTAACCTTCTTTGCTTTAAAAATGAAGAAAACTGAAAAAAAGATGTGAAGTAACTTCCCTCATATTGCAATTAATTTATAGCAAACCCGGGAGCAGATATGTATGAATAAAATGATGGTTCCATTTCAGAGGCTTGAGGAGCCTTCCATTGAAAATCACAAAATGAGCAATTGCATTCACCTCTTCTCCCTTCCATTTTCCTATTGAGATGACAGAAAATATTTTTGACATAATAAATTTATATAGGTACTGGAAAATATGAAATACTGAAATCAGTGAAAAAGAACTTTAGAAGAATTTCTGGAAAACAGCAAGAAGATGAGATTTGATTGGCAGAAGAATACAGGGGAAACCACAGTCCAAGGTACCAGCTCCTGGTACACTTTATCCCATGAGAGTCCAGAGAGACGCACAGCTTAACAAAGACTACAGGCAAGGTGGGCTGGGGGCCTTTGTATGTGCACATTTCTAAAACTAAGTAGAGATAATGAGAGAATATAGGTGGAGGAAGAATTTTTAAGAAGCTGTAATTAGAATCCATACAGTGATTAGAAAAAGACATTTCAACTACAAAATGAAACAAGCTGTAGGTGAATGAGTCAAAAGAAAATGAATTCCTAGAAATTATAAATATGATTAAGGAAAAATTCATTGAATAGGACTGAATAGTATGAATGACAGATAACTCTGACAACCAAGCTGGTGATCTGAATTTAAGATTAAGGAACTCTCCCAGAAAGGTAAAACAAAAGACATTATTCATTATATGAATAATGACCAAAGAAAAAGATAAGAGGAGGCCACATTAGGAAGACCATCATCTAATCAGAATTTCAGGATCAGGGAACAGTGTATGGGAAGAAGTAATAATACTAAAAAATACCAGTAATAACAGAAGAAAAATTTTCTTGCACTTTGGAGAAACACAGATCTTCAGGCTGAGAATACCTTAATAAGTATTAAGGTAGACAGAAGAAAATGCACAGCAAGACATAATCTAATGAAATTTCAGGGACCCTTTTCACAAGATGGTGCCGAAAGCGAAGAAGGAAGCTCCTGCCCCTCCTAAAGCCGAAGGCAAAGCGAAGGCTTTAAAGGCCAAGAAGGCAGTGTTGAAAGGTGTCCACAGCCACAAAAAAAAGAAGATCCGCACGTCACCCACCTTCCGGCGGCCCAAGACACTGCGACTCCGGAGGCAGCCCAAATATCCTCGGGAGAGCACCCCCAGGAGAAACAAACTGGACCACTATGCTATCATCAAGTTTCCACTGACCACTGAGTCTGCCATGAAGAAGATAGAAGACAACAACACACTTGTGTTCATTGTGGATGTTAAAGCCAACAAGCACCAGATCAAACGGGCTGTGAAGAAGCTCTATGACATTGATGTGGCCAAGGTCAACACCCTGATTCAGCCTGATGGAGAGAAGAAGGCATATGTTCGACTGGCTCCTGATTACAATGCTTTGGATGTTGCCAACAAAATTGGGATCATCTAAACTGAGTCCAGCTGGCTAATTCTAAATATATGTATATCTTTTCACCATTAAAAAAAAAAGAAGAAATTTCAGAACTGTAAGAATGAAGATTTTTTGTTTTATTATTTTATTTTTAAATTGACAGATTAAATTGTATGTATGTTTTAAAATATATATACTTTGTAGAATGACTAAATCTAGCTAATAAACATAAGCATTATCTTTCATAGTTAACACTTTTCTGATGGAACACTTAACATTCACTCTCTTGGCATTTTTCAATGATACAATATATTATGAACTATAGTCACCATGTTGTACAATAAATTCCTTGAACTTATTCCACCTAACTGAAATTTTTAATTTTTTTTAACCAACATTCTTCCCAACCTCCCCCTGCAACCATCTCAGCCCCTAGTAACCACCATTCTACTCTTTACTTCTGTCAGATCAACTGTTTTAGATTCCACATATAAGTGAGATCATGCAATATTTGTTTTTCCATGCTTAGTTCATTTCACTTAATATAGTGCCCTTCAGTTTTATACATTTTGTTGCGAAGGATAGTATTTCCTTCTTTGCATGGCTGAATAATATTCTGTTGTGTGTATATACCACATTTTATTTATCTATTCATTCACTGATGGACACTTAGGTTGATTACATATCTTATCTCTTATGAGTAATACTGCAGTAAACATGTGAGTGCAGATATGTCTTAATATGCTGATTTTGTTTCCTTTGGATTTATACCTAGTAGTGGAATTGCTAGATAATATGGTAGTTCTATTTTTAATTTTTTGAAGAGCCATTCTACTGTTTTCCATAATAGCTGTACTAATTTCCATTTCTATCAACAATGCGTAAGGGCTCTGTTTCTCCACATCTGGGTCAGAATTTACCTTTTGTCTTTAAAAAAAAAAATCTTTTCACAAAGGCAATTTAGTTCTATAGAAGGGTGCATCTCACAAATGGAGCAATGGTGAGAGCATGACTGAACAAGGGAGGGGAAGGGGTTCTTATCCCTGACACCAGTAGCCCCTACTGCTGTGTCTTCCCCCGATTGGCTAGGATTGAACCACACAGTCTAAGATAATTCCAATAGGCTATTTTAAAGAGAGCAGGGGTTAGAACTAGAGTGGTGGGTTGAACAGTTTCAGCGGGAAAGACGGTTATGGAACAGGTGACTAAAGGTAACTCAAGTCAGAGCAGGTGACCGGGTGACTCAGGACGGAGCAGGTGACCAAGGGAACAGATGTGAACTACTGATTACAGCTGGTGGGAAAGTTGTTTACTGAAACTAGGGGCAAGGAGATGAGGAAGTTAAATTTTAAAATGGAGAACAAAGTACAAGGAAACTGAACATACTGACATAATGATTCTTTGAAGAGAAACTTAGAACTCACTGTATTTATCAACTCCCCCCTCTTGAATTTTATGGTTCTTTTTCTTCAAACTTCCTTAACATGTCTCACTTAGTAGTTCTGCTTGAATCTCTAAAAGAAGATGCTTCTCTGAATAAGGTGGAGGAGAGTTAAGGGAGGTATTAATTAAATGCTATTTCTGTGAGTCTTTGCAATTTGGTGGTTCTAAGTTCTTTGAGAAACTCTCCAAACTGCTTTTTACAGTGGCTGAACTAATTTATAGTCTCACCAATAGTATATAAGCATTCGCTTTTATCCACAGCCTTCCCAGCATCTGTTGTTTTTTTGAGTTTTTAGAAATAACCATTCTGACTGGTAAACATGGTATCTTATTGTGGTTTTGATTTACATTTACTGATGATTAGTGATGTCGAGTATTTTTTATGTTTGTTGGTTGCCTGTATGTCTTCTTTCAAGAAATTTCTGTTCATATCTTTCTTTTCCCCATTTTTAATAGGGTTACTTGCTTTTCACTTGTTCAATTGTTTAAGTTCCTTAGAGATTGTGAATACTAGACCTTTGTCAGATGTGTAGTTTACAAATATTTCTATTTTGTAAGTTATCTGTTTACTGTATTGAAATTTATTTTACTATGAAGAATCTCTTTCATTTAATTAGGTCCCATTTGTCAATTTTGTTTTCATTGCAATTGTTCTTGAGGACCTCCCCACGGCCGACATCCAGAATGGTGTTACCCAGATTTTCTACTAGGATTCCTTTTTTTTTTTTTTTTTTTTTTTTGAGACAGTGTTCTGCTGTTGCTGCCCAGGTTGGAGTGCAGTGGTGTGATCTCAGCTCCCTGCAACCTCCACCTCCCAAGTTCAAGCAATTCTCTTGCCTCAGCTTCCTGAGTAGCTGGGATTCCAGGCATCTGCCACCACATCTGGCCAAGTTTTTGTATTCTTTTAGTAGAGACGGGGTTTTGCCATGTTTAGTAGAGATGGGGTTTTACCATGCAGGCTGGTCTCAAACTTCTGACCTGAGGTGATCTGATCTGCCCACCTTGGTCTCCCAAAGTGCTGGGATTACAGTATTCTAAGATTCTTATAGTTTGAGGTCTTACATTTAAATGTTCAATCCATCTTAGGTTAATTTTTGTAGATGGTGAAAGATAGGGGTCCAGTTTTATTCTGCTGCGTATGGCTAGCCAGCTATGCCAGCACCTCTTAATGAACAGGGAGTCCTTTCCTCATTGCCTATTTTTGCCTTTTTAGTAGAATAATTTATTTTCTATTTAAGATATTTAAACTTTGTTGAATATTAGATGGCTGTAGGTGTGTGGCTTTATTTCTGGGTTCTCTATTCTGTTCTACTATTCTATGTGTCTATTTTTGTGCCAGTACCATGCTGTTTTGGTTACTATAGCCTAATAGTATGAAGTTGGGGAGTATAATGCCTCCAGCTTTATTCTTTTTGCTTAAGATTTCATTGGCTCTTCAGGCTCTTTTTGGTTCCATATGAATTTAAAATTTTTTTTTTCTGAATCTATGAAAAATGATATTGGTATCTTGATAGGAATACCACTGAATCTTTAGACTGTTTTGGGCAGAATGGCTATTTTGATGATATTGATTTTCTAATCGATGAGCATGGAATATTTTTCCATTTTTAAATGTTATCTGTAATTTCTTTCAGCCGTGCTTTGTAGTTCTCTTGTGGAGAGCTTTCACCTTTTTGGTATTAGATGTGTTCCTGGGTATTTTAATGTTTTGCAGCAATTATGGATGGGATTGCATTCCTATATGGCTCTCAGCTTGAATGTTATTGGTGTATAGAAATGCTACTGATTTTTGTACGTGGAATTTTTATCCTGAAACATCACTGAAGTCATTTATCTGTTCCAGAAATCTTTTGGCAGAGTCTTTAGGGTTTTCTAAGTATAGAATTCTATTGTCTATACTTAGAGAGTATATATACAATGTCTGTACAAAGAGAAATAGTTTGACTTCCTTTTTTCTATTTGGATGCCTTTTATTTCTTTCTTTTACCTGTTTGCTCTGGCTAGCACTTCCAATACTATGTTGGAGTGGTAAGAGTGGGCATCCTTGTCTTCTTCCAGTTTTGAAGGGGAATGCTTCCAGCTTTACCTGTTAAATAGGATGTTGGCTGTGGGTTTGTCATAGATGGCTCTTATTATTTTGAGGTATGTTCCTTTGATGCCTCTAGTTTTTTTGAGGATTATTATCATAATGCAATGTTGGATTTTATCCAAAACCTTTTCTGCTTCTATTGAGATGATTACATGTTTTTTGTTTTTAATTCTGTTTCTGTGATGAATCATATTTATTGATTCACATATGTTAAATCAACCTCGTGTCCCATGAATAAAGCTCACTTGATTTTGGTGAATTAATTTTTTGATGACCTGCTGGGTTTGGTTTGTTATTATTTTGTTGAGGATTTTTGCATCTATGTTCATCAGTAATATTTGGTCTGTAGTTTTCTTTTTTCATTGTGTCTTGCCAGGTTTTGGTATCAAGGTGATGGTGCCTAAAATAAGTTAGAAGTCCCTCTTTGATGTTTTGGAACAGTTTCAGTAAAATTGGTATCAGCTCTTCTTTGTATGTCTGGTAGGATTTTGGGTTGCATGGATTTTTGGGTCTCAATTTTGTTCAGTTCTGCTCTGATTTTAGTTATATCTTTTCTTCTTCTAGCTTTGGGGTTCCTTTGTTCTTGTTTTTCTGGTTCCTGTAGGTGAGATGTTAGATTATTAAGTTGATATCTCTCTAACTTTTTGAGGTGGGCAGCTAGCACTATAAACTTTCTTCTTAGTGCTGCTTTTGTTCCATTCCACAAATTTTCATATGCTGTGGCTCTGTTTTCATTTATTTGATTTTTTTTTTATTTCTACCCTAATTTTGTTATTTACCCAAAAGTCATTTAGGAGTAAGCTATTTAATTTCCATGCAATTTTATGATTTTGAGAGATCTTTTATTTTTATTTTTATTTCACTGTGGTCCAGGAGTGTGGTTGGTATGATTTAGATTCTTTTGAATTCGTTAAGACTTGCTTTATGGCCAAACATGTGGTCAGTCTTGAAGTATGTTTCTTGTCCAGCTGAGAACAATATATACCCTGTGGTTGATTGGTGGAGTATTCTGTAGATGTCTGTTAGGCCTAGTGGGTCAAATGTTGAGTTTAAGCCCAGAATTTCTTTATTAGTTTTTTCCCTCTGTTATTTAATACTGTCAGTAGGGTGTTGAAATCCCTTACTATTATCTAAGTCCTTTGTAGATCTAGAAGTACTTATTTTATGAATCTGGGTGATCCAATGTTGGGTACATATGTATTTAGGATAGTCAAGTCTTCTTGTTGAATGGAATCCTTCATAATTATGTAATGCCCTCTTTTATCCTTATCTGATATAAGGATAGTGACCACCACCACCCCCCACTCTTTGTTTTCCACTTGCATGATTGATCTTTCTTCAACCCTTTACTTTGATCCTATGTATGTCATTATGTGTGAAATGAGTCTCTTGAAGACAGCAGATGTACTTTTTTTAAAATTCAACTTGCCACTCTGTGCCTTTTAAGTGGGGTGTTTAGGCCATTTACATTCCAGGTTAAGGCTGGGTGTGGTGGGTCTTGCCCGTAATCCCAGCCCTTTGGGAGGCCAAGGCAGAAGTATCACTTGAGGTCAGGAGTTCAAGAGTATCCTGTTCGATGTAACAAGATCCCATCTCTACCAAAAAAGAAAAAAAAGAAGAAAATTACATTCAAGATTAATATTGATATGTGAGGTTTTGATCCTACTGTGAAGTTGTTAGCTGATTGCTTCGTAGTTTCTATTGCGTAGCTGCTTTATAGGGACTGCGGGCTATGTACTTAAGTTTATTTCCATGGTAACAGGTATCATTCTTTTGTTTTCATGTTTAGAAATCTCTCAAAGATACCATGTACGGTTAGTCTAGTAGTAATGAATTCCCTTAGTGCTTGTTTGTCTGGAAAAAAAATTTATTTCTCTTCTCATTTATGAAGTTTAGTTTGGTGGGATATGACGTCCTTGGTTGGAATTTTCTTTTCTCTAAGAATGCTAAAAACAGGCTCCCAATCTTTCTTGGCTTGTAAGGTGTCTGCTGTTAGCTGATGGGGTTCTCTTTGTACATGTTCTGACCCTTTTTTCTAGCTGGCTTTTAAGTTTTTTTCTTTAGTATTGACCTTTGACAGTCTGCTGACTATATGCCTTTGTTATGTTTATTGTGTATAGTATCTCAGAGATGTTGTCTGGATTTCTTGTATCTGGATATCTAGTTCTCTAGCAAGATTGAGGAAATTTTCCTGCATTATTCCATTAAATATGTTTTCTAGATTGTTGACTTTGTCTTTGTTTCTCCAGGAATGCCATTATTTCATAGGCCTGGTAACTTTACCTAATCTCACATATCTAAAAGGGTTTGTCAATTTTTAAAAGTTCCTTTTTCTTTATTTTTGTCTGACTGTGTTAGTTAAAAAGGCTGACCTTCAAGCACTGAAATTCTTCTGCTTGGTCTGGTCTATTGATGAAGGTTTCAGTTGTATTTTGAAATTTCTTAAATGAGTTTTTCAATTCTAGAAGTTCTGGTTGTTGTTGTTATTGTTGTTTTTAGGATGTTTATCTCTTCCTACATTCCCTGGATTACTTAAGAAGTTTCATTGTGTTGATTTTCAACCTTGTCATGGACCTTGATGAGCTTCCTTGCAACCATGCTTTTAATTCTTTACCTGTCATTTCTCGGTTTCCATTTTGGTTAGGGACCATAGCTGGAGAGCTAATGTGATCTTTTGATAGTGTAACTGCATTCAGATTTTGCATAGTGCTGGAATTCTTGCATTTGTTCCTTCTCATCTGGAGATGCTGGTGTTTCTAATTTTTGTCATTACTTGTGTGAGGTTGGGACTTTTTCTTTTTCTTTCTTTCCCTATAATATTATTGTTATTTTCTTTCTTTCCCTTTCCCTTTCACCCCCTCCCTGGGGGATATAATTGTAGAAAAGGCTGGGTAGTGTCTTTTGGCTTTGCTTCTATAGCCCTCTGCACTTCTGTTGACAGGTCTTATATAGGGCTATGCAGTTCAACCTACAAGCCAGTAGATGGTGCTTATGGGTAAGAGCTGTCTTTGGCCGCTGTGGTTGAGTAGATCCTTGTTTACTGGGAGGAGTTCTCTGTTGCCTCAAGCAATGGGCTGGTTTATGGTGTGTATATTGGTCTGAGCCGCCTGCTCAACCCTGGAAGGGGTGGAGCAGGTGGCAAATGGGTGGTGCTGGATCAGGCAGGCTTCTTTACAGCCCCTCTAATGACATGCACAAGCACCAGCATCAAAGGAGAACCCAGTGAGCAGCCACCAAACACCCAGAGGTGTGCCTAGTTTTGGAGCTGCGGAACCTCCTCTGCCTCAAGTTCTCTGCATGGTGATGCGGAATGGCTGAAACTCCTAATCCAGGAGAGTGGGTGTTCCAGATGGCTGGAGATCTGCCTGGGAATGGACCATTAGAGAACCCTGCTGCACCAGGATCTCTGCCAAGAACAGTGGAGCAGCTCAGGCTTCTGTTTCATGTGAGCAGGTGCCCCAGATTCCTGGAGATCTGCTTCGGTATAGAGCACAGAGGGTACCCTTCACCAATATCTCTGCACAGAAATGGTGGAGTGGCTCAGACTGCCAGTCCAGGCAAAAAGGTTCTCCGAATGTCTGGTCTGCCTGGGCACAAAACAGAGAAGGCCCCCCCTTCACTAAGATCTCTGTACACAAGTGGTAGGGTGACTCAGGCTGCCAGCCAAACAAGCAGGTGCTCCAAATGCCTGGAGATCTGCTTGGGCATGAAGTGAAGAAGGCTCCCCCTGCACCAGGATCTCTGTATAGGAATGGTAGGGTGGGTCAGGATGCTAATCCAGGTAAGTGGGTGCTCTGAATGCCTGGAGATCTGCCTGAGTGTGAAGTGGAAGAAACCTCTTTGCACCTGTATCTCTGCATAGGAAGCGTAGGGCAGCTTAGGGTGCCGAACTAGGTGAGCAGGTGCACCAAATGCCTGGAGATCTACCTGGGCATAAAATGGAGACAGCCCTGCTGTACCAGGATCTCTCCACAGGAAGGATGGAGTGACTCAGCCTGCTCCTCTTTGGGAGCAGGTACTCTGAATGCCTGGAGATCTGCCTACATGTAGAGCAGAGAGGGCCACCCCTGTACAATGATCTATGCACAGGAAGGATAGGCTGGCTCTGACTACTGATCCAGACAAGGGGGTGCTCTGAAACCCTGAAGATCTGCCTGGGCATGGAGTGGAGAGGGTCCTCCTGCACCATGATCTATGTCCATGAAGGGTGGTGTGGTTCAGGCTTCTGGCCTAGGCAAGCAGTTGCTCCAAATGCCTGTATTTCTGCCTGGGGATGGAGCAGAGAGGACCCTGCCACCATGATCTCAGGGGAGAAGCCTGGAGCACCCAGTGGTGATGCATGTCCAATGGTTCCAGGTTGCCAAGCTAGCCCTGGCTACAAGTCTCATCACTCAGGAGATGAGATGCAGCTAGAGTGGCTCTCCTCCCACCCCAGGCCTACAATAAGAGAAAGCACAATTCCAGCACCTACTTCTGAAGCACTTTCCATGGCTCTGGTTGCAGAGACCACTTCCCAACTCCAGAGCAGGCACTCCAGTCTGTGGACTAAGACAGTTATAAAATAGCTAAGTGACCATGCTGCCAGATCACTAAAGAATGGCTGCCTTTGAATGTGCCTGTATTAAAAATGGTGTCCTGTCCTTGGTTCCAGGCCTGGGGAAGTGTCTGCAGCTTTTCTCAGTGTCTTTCCCTCACAGCATTTCCAGGCCTTTCCCCAAGTTATCTCCAGGGCTTAGAGAAACAAAGTGCTCTTCCTTCTGGAAGGGTGAGTCACAGAGTGGGCTGTCTACCCTTCTCATGTGCTGGGACTTCACTCACTTTTATCAGACAGACACTGTCACAAGGGCTGTTTGCCCATATTTTCCTCCTAGAGATCTGGGGTATCCTTTATAATTCTGGTGGATTTTCATTTACTTCGTGAATTAAAGCTCAGTATTGATCTTAATGCATTATCTCGATATTTCCAACTGGCTGCGACATGCCTTAGCATTCACCATCTTGGAAAACAATGAATCTTTATACATTTTGAATATTGACTCCTTATCAGAGGTATAGTTTGCAGATATTTTTTCCTACTCCGTAGGTAGTCTCTTCATTCTGTTGACTGTTTCCTTTGCTGTGCAGAAGTTTTTTAAATTTGTTATTTCATTTCTCTGTTTTTGTTTTTGTTGCCTGTGCTTTTGAGGCCATATCCAAAAAATCATTGCCCAGACCAATGTCACAGAGCGTTTTCCCTAACTTTTCTTCTCATAGTTTTATAGTTTCAAGTGTTATGTTTAGTCTTTAATGTATCTTGGTGGATTTTTGTACATGGTGAGAGATAACAATTTAATTTCACTTTTCTGCATGTGGAAATCCAGTTTTCCCAACACCATTTATTGAAGAGACTGTTCATTCCCTATTGTGTGTTCCTGGTACCTTTGTCAAAAATTGGTTGGCCATAAATGGATGGATTTATCTCTGGGCTTTCTGTTCTGTTTCATTGGTTTATCTGTCTGTTTTTATGCCAGTGCAATGCAGTTTCGGTTCCTATAGCTTTATAGTACATTTTGAAGTCAGATAGTGTGATGCCTCCAGCTTTGTTATTTTCGCTCAAGATTGCTTTAGCTATTTGGGGTCTGTTGTGGTTGCATACAAATTTTAGGCTTATTATTTCTATTTCTTTGAAGAATGTCTTTGGTATTTTGACAGGGATTGTACTGCTTTGGGTAGGATGAACATTTTAACAATATTAATTCTTCTAATTCATGAATTTGAGATCTCTTTCCATTTATTTGTGTATTTTTCAATTTCTTTCATCAATGTTTTTAGTGTAGAGATATAAATTTAAACTCCTCGATTAAATTTATTCCTAATATGTTTTTTGTAGTTATTGTAAAGGGGAATATTTTATTGATTTATTTTTCAGATAATTCACTGTTAGTGCATAGAAGTGCTACTCATTTTTGTATGTGATTTTGTATCCTGCAACTTTACTAAATTCATTCATTAGATCTAACAGTTTTTTTTGTGGAGTCTTTAGACTTTTCTATATGTAAGTTCATGTTGTCTTCAAAGAAGGACACTTTAGCTTCTTCCTTTCAGATTTGGATGCCTTTCATTTCTTCCTCTTTCCTAACTGACCTGGCAAACTTCTAGTACTATTTGAACAGAAGTGGTCATCTTAGTCTTGTTCCATGTTTCAGAAGAAAAGCTGTCAACCTTCCCCATTCAGTATGGTGTTAGCTGTGAGTTTGTTACATATGGCCTTTATTGTGTCATAATATATTCCTAATATGTTGAGAGTTTTCATCATGAAAGAATGTTAAGTTTAATCAAATGCATGTTCTGCATCTATTAAAATTATCATATGGGTTTTGTCCTTCATTCTGTTAATGTGATTAATTACATTTATTGATTTGCATATGTTGAACCATCCTTGCATCCCTGGGACAAATCCCACTTTATCATGGGATAAAGATATTTTTTAAAACTTCCAGAGTGGGAAGAATAAAGAATGAAGAACAGGAATGAAGGAATAAGAATCGGTCAGATATTATATTTCTCATCAGCAGCATTGTACATGAGAAGACAGTACACAATGATTTCAGATTTCTGTGGAGAAACTATTTTGAACTTAGACTTCTATACCCACCTAAACTGTTATTCATATAAACAATGAAGATATTTTCTGACATTTAGACTTTGAACGTTTATTGCTCAAGTACCTTATACAAAAAAATTTCTCAAGGAGGTAATCCTAACAAAAGTAAATTCAGGGAAGAGAAAGGAGTAAAATATAAAACATAAGAAGGAGTAGTAGCTGAATATGACCTATAAAACATGAAGAAAGTTGAAATTAGTAGAGAATTTATTGAATCTTAAGGCTTACAGCTTTTTCCTGTTACGTGACAGGGGATTTAGTGATATGAGATCACAGTTTCCTTTCTTTGAGCCTAAACATCCTTTTTATTTTTATAGAAAATAATATCTAAATCAGGATAATACAATAATTCTATATATAGCCATAAAATTTAGAACCATCCTGTGGATAAAGTAGAGAAGTCATAATTATAACTTTTGAAAAATGTGTAAATTTTATAAATCTTGGCACTAAAAGTAATGTGAAAAATTAGTAACTGGAAAAGATATAAATGATAGTGAAAATGTACTAAAGTTTTTAAATTTTATATAACAGGAACTACTTAAAATTACTAAACCTAGAAATAGTTATGAAACAGATCATTTAAGTAAATCATAGTAACCACATAAGTAAAAAAAAAGAAAGAAAAAAGTAAGAGTGAGGTGAAGGGAGGGAGAATTTAACTTCTAAAAAGCCTTATTCTAATTAAAATTAACAAAGTCTTTCTCCTTTTGTGGTTATAACATTGCAAACAGAAAGTGCACCGTGTATATTTTGCTTGGTCATTATAAAACTTTAAATGCAGAAGCCATCTGAGCCTGTGTAAGTCAATCACTAAAATTACTACTTTTAAGACATTTACTCAAAGGGCAATCCTTAATAATGAGAATCACACGAAGACTCTCAAAACACCAGAGTACTCTTCATAGTGAAGGGAGCTGGCTTTGGCAAGTACAGAAAACCAAAGAAAAGCAAATTAGGTAGAACACCAGTTTTCTTTCATGGCAGACAAAAGTCCAAAACTCTTATCTGACTAATAAGGTCAACTACCTGAAACCAAAGATATTAGGGAAATAAGAGATTAATTCTAAAGCAAGAGAAAGGAGCCCTTCAAGGGACCTACTATGGAGATAGAACACTAAATACTCTAGGATCTAACCTTTCAGGAAATAGAAATAAATAAACAGATCTGTAACTTGGCTCACCTGGTTTGAAAAACAAAGAAAGTTCTCAGAAGTTGTGGTAAAAAGCTATCATTTGTGACATTTAATTCTACAGTGAATGGATCTTAGACAAGTATATTGCAAAGTGTTTTGAGCCTGGCCAGAGACAAATTCTAACTAAGCTTTTTTCTTTCTTTTTTTTTTTTTTTTCAATTTTCTAAAAGAATGTTAAATAAAAAACAAAAGAAACCATAGTATTAAATGCCTACTGAATTGACAGATAAAGATGTGTATTGAATCCACATCATTTCAAATCTGCAAAATATATTTTCCATGTCAATTATATTACAAATGCATATTTCACTTTCCCTGTCCCAGGGTGATTTGGAAATATTTAGATCAGAAAATAAGTCATTGTAACACACAAAAATTAATACTTACTTTCATATAAATTTAAATTCATTAATGTACTTTTTCAGCTAAATAAAAGCAATGGGGTGATGCCAGTTTGTGATTTCCAACAGAAAGAGAACATGAGGTTGAGTTTGGAATAAGCTTCAGTATAGGACCAAAAGAATGCCTTACAAAGGAGAAATGGGGTTGGCAGATTCAGACATCAACCATAGTGAATGTCACCAAATACCATGTGTCAGTTGACATTTAAATATTAACCAAAAGCCAAAATGTCACTCCACTAGGTACAAATTAAATTGCTTCTCCATTCTCTTGCTTGTACTCTTAAATGCTGAATAACCTTATAAGTAAGATTTCTATTAGGCAAATTAGTACATGCAGATTAGAAACCATAGTTTCTGAAGTGGACTACAGTGGGACTAAGTATATTCTCTCTGATCAGCCACTTTAATCGTAGAATTACGAGGAAACTCATAAATTATCTAATTATATCCTCAAAGCATTTTTAAGCAATGCTTAATCACGTGCTCTATCAGTATATATTTGATTTTGTTCCCTAGAAACATAGAACTGTTTCTCCTTTATGAAGTGTCAAACATTACTCATTGGCAGTTATGAGTTACTTTTGTACTTGTTAAGTTTTATTGTTCTGTTAGTGTAACCTTCTGTTTCCTTCCATTGGTTCAGTACACATTTATTAAGCATCTGCTTTTGCCAGAAGCTGGGGGATACAAAGATGACCATGGGTCAGTTCCTGCCCTCTAGCAATTCAAGGAGACATAGGTGAAAATCATCAAGGACAGGAAAGGCAAATAGAATCCATCTGTGGGGGCAAAGGTAGCCGGTCTACCCAGTAGCCAGCACAATGCATGGTATAATATTGGATTTGTAATAATTCTTGGTCGAATAAATAAAATAATCATGAGAATGTGTACCAGAAATAGTAATGCCACAAGGAAAGGAAGACAAATGGAGTTGAACCTTGAGCTAAGTCTTGAAATATGGAGCAGGTGAGAGGATTTCAGTTGAAGAGGAGAATGTGTGTAAAGTCCCCAAAGGGTGAAATAGCATGTGGATTCAGGGAATTAGGCTAGTTCCGTTTTTCTGGAAAGTATGTCAGTGGCAAAGCCATGGAAGATGAAGATGGGGAGATGGGAAGAAGGAGCCAAATTAAGAAGCACATGCTGGATCTTCTAGCTTCATATAGGGTAGTACCATGATCAGATTTATATTTAGAAAAATTTATCCATGTGAAGGAGAGATTGGTAACCAAGAGGATAGTTAGAAGATCATTTTAAAAATCTAGTGAGCAGTGATGAGGGTCTAAACTATAAACTAAAGCTTTAGCAGCTGAGAGGATAAATTTCGGAGAGATTTGGAAAGTAGAAATCAAGGTTTGAGGGTAGGGGAAGGGAACAGTGATACAGAAAAAGAAATCTGGGATGATCCTTGTGTTTTGATTTGATTAGCTGGATGAAAGAGAATGCTACTTAGTGGAACACGATCTGAGAAGGTGATACAGGGAAAATGAATTTATAGATGCCTAGGAGACATTCAGGAAGATTTATTTAGTAAGGAGTTAGTGACCTGAATCTGGAACTCAAGAGCTAGGTCCAGGCTGAAGATTCAGAATTGGTGGTACCCATGTCTGGTAGTAACTATGAGCATGAGTGAGAGAGCCCAGCAGAAAACACAGAATATTAGTGACCCAGATTTATTATTTCCCAGTGCCTACTGCAGTGTATAGTTTTGGGATAGAATTGATTTGACACTCATTGTTGATAATCATTATTGGAGCTGGAAAAAAGGTTGAAAAAAATAGTATGGAGAACATTTTGGCATTTTCAAATTACCATTTTTTAAGATTCAGAATGATTTTCTTTTTTTTTTTTTTTTTGGGACGGAGTTTCGCTCTTGTTACCCAGGCTGGAGTGCAATGGCGCAATCTCGGCTCACCGCAACCTCCGCCTCCTGGGTTCAGGCAATTCTCCTGCCTCAGCCTCCTGAGTAGCTGGACTACAGGCACGCGCCACCATGCCCAGCTAATTTTTTATATTTTTAGTAGAGACGGGGTTTCACCGTGTTGAGCAGGATGGTCTCGATCTCTTGACCTCGTGATCCACCCGCCTCGGCCTCCCAAAGTGCTGGGATTACAGGCGTGAGCCACCGCGCCCGGCCCAGAATGATTTTCTATTGAGAGACAGTAACTCATAGAATAAAAAATATCAATCAAGAATCAAGTAAATTAAAAGCAAAGTGACCTTTTTTGTTAGAGAAAATATCTGTTTATATGTCTAAATTAAGAATTGTTCTAGCAAATAATGCTTGGTAAGTTTTTGATGGATTGGTACATGTGGAATGCTAAGATGTATTTAATTAATATGGAAATAATAAAATAGATTTTTAGCTTTATTTTATGAATACTTAGAAGGAAAGAGAAGCAGAGAAAAAGAGAAAATGGGAAATAGTGATAGACACACACATACTATTAATATAGAAACTTATAAAATACAAAATACCTGTAATCCCATAATTCAACCACCACTGTCAAAATTTCAACATATATTCTGTCTATACATATTTTTGCATACTTGTTATGTTGGCTATATAAATTCATATACTTCTTTTATTTACTTAAAATGATAAGCATTTTCCCAAGTTATTAAAAACTCTTCATAATATAGTTTTTCATGACAGCATAAATATGCCTATAACTTTTCAGTTATTTACTTACACATTCTCTATTGTTCAACATTTAGATTTTAGCTTTAAAAACTTTAAATACCACTCCATTGAGTATCTTTGCTTATAAAGCTTTGTGTTCATTTCATATTATTTTCTTGGGATAGATTTCTAGAAATGGAATTACCATACTAAAACATGTGAACATTTTAAGGCTCCTTTTGCCAAATCATATTTTAGAAAGGTAATACCAATTTATGCTTCCATCAGTTTTATGTGGCAATGCCTGGACACACTAAGTAATAAAGCATGCTATAAAGTCTTGTATTTGGGTTCATTGGGAAATTGGGAATTGGCACTAACCTTGTATTTTACAGTGAATTCATTGATTATCTAGAAGTAGTAAAGATAACCTTATTGTAAACAAGCACATCTATCTCCTTTTTTATTTAAATTCTATGCAAAAATCACTTTAAAATGGAATTTAAAGCACATCTCCCTACGTTTTGCTTGATTTCACTTCGAAATGCTTCTCTAGAATAAAGAAACAAGAAATGCTTCTCTAACTGGTATGGAAGGAAAGAGGGATTACGCTTTCCTTTTTAGTGCAATTAAGCAACAATTGTCTATTTTGGAGGGGTTTATGACTTCTTTAAAAAACAAAGTATCCCATTTTTTTCCAGAGCAAAGCTGTTAGAAGGCAATAGCTAAGAGCTATGTTACTAACATGATTGTTCTAGGAGCAGCGCTGCTCAGCTCCCATGGCAACAGGTACCATGGAAATAGACACATTTTGTCGGAGGTATTGTAAATGCTATTGGATCTGAGGGCAGCAGTTGCAGTGAAATTTCATTGTTGCTACGTTGTAAAGGTTGCAGAACATACTGAGCCTTATTTAGATTTTGTTGATAAGTTTGACCTAGATTTTTTAAGAGGTTCTATTTTTTTAATAAGAAAAACAAACCCCAACCTATTAGACCTAAGATAAAATGAGAACAATTTGGAAGATTCACTGTCATCTTAAGACAGTCTGTGTGGCAGCTCCAGAAACTTATGTGATATTCCAAAGAACTATGAACTTTGAAGTGTCTGTGGCAATAAGTGATAGGTTGAGTGTGAATAACTTAAATCAGAAGTCATCCCCAGGCTTCACTTGAGCTAAACAGTTCAGCTTCTTCTCATAGGTCTGATCACTGTTAATGTTTGCAGTGACAATGATTAACAGTGAATTATTAAAAGTAATTACTAATATTAACACCTATATTGTACTCTGCTATTTCACTGCTCAATCCTCTTTAATAACCATTAAAAGGTACCTATGACTGGTACTATAAGCAGACTCATCCCACAGTTGGGGAAATTAAGGCATAGAGAAGAAATAAAGACCTCATGATCTTAGCTGGAGATGGGTAGAGTTCGGATTGTTAAAAGTTAGAGCCCCAGTCTCCAGACTTATTTTACAAACATTGTTACGATGGCAAAGATGAAACCTAAGTCAGATGATGTGTGGGTTATCATTGGTGGTTCTGTTTGTTTAGTGGGTAACTCAATTTAGCAGAGAGAGCTGTACCATGGTTTCATTTCAGAGCACCTATGCAATTTCTGATGCTTAACAGGGAAATTGAGAATACTTCTCTAATTCATACCCAAGCCAACCTAACAATTACACATGATAATACTCTATACAAAATGTCAAGTTGGGGATTATCTTGGCCTTTTCTACTAGATTCCTACCTGTTCCCAGTCTTTTCCAGTCACTGTTATCGCTCACAATCCAATCTCTCACTCTCCAAACCCCAGGAGCCAAGAGGATTCAGATGCTATCCCCTCGTTTTTGAAATCACAATTGAATTCAAAAACCCAATAGAGTTAGATACTAAGACCTTGCACCTATATCTGTGGTTCTTGAACTTATATGTGCATAAGAATCACCTGGATAGCCTGTTAAAAATGTACATTTCCAGCTTCCCATTCTGACTCAGTAAGCCTGGGGTGAGGCCCAGGAAGCTGCATTTTTAACCAGCTCCTCTGATGCTTTTGAACCAGGTGGTCTGTGGTGACACTTTGAGAAACCTGAAGAACAGCATATCAGTCTGTTAAAGTCTTTTCCACATCAGTGATCCTAAGGATGATGGGGACAGTGGAGGCTGAGGAGGGGAAAGTAGTGAGAGGGGAGGCCTGTGCCTCTGTGCCTGGGAGACCAGCCAGGAACCTCCAGCTCTTGAGGTCCCAACATGTGCTGTGGCCCATGCTGGACCTCTGTATGTGGGAAAAAGCAACCAGCTTTCAGAATTTACAAAGGATGAGGCACAAGGTGGAGAAACAGGGATGCTGCAATCTGCAATCTGAGTGCACTGGCCCCCGAATCAGTAATACTGATGGATTATACTGTCTGTAGATACCTAATTGTTTAAATCAATTTTCTTCTCTCAGACAGTGGAATCCAGAACATATTTTAAAAAGACCACTTTCCAGCCTGTAGGAAAAATGAAAAGTTTTGTAGCTCATTGATGGCTTCTTGCTTGCTGTTAGGCCAGGCCAAAGAAGCTAAAATAATTGAGCTAGGCCACTTAAGCATTAGCATTCAACCCTTAAATAAAACTTTGGAGAAAAGACCCCTTTTCACATTCCCCACGTACCGCCACCACCACTGCCCAAGCTTTGGCAGCCTTCCAAATCCTCTAGACCCCCAGAACAGGGCTTGTCTCTTGGCTTGCTTTCCAGGGTTTATGTGACGCCCTTGTTCCCTTCTTGGCAATTAAAGCGCAACTTCCCATCTCAGGCCACCGCCTGCTAGTCATTGTTGTAAATAGCTTTGACTAATTTATTTTTCTAAAATGCCTAGAATAGCATTTAGATGCCAAGGTCCTTGGAGTGGGAAAAGAATGTTATTTTTGTAAGAAAGACTATTTTAGGGGACTGTTCTAACATTAAGAGACAGAAATGGGCCATATGGTTTGCTAGGAAATTTCCTTGCAAAGCTAAAATCCACGTTACTGCCTTTCATGAGTGGGGTAGTTAGTCACTTTCTCACTTTATTTTAAATGAGGTCATGATTCCTGAGTTATTGCCACCTTTGGAAGCTAGAAGGATGGGTACATGCCAAGTGCTTTGAATCCACTCAAGAGAAAGCCAATGTAGAATGCTTTTCCATTTACCTGTGGAAGGCAGGTCCATATCATCTTTCAAAAAATAATTACACCTGCTCCTTGCATCTCCTGTCTCAGGACCAGAATTTTTGTTTGTTTAGTGATCAAAAATCTCCAATATTAATATCAATCTTTTTGTTTGTTTTGTTTCATTTTCCATCATTCTATATCCACTTAGTGCAGTATCTGATTCCTTGAGCTACATTTCAAATCATGAATCTCTCCCCATAGCTCCTTAAAAAAGTAGATCTTTCTTGTGTCTCTACTTACTGTTTTTATTACCAGATTATAACCATGGTTTCCTCATTGGCCAGAGCAACGGGGTACCAGCATCCCTGGAAAAAGATATCTTGAATATCCTACAATGAATATAAAATAGAGAGAGCCTCTGCCTGTTAGAGGCTGAAAATCTGAGAAAAATCAAACTGATGTTGTTTTTTAAATTCAGAGATGTTACCACTGTGAATGTATTGCATCAACATAGGTCAAATATTGGTACCTAAGGGTATAGAGGAATTCAGAGGCTGGGGTTCTGGAGGGAGAGGGTCGGAAAGCACATCAGAAGGAGGAAGAGCAAGACCTGCAGACAACCCTGAGGTGGGAGCCAGATGCCTTCACATGGAAGGTGTGGGCTGGTGCGATCGATAAGAGTGGAGCAGGGTGCACATGGAGATTTGGGGTGAACTCTGCTTTGCTAAGTAGGGTATGCTGACTATAACCAATCTGTTCCCATCATCTGAACTTAAAATGCCTTCCCAGAAAACCTCTTTGGGCTACCATCATACCTCTTAGAGAACAAGCATATCTAAGCCTCTGCACTTTTCAATGCTGTGGTTATTTCTCATGTTTCTTGGATTTAAGAAGTAGTGATTTACTATTTTTTCAGTGTTTAAGAATGACCTTAGAACCTGTTAAGGTGCGCATACTAGGGCTTCATTCCTGGCAATTCTGATTTGATTAATTGGGGATGGATCCAGAAATTTTTTAGTCAGTACACCAAATGATTTTTAAAGAAGATCATTAGGTCAACAGAGCTACTCTTTGCTGCTTTTTACTTCAACCTTTCATGCTGTCCTGCCTCCTCTTTGATCAACACATACTGTGTTTGTGTATGTGTCCTTTGCCCTCAAAAGTGTTTTCTAATCATCGATTAGGTAAAAATTACCTAAACTTGGGCTTCTCACATTAATTTCATTAATGCTTCTTTGCTTCAAATTTTGACTTACCTTTCAGGCCATAAAACTACTGATAATTAATTGAACTGTTCCCTAATTGCTACCACTGCAGTTACAAATGATGATGATGTTTTCAAGGTTATTTATATATCACAGAAAAGAACAGTAGCACTTGCTGTATACTTAGAGCTTTCTGAGGATCTGCTATACACAGAAGACACGACTCATTAATTTTTACAGCTTCTGTGCAAAAACTAGCTAAAATTGCTTTCCACTTCCAGTTGAAGACAATTAGTCATAAGTGTACATTCCACCAATAATTTTTTCCTGTTAAGTTTGATGCATAAGGTTTGCTTATTTATTTAATGGATATTTATGGACTGTCTGCCACGTATCAGTCACTGTGCTAGGTACTAATGATACAGTGATGAACCTGCCCTCATGAAGCATCCAGGCTAGTTGCAGAGCAAACAAGAAAACAAAGAGAATAATAAAAGTATACACAGTGGCACCAAACACAGCATTAAATGGGGAGTAGGGCTTATCAGAGAGGTGTCTTGGAGGACTGAAAGTTGAGTAGGACTAAAGGTTTGAATGGAGGCTGAATATGTTGACCCCAGATTATGTTCTTCATGGCTGGATGCCTTTAAAACAGAATTTCAAACATTGTAAGAATTTATTTTCTTGTGATTTGTATCTTAAATATAAAATTCTAATGTAAATAGATAATAAAAATAACCTGGCTGAGAACCCTGGGTGTTGGAATTGGATCCCCCTGAGTTTCAATCCAAGCTCCACCACTTATACGCAGTGTGACAAGTTACTTAACCTCTCCAAATCTTAGCTTCCTCATCTGTGAAGTAGAAATAATAATCCCTAGATTGCAAGATTGTTGTGAGAATTAAATGAAAGAACATACTTAACTAGATAGTTCAGTATTTAGAACATAGTTAGTGCTCAATAAATTATAGTGCCCCCCACCAAGTCCTATAGGTCTCAAATAATTAATTTTTCTACTTTAATTAGTCTCCTGACCCCCATATTACCATTCCAGCTTTTTACTCAGCACTCTGACTTTTGTCTTTATGTTCCCTTGCCTTAAAGACTCTCCATGTGCAGTCCATTTTCCCATCTCTCTTTCCTGCCTTCACTCCCATATGCACGCACAGTTTGTATGACTTAGCTTACTCATTTGCCAAGACTTAGCTTAGACACTATTTATTCCAGGAAACCTTCTCTGACCCTCTTTATCATGTCTTGGTTAGCCACCACTCCTCTGTGCACCATAACTCACTGGGCTTCCTCCATAATGGTGCCTTTTCACACCATTTGATAATGTGTGTGTGTGTGTGTGTGTGTGTGTGTGTGTGTGTGTGTGTTCTTCTGCATACCTCGTTGGGCTGTATGGTGTTCATGTGTGACTTGCTTGCCCTTTTATGTCCAGCACTTAGAGCAGTTAGGTGCTGGCCCCATTATACATTTTCAACAAGTAGTTTTGAATGAATGGTGATACCAATTTTCCCTAATTTTAGGTGAGGAGTGTACTTGATACATATACACTAGCCTCATTATAATTTTTTACAGATAACTCTGTCTTTTAATCTGTGCCATTTGCAATTTTTAGATACTTATTAACTTATTTTGCTACTTCTTTGTCATTTGCGTCTTTCAATTCAGAATTATACATGTCCAGGTTTTTCGTTTTTACAATATAAAGCTCTTAACTCCTGATGAATCTTCAATATGTTGAATAACATACACACACATACAGGCACACACATATAGGCTTTATGTTTGGTTTCGTTCTTTGAATGCCATTTGTTAAATAATTCCTTTGGGAGTAATTCCTCTGGCTTTAGGTAAAGCCGGTTCAAAGCATTTTTAGAGATTTGCAATTTTTAGATCTCTTTAAAATATCTTTTCATCTCTCCAACTCTGAGCTTCTCAATCTGTGCTAGAAACCAAACATTTGAAAGAAACTAGTATCACCTGCATTGAGTTTGCTTCTTTGCCTTTCTGCCTCCCACTTGTTACTGTACTTTATTAATCTTTATTTCTCCAGCATCTAGCCCATGCCTGGAGCACTAGGCACACTATCACTGCTTGTTAAATTAAAATTTGAAAAAGTACCTAGTGCATATATGTTTCCCACTGCTAGGAAAGGACCCATATTGGTAGCTATCTGGCGTAGTTAGCTGACACGGACAATAAGGCTGTCATAGAGGTGTAACTTTGTCTTTAAAGTATTTATTCATTTCTGTTTATCTTGTAGACTTTCAATATATGTAGAAAACAGGGATGTTGAAAATAGAAACAGTTGGGGGAAGATTGGTGGGATATAGGTATGATTATAAAAGGGTAACACAAGAAATTTTTGTGGCATTGAAATTGCTCAGTATCTTTATTGTGGTGATAAAATTGTGAATAACTTAATAGACTCACATACATGAACACAAGTGAAACTAGGGACATATGAATAAGGTTGGGGGGGTTGAGTCATTGTCCATATCCTAGTTATAATATTGTATTACAATTTTGCAAAATGTTACTGATAGTTATAGGAGACAGACAAATTCCTAGGCAAACAGGACAGTCCCCAGTGAAACCTGACCTTCAAACCAAAGACAGTTTAAAGCCTAAAAACTGAGCTGCCAGTCCTTGAGAGTCCACGACTGAAGTGAGAACTTCCATGCCCATCTTACCCTCCTCTCTCTCTATTGGTTCCTTCTGGATGATGCCTTTTAACCAGTTGAATGATGCTTTTTCCAAAGACCCCCATGGACCAATCAGCATGCACTCTGCCATTGTGACCCCATAAAAACCCCAGACTCAGCCCTATAGGGGGCTACCTGCCTTTGAACACCTGCTCATTGCTGTGGGCAACCCACTTTCAGGGTCTCCTCTCACAGTTGAGAGCTTTCCTTCTGTTGCTGAATAAAATTCTTTGCCTTGCCCACTCTCTGGTGTGTGCAGACCTTATTCCTCTTGGTTGCGGGACAAAAACCTGGACCTCACCAAGCTGTGGGCAGCAGGAACAAGAGAGCTGCAACACACCTTCATTCGCCAACTATGGGCACAAAAAAGCAAAGCCACTGGGAACCACTCTCTCCCGCTCACTGAGCAACAAGAGAGAAAAAGCTGCTGGGCACCACTCCCTCCCACTCACTGAACTACAAAAGCCACAGTATTTCTTGGCGGGGCTCAGACCTTGGGACTCCCCAAGCAAGTGCTGTAACATGGCGGCTACAGAGATTTCCAGCTAGTGAAGCAGTAACAAAGGGATCCTGTAACATTACCATTGGAACAAACTGCACAATGTATACAAGGGATCTCTTAGTATTATACAAGTTTTCCAATAAAAGTTTTCATTTAAAAATGAAAGTTAAAAAGGAGAGAAACAGGAAACCAATGTCATAAAAGAAAAGGGATAAATTATTTGACTTTGAGCTTCCTAGTTAAGCAAAAACGTCAAGGCAAAAAAGAAATATCTTGTATTCATTCATTCAACAAATAATACAATAATGATCATCTAATAAAACATACAATCTGCTTGAGAAAGACAACACCTTCCTTGATATTAATTTTGCCACATGATGTGTCCTTTATGTGGATTATTGTGAAACTTAAAGCACCATAGTAAAAGGTTAATAATTACTCTTGGAATATGAGCGTTTTAAAGTAACAACTTTTGAGATCCTGCACTGGCTTTGTTTAAGCTGGGGTAGCATCATAGAGCTTTACTTCCTATTATGGAATGGCTTTTTATGTTGAGCTGCACTGTTTAATTTCACTCTTTGCTGAATGGACACCACCTACTATTTACTGAACACGAAAATTGTTGGCTATTTACGTATGTGTGGTGAGCAGTATCTCCTTTTTCCTGGTGACAAACCTGAGCTCATAGAAGTCATATGGCTTCTAAAGTATTAGGGCTGATAAGTAGCAAAGCCAGGACACTTTTCCCTGCCTGTTGCTGCAGCTTAACCAGACTAGATTCACATCCCAAAGCCAAGAGAGAAGGCAAAACTGATTTTAGAGACTTTCAATATTTGTGTTTCTAACTAATCACGTAGTAATCACTGTGGCATTAGGTTGTATGTCTCCATTTCAGGAAACAGAAAAGCAGGAACTAGATGTCAGAAATATAATATCAGGCTTTCTTGTTTTTATTTTGTGGGAAATAGCCAAAGACTAAACAAAACAAAACATTAAACATACAGTATCCTCTGTCTGCATTGAATTCTGAGCCCAGGTCGAGCTCTGTAGAGTGGACACATGGGGGAAGGTTAGAGCTGTTCCTGCCTAAGCACTGGCCTTTTCCAGTTCAAAGCCTTAGATCCTTTGTTTACTCTGGCCCCAGCTTCTCTGATACAGACAGCAGGTGTTTGTTAGAAAGTGTCAGTAGGTAGTGAAGTGTCCTGGTGCTCTGAAGCCAGGCAAACCTAGATCTAAAATCAGATTCTGCCACTGAGAGGCTTTGAGAACGTAGTCAAGTCACCCAATCTGAACCTAAATTTATCCCTGGTAAGGTCAAGTATTAGCAGCCCTTCCTCATAAGTCTGTTGTGAGGATTAAATAAAATAATCTATGTGAAACACATAATCCAGTATCTGTCACTTGGTATATGTTAATAAATATATGAAATTGTTGGTATCACTCATTCCTTTTAGTGTGGAATGCTTTTCTCTGCTCTTTGGTTTGTATATGAGTTACAAGTAATTTTCACTCCATTTTATCTGACAGTTGCAAAAGAACGAACGAGAAGAATTTCTTCAAGGACCTAATGGTGGGTCTATAACTAATGGAGGTTAAAAATAAGAAGGAAGAATCCTCTTCACAAATATAGTAAAATTATAATTTTTTTGAAAGTGTGTTCAAAGAGAGAAGAGGTTGACTCAACATTTTCTCTTTTTTTCCACATGTATGACTTTTTGATATGTGTCTTTGTGAGTCAAACTGCAAAAACCTTATATAACAACCTTCTCTCTTCCTCCTGTACATTTCCATATGTACCCACACAGACTGGGCCAGGATATACTTCTGTAGAGTCCACTACTTAAAATCAACAGGATGGAGTGATAGATGCTCATAGTGGTATCAGTGAGGGCACTGCTATTAGCTACCTGTGGTAGCTTGGATTAGAAGGTCCTCAAAGGAATGTTGACATGCACACCTTTTCCAATTTACTCATATTTTAATGGGAATTTCTTAAAAAGACTTGGTTAATAACCATGTTGGTATTAGAGAAGCATTCCAAGGATACCTTCTGAAATGGCTCAAAATACACATGCAAAAATATACCAGCCATCATGACACCTGGATGTCATTTACCTTGGGCATAGTAAGTTACTACTTTAACTCTAATTTAGCCTAGTCCAGCACGTTTTTAATCTTCAAGCAAATAGGCTTGAAAGACTGCTGTATTCTATGGAGGTACTGACACATGTAATTGAAATTGGTTAAAACGTGCCAGATTGGTCAAACTTCTTTTCGCTTCAAGTTTAACATCAGATGTGAGTTTTTCTGAATACATTTAGGTCAGTATTGGTAATCTTCAAGACTTTTTAAAACCATCTTCACCTAAAGTTAGATTACATTAAAGGAAAAATAAGAATATATTTGGAGCAGAGCTCTATCTTTATTTTATACCACAAGAGTAAATCTATGCTCAGAACACAGAAGTTGAATCAAGAAGTAACCCTAACTATATTGTTGATATCAGCAGACTTATACAGTACTCCTGTGTCTACATCTCCAGTCGACCAATGTCAAAAGCATTCCTGAAGTGTCAGTGGACAAAAACAGAGTCATTAACCAGAAATACAACATGAGCCAAAAATCCAAAAACTGGATATATACCCAAAGGATTATAAATCATTCTACTATAAAGACACATACACACATATGTTTATTGCAGCACTATTCACAATAGCAAAGACGTGGAACCAACCCAAATGCCCATCAATGATAGACTGGATAAAGAAAATGTGGCATATATACACCATGGAATACTTTGCTGCCATAAAAAGGAATGAGATCATGTCCTTTGCTGGGACAAGGATGAAGCTGGAAGCCGTCATCCTCAGCAAACACACAGGAACAGAAAACCAAATGCCACATGTTCTCACTTATAAGTGGAAGTTGAACAATGAGAACACATGGACACAGGGAGGGGAACAACACACTGGGGCCTCTTGAGGGGTGGTGGTCAATGGGAGGGAACCTAGATGACAGTTCAATAGGTGCAGCAAACCAGCATGGCACACGTATACCTATGTAACAAACCTGCATGTTCTGCACATGTATCCTGGAACTTTAAACAAACAAACAAAACAGTCATTATAAGCATCTTTTCAGACTCATCTCCCATGAGTTTTTTTGTGGGAGACTTGCTATAGCCATTATTATGAAAGAAAGAATACCTTTCTGGTCCTTTAAACTTCCAGACTCACTGTAACACAGATGACACAGATGACATCCTATACATCAAAAAAAACAAAAAAAGTTAAATGATTGTTAACTAAGGGTGGAGAGACATTCATATTCCAGGAAGCATAGTGATTCAATCTTAGTGTTCTTGTTCTATTCCTTTTGAGCTCCTATGGGTATGTGCTACATAATTTTAGAGTGGCTCGTTCTAGAGCATGTCCCCCACAATAACCCAATATTCTTGTCCTTTGCCTACTTATTTTTTTCTTAATACAAAATCTCTCCTCTGAAACTTCAAACTTTAAGTAGTGAAACTCTTATTTTGTGGATTCAGGTTGCATCTTGCTGAGAAGAAATTTCAGTGCTGCTTCAGCAGCTTCCTGGGCTTTCAGATTATTTTTTAAATTTCCTTCTAGATAAGTTAGGAATGGTTTGCAAAACTGCATTTGTTTGCAAAATTTTACTGCTGTGGTATAAATGTTTAATGAGATTATTATTTTAAATCTGGTTTCTGGTCCTTGCTTATTAATGTACATTCTGCAAAGGAAACTTTGAGTGGGGGTAATTTACACTATCATACTATACTATTGAACTAGACAGTATTACAAAATTCTTAGTATTTCCCTTCTATGATGATTTATTGAGAATTCTTCTGTTATATTGATGTACTGGGCAAATTTTTGCAATAGCAACCCATTCATTTAGTTATTCTACTTGTCATTGCACTCTTTGAAAGTGATCAGTGATGACCTTCAAATAAAATGTTGGAAAATGTCCAACTCATTCATGGTGAGAGAAATGAGAAAAAAAATTGAGACAGGAGGTTTTGTTGCTCTGGAACAATGAGTCTGCATAATGCAGGAACCAGGGAAAAGGTACAACAGTGCTACTGAACCTCAGTTAGTGAGTTTAACAGTAGGAATGCTTTTGGCTGCAAGTGACAGAAAATCCACCCATCATCAGTGTGAACCTTAAGGTTATTCACTATTTACTTAATAAGAAGTTTAGAACTAGGAGATCTCAGAGACACAGGTGACTCAGCAGAGCTATAGTGTCAGGGCATGAGACTTACAGAGTTATCCTCATCGTCATTTCATGATCACAAGATGACCGCAACAGTTCTAAGCATCATATCCTCATAGAAAGCTTGGGGACAGCCAGGGTTACATCAGGTGATTTTCATCAGGAAAAAAAAAATATTTCCCAGAAGCCCTCACACATAGTTTATTTATCATTGCCTAAAACCAGCTTCATTGCCACCCCTACCTGCACAATCTTTTGGAAAAGCAACTATATATACATATATATGTTCTATAGTGGGGAAGAAACCATGAGAAAAGAGAGTTTGAAATGACTGCCACCATGTGCCAACTACACTTTAGGGTATTCATTACATGCAGTTTGCCTCCTTAAAAATATATGTATCATTTACTTTTATTTCTAATCTCATTCCAAATAAATATACCCACTCATAGCACAAAAAAAGAAAGAATTGTTCATTATGACAAGCTAGGACTTCCAGTACAATGTTAAATAAGAGTGGTCATCCTTGCTTGGTTTCTGAAAGTGTAAATTCCCCCCACCCAAAGTTTCCTTTGCAGAATTTGTATTCAGGAAAGCACTTAATCTTTTACCATTAAGAATGAAGGCCAGGTGTGGTGGCTCACACCTGTAATCCCAGCACTTTGAAACACCAAGGAGGGAGGATCCCTCAAACTCAGGAGGTCAAGACCAGCCTGGACAACATAGTGAGACCAGTGTCTACAAAAAATAATTTTTAAATCGGCCAGGCATAGTGGTGTGCACCTGTAGTCCTGGCTACTAGGGAGGCTAAAGTGGGAGGATCACTTGAGCCCAGGAGGTTGAGGCTACTATGAGCTGTGATCACACCACTAAACTCCAGCCTGCATGACACAGCAAGACCCTATCTCAAAAACAAAATACAGAATGATGTCAGCTGTTGGATTTTCTATATGTTGTTTATCAGGTTGAGGGAGTTACCTTCTATTTCTAGTATTCTGAAAGATTTTATCTCGAATGAGTGTTGGATTTTGTAAAATAATTTTTCCGCATCAATTGATATCCAGATATAATTTTTCTCTTTTAGCTTACTGATACAGTAGATTACACTGATTGATTTTTGAATCATACCTGGAATGATTCAAAATTTAACTAAAATTAAATAAATTAAATTTTGAATTATTCCAGGTATGATTCAAAAAAATCAATGTAATCTACTGTAAAAGGATGTAATTATTCCTTGCATATCTGGAATAATTAAATAATTTTCCTTTATGAAAGCTTATGTGTACAGGTTTTAAAAACAAGCTATACACTGTGTGAAATATTTGTAAACAATCTGTCTGACAAAGGATTTGTATCTACAATATATAAAGAACTTTTAAAACTCAACAGTAAAAAACAAACACAATTCATTTAGAAAATATTCAAGAGACATGAGCAGACATTTCACAAAAGAGTACATATAGATGTTAAATAAGCATGAGAAATAACATCATAGAAAATGTAAACTAAAACCACAAGGAGACTACCTATATTAACAGAATGACTAAAGTCATAAGCAGTGGCAACACCAAATGCTGGCAGGAATGTGAAGACACTGGATCACTCATACTTTGCTGGTGGGAATATAAAGTTGTACAGCCACTCTTCAACAAAGTTGGATAGTTTCTATAATGAAACATACAATTATCATATGACTCAGCAATTGCACTCTTTGGCATTCATCCCAGGGTAATAAAAGCTTATGCTTGCACAAGAAAATTATACACAGATGCTCAGAGCAGTTATACTTATAATACGTAGTCAGAAGCTTTCTTCGGCAGGTGAATGATGAAATAATACATAGTACATACATAACATGGAGTGTTACACAGAGAAAAATAAAAAGGAACACACTGTTGATACATGTGGGCCTCTCAATATGTCAAAACATATGATACAGAAAATATTTCTCCATCCCTTTATTTTGAGCCTATGTGTGTCTTTGCATGTGAGATGCATCTCCTGAATACAGCACACTGATGGGTCTTGACTCTATCCAATTTGCCAGTCTGTGTTTTTTAATTGGGGCATTTAGCTCATTTACATTTAAAGTTAATATTGTTATGTGTGAATTTGATCCTGTCATTATGATGCTAGCTGGTTATTTTGCCCATTAGTTTATGCAGTTTCTTCATAGTGTCGATGGTCTTTACAATTTGGCATGTTTTTACAGTGGCTAGTACTGGTTTTTCCTTTCCATATTTAGTGCTTCCTTCAGGAGATCTTGTAAGGTAGGCCTGGTGGTGACAAAACCCTTTAGCATTTGCTTGTCTATAAAGGATTTTATTTCTCTTTCACTTATGTAACTTAGTTTGGCTGGATATGAAATTCTGGGTTGAAACTTCTTTTCTTTAAGAATGTTGAATATTGCCCCCTATTGTCTTCTGGCTTGTAGGATTTCTGCAAAGAGATCTGATGTTAGTCTGATGGGCTTCCCTTTGTGGGTAACCCAGCCTTTCTCTCTTGTTGCCCTTAACATTTTTTCCTCTATTTCAAACTTGGTGAATCTGATGACTATGTATCTTGGGGTTGTTATTCTTGAGGAGTGGTGTTCTCTGTGTTTCCTGAATTTGAATGTTGGCCTGTCTTGCTCGGTTAGGGAAGTTCTTTTGGATATCTCAAAGAGTGATTTCCAACTTGGTTCCATTCTCCCCGTCACTTGCAGGTACACCCATTAATTGTAGGTTTGGTCTTTTCACATAGTACCATAGTTCTTGGAGGCTTTGTTTGTTCCTTTTCATCCTTTTTTCTCTAATCTTTTCTTCATGCTTTATTTCATTAAGTTGATCTTCAATATCTGATATCCTTTCTTCTGCTTGATTGATTTGGCTATTGATACTTATGTATGCTTCATGAAGTTCTTGTGTTGTGTTTTTCAGCTCCATCTGGTCACTTATGTTCTTCTCTAAACTGGTTATTCTAGTTACAATTCCTCTAACCATTTTTCCAAGATTCTTAGCTTCCTCGCATTGGGTTACAATGTGCTCCTTTGGCTTGGAGGAGTTTATTATTACCAACCTTCTGAAGCCTACTTCTGTCAATTCATCAAACTGATTCTCCATCTGGTTTTGTTCCCTTACTGGCAAGGAGTTGTGATCCTTTGGAGGAGAAGAGGCATTCTGATTTTTGGAATTTTCAGCCTATTAATGCTGATTTTTCCCTTATCTTTATGGATTTATCTACGTTTGGTCTTTGATGCTGGTGACCTTTGGATGAGGTTTCAGTGTGGACACACTTTTTGTTGATGTTGATGCTATTCCTTTCTGTTTGTTAGTTTTTTTCAAACAATCGGGCCCCTCTGCTTAGGTCTGCTGAATTTTGTTGGAGGTCTACTCCAGATCCTGTTTGCCTGGGTATCACCAGTGAAGGCTGCAGAACAGCAAAGATTTCTTTCTGTTCCTTTCTTTGGAACCTTTGTCCCAGAGGGGCACCTACCAGATTCCAGCCAGAGCTCTCCTCTATGAGGTGTGTGTTGATCCCTGCTGGGAGGTGTCTCCCAGTCAGGAGGCAAGGGGGTCAGGGACCCACTTGAGGAGTCACTCTGTCTTTTAGCAGAGCTTGAGCACTGTGCTGGGAGATCCACTGCTCTCTTTAGAGCTGGCAGGCAGAAATATTGAAGTCTGTTGAAGCTGCACCCACAGCTGCCCCTTCCCCCAGGTGCTCTGTCCCAGGGAGACGGGAGTTTTATCTATAAGCCCCTGACTGCAACTGCTGCCTTTCTTTCAGAGTTGTCGTGCCCAGAGAGGAGGAATCTAGAGGGGCAATCCGGCTACACTGGCTTTGGTAAGCCACAGTGGGCTCTGCCAAGTTCAAACTTCCCCAAGGCTTAACTGCCTACTCAAGCCTCAGTAATGATGGATGCTCCTCCCCCAACCAAGCTTGAAAGCCTCATTAAAGGGGGATGCCCCTTCCACCACCAAGCTCAAGCATCCCAGGTCAACTTCAGACTGCTGTGCTGGCAGTGAGAATTTTAAGCCAGTGGATCTTAGCTTTCTGGGCTCTGTGGGGGTGGGATCTGCTGAGCTAGACCACTGGGGTCCCTGGCTTCAGCCCCCTTTCCAGCAGAGCGAACAGTTCTATCTCATTGGAGTTCCACGCACCACTGGGGTATGAAAAAACTCCTGCAGCTAGCTGGGTGTCTGCCCAAACAGCTGCCCAGTTTTGTGCTTGAAATCCAGGGCACAGGTGGTATAGGCACCTGAAGGAATCTCCTGGTCTGCTGGTTGCAAAGACCATAGGAAAAGTGTAGTATCTGGGCTAGAGTGCACTGTTTCTTACAACACAGTCCCTCATGGCTTCCCTTGGCTAGGGGAGGGAGTTCCCTGACCCATGCACTTCCCAGATGAGGCAACGCCCCATCCTGTTTGACTCACCCTCCCTGGGCTGTACCCACTGTTTAACCAATCCCAATGAGGTGAGCCAGGTACCTCGGTTAGAATTGCAGAAATCTCCTGCCTTCTGCGTTGAACTCACTGGCAGCTGCAGACTGGAGCTGTTCCTATTCAGCCATCTTAACAGCCATCCACTTTTATTTTTTTGAGATGCAGTTTTGCTTTGTCACCCAGGCTGTAGTGCAGTGGTGTAATCTCAGCTCACTCTGTCCTCTGCCTCCTGGGTTCAAGTGATTCTCCTGCCTTGGCCTCCCAGGTAATTAGGATTACAGGCACACACCACCACGCCCAGCCAGTTTTTTTGTAAAGACAGGGTTTCACCATGTTAGCCACGCTGGTCTCTAACTCCTGACCTCAGGTAATCCACCCGTCTTTGCCTCCCAAAGTGCTGGGATTACAGGTGTGAGCCACCACGCCTGGCCTGTTTGGTGACTTTTTGTGCACTGTTTATTATTCACAATCTGTTTTTTCCCAGCTATTTGTAGATTAGCTATTGTGTCTTTGGTTTTTGTTTTTATTTTGCTGTAAGCATAAAATGTTTCATGTGTGCTTGAAAAAAATAAAAGTGGGGATCATGCTAGTCATGTGAGTCAGCCACTGACTAAGGGGTGGTAAGATAAGAAAGAGAAAATCTAGAGCTGCCACAGAAGGCAGAGATATGCGACAAGCAGAAGTCTGAGGAACTGAATTACAAGTAAGTAAAAAAACCTGCAAATACAGTCATGCCTGTGTTTGGTGGAAATGTGAAGACTGCAGAAACCAATTCAAGTTATGTACTTGGGCAGACTAGCAGGGAACATTCTGAGAGATGTATAGCAGGAGCACCAGGAAAGCGACAGCAGTAAATTCAGGTTGCCAAGGAGTTCCAGAGAGGAATCGTGGCCTGAGCTAAGGAGTTGAGCTGTGATCAGAGGCGGAGACAGAGGATAGGCTGGCCTAGAGGGTGGACTAAGGAACAATCCAAGTGGCCATGTAAAGCTTCCAATTCCAGACTCTCAATTCTGTTTCATTGATCTGTTTGGCTATGTGCCCCTGACAGGAGTTCCTTGCCAAGATGGCAAGTGAAGCTTGACTCTGGCTCACCCTGTTCATCAAGCGTCATGTCGAGATGCAGCACTGCAGCCACCTCGAGGAGGAAACTTATTCCAATTTTTTTCTTCCATATTTCTTTTTAATTAACAAATAATTTATATACCATAAAACATACCCTTTTAAAAGTGTACAATTTAGTAGTTTTAGCATATTCACCAAGTTGTACAGTTATGTAATTTCAAAACATTTCATTACCCCCCAAAGAAACCCTGTAACCATTAGCAGTCATTTCCCATTCCCAGCACCTCCCAGCTCCTAGTCTGCTTTCCATCTCTATAAACTTGTCTTGTCTGGACATTTCATATAATTGGAATCATACAACATGTGACCTTTATATCCAGCTTCTTTCTCTTAGCATAATGTTTTCAAGGTTCATTCATGTTACAGTATCAGTGCTTCCTTCCTTTTTACGGCTGAAAAATATTATTGTATGGAAATACTACATTTTGTTCCTCTATTCATTAACTGATGGATATTTTAGTTGTTTTCAGTTTGTGACTGTTATGAACAGGGCTTCTGTTAATGTTTGTATCCAAGTTTTTGTTTGGGGCTTGAAGATTATGCCTTTGTGTTCTTTAAAGAACTTTCTAGTTTTATGTCTTACATTTGGTCTTTGATCTATTTTGAGTTAATTTTTGTGTATGGTGTAAGGCAGAGGTCCAATTTTGTTCTTGTTCCAGGACTGTTGTTGAAAATACACTGCTGTTGAAAATACAAAAAAATTATCTTCCACATTGAATGGTCTTGGCACCCTTGTTAAAAATTAGTTGACCATATATGATGACTTAATTCTAGACTCTCGATTTTATTCCATTGATCTATATGTCTGGCCTTATGCCATCCCGCCACCCTGTCTTGATCATTGTAGCTTTTTAGTAAATTTTGAAACCAAGGAGTATGAGGCCTACAACTTTATTCTTTTTCAAGATTATTTTGTTTCTTCTGAGTTTCTTGCATCTCAACATGAATTTTAGAATCCAGTTGTCAATTTCTGAAAACAACGTAAAACAAACAATAAACTAAATGACATTTTGACAGGGATTGTTTGAATCTATGGATTGATTTTAGGAGTATTGCCATGTAACAATGTCAAACCTTCCAGTTTATGAACAACAAAAAAAAGTCATTTCATTTAATTAGGTATTCTCTAATTTCTTTCAACAGTAGTTTGTAGTTGTCAGGGTATGACTTTTGCACATCTTTGTTAAATTTATTTGTAAGTATTTTATTTCTCATGCTATTAAAAGTGGAATAGTTTTCTTAATTTCATTTTTTATTGTTCACTGCTAGGGTATAGATATACAGTTGAGTTTTGTATATGGACTTTGTATTCTGTAAACTACTAGACCTATTACCTCTAAATTGTTTTGTGTGTGGATTCCTTAGAATTTTCTTTTTTTTTTTCCTTTTTAAGTATCAACTCAATATGTTGAAACACAAGAGTTTTCTATACACAAGATCATTTTGTGTGCAGATGTAGTTTTACTTCATTTTTGGTGTCAATTGCTTTTTTTTTTTTTTTTTTTTTTTTTTTTTTTTTATTTCATTGCACTAGCGAGAACCTCCGCAGTACTGAACAGAAGTTGTGAGACTAGACAATCTTTGTCTTCTTCAGAAATTATGAGAAAACCTTCCAGTTGTTCACCATTAGACATCATAATTGCTGTGAGTGTGTTTAGAGATTTCCTTTATCAAGTTACAGAAGTTTTCTTCTGTTCTTAGTTTTTAATAGTGTTGTTCTTATTGTTTTTAACATGAAAGAGTGTTGGATTTTTTTTCAAATTTTTTTCTGCATTAAGATAATGGTCTGGTTTTTTGCTTTACTCTATTAATGTGATGTATTACATTAGTTGTTTTACCCTGGGATAAATCCCACTTAATCATGATATGTCCTTTTTATATGTTGCTGGCTTCAGTTTGTTAGTTTTTTGTTGAATATTTTTGCATCTATATTCATAAGAGATAAGATACTGCTCTATAGTTTTTTTTTCCATAATGCCTTTTTCTGATCTTTGCATCAAGAAAATAGTGACCTTACAGAATAAGACAAAATATTTTTCCTCCTCCTCTTCTTTTTGGAAAAATTTGTGAAGTACTGGTGTTAATTCTTTTAAAATATTTGGCAGAATTCACTAGTGAAACCATCTGGACCTGAGTTTTTCTTAGTGGGAAGTTGTTAAATTTTTAATCTAATCTCTTTTAATCTCATACGATTTAGATATTCTACTTCTTCTTGAGTCAGTTTTGGTAATTTATATCTTTCTAAAATTTGCCCATTTTATCTAATTTTTGGTGTGCAGTTGTCCATTGTATTTCCCTATAATCCTTTTAATTTCTGTTAGGTTAGCATTGATGTCCCTCTTTCATTTCTGATTTTAGTAATTTAAATTCTTTGAGGGTTTTTTTTTTTTTAGTCATCCTAACTAAAGGTTTATTATTTCCAAGAATTAATATTTGGTTTCCTTGGGTTTTCTATGATTTTTTTCTCCATTTCATCAATTTTCACTCTAACCTTTATTACTTCCTTCCATCTTCTTGATCTGGGCTTAGTTCTTTTCTAGTTTCTTGAGGCAGAAGGTTAGGTAATTGAGTTCTTCTTGTTTAATATAGACATTTGTAGCTATACAGTGCTAATTAGTGCTTTAGCTGCTCCTCCTGTTTTAGTTTTCTTTTCATTCATGTAAAAGTATTTTTCTATTCACCTTGTGATTTCTTTATTGATCTGTTGCTTATTTTGACATGTGTTGTTTGATTTCCACATATATGTGAATTTTTCAAATTTCTGTTGTTGATTCCTAATTATATTCCATTGTGAGTGGAGAATTTGTTCAGTGTTATTTTCATCCTTTTAAACATATTGAGTAATTTTATGGCCTAACATATGTTTCATGTGTTCTTAAGAATGTATTTTGCTATTATTGTGTGGAGTGTTGGATAGATATCAGATAAATCTAGTTAGTTTATAATGTTGTACAGACCAGGTGCAGTGTCTTACACCTGTAATCCTAGTACTTTGGGAGGCAGAGGCAGGCAGATCACCTGAGGTCAGGAGTTCAAGACCAGCCTGGGCAATATGGTAAAAACTTCAGCTCTACTACTAAAAATACAAATATTTGCCACGCATAGTGGTGTGCACCTGTAGTCCCAGCTACTCATGAGGCTGAGGCAGGAAAATCACTTGAAACTGAGAAATGGAGGTTGCAGTGAGCCACGATTGCACCACTGCACTTCAGCCTGGGTGACAGAGCAAGACTCCATCTCTAAATAAATAAATAAATAAAATGTTGTTAAATTCCTCTTTCCTTCTTATAACAATCTTCTGTTTAGTTCTATCCATTGTTGAATGTAGGATATTGAAGTTTCCAAATATTATTGTTGAATTATTTATTTCTCCCTTTAATTCTGTCAGTTTTTATTTTTATTTTGGAATTCTATTATTGTGGGAGTATATATATATAGGGGGATATATATATAAAATTTTTGTCCTTGATAGATTGCTATCTATATATGTTATAAATTTAACAATACAGTGTTATGACTATTGCTTTATATATATAGTTTTATTTTATTGTTTATATTTTTATTGCTTATACTTATTGCTTTTATATACAGTTTTACATATAGAATAGCTCATTCTTAAATAAATGAATAAAAACAGAAACTATATATATATGTCTGTTGTTGCCCTCTTTGTATCCATGTGTACTCATCATTTAGCTCCCACTTAAAAGTAAGAACATACAGTGTTTGGTTTTCTGTTCCTGCATCAGTTTACTAAGAATAATGACCTCTACCTCCATTCATGATTCTGCCAAAGACATGATCTTGTTCATTTTTATGGCTACACAGTATTTGATGTTGATATGTACCACATTTTCTTTATCCAACCTGCCATTAATGACTATTTTGGTTGGTTCCATGTCTTTGTAATTGTAAATAGTGCTGCCGTGAACACAGTGTGCATGTGTCATTATGGTAGAATGATTTATATTCCTTTGGGTATATACCTACTAATGAGATTGCTGGGTCAAGTGGTAGTTGTTTTTAGCTCTTTGAGGAATCATTACACTGCCTTCCACAATGGTTGAACTATTTTACACTTCCACCAACAGTATATAAGTGTTCCCTTTTCTCTGCAACCTCACTTGCATTTGTTTTGTTTTTTTTTAACTTTTTAATAATAGTCATTCTGACTGGTGTGAGATGGTATCTCCTTGTAGTTTTGATTTGTATTTCTCTAATGATCAGTCATGTTGAGCTTTTTTTCATATGCTTGTTGCCTGCATGTATGTCTTCTTTTGAGAAGTGTCTGTTCATGTCCTTTGTCCACTTTTTAATGAGGCTGTTTGTAAATTTGTTTAAATTCTTTATAGATGCTGCGTATCAGACCTTTGTCTGATGCACAGTTTGCAAAGTTTTTCTCCCATTCTGTAGGTTCTCTGTTTATTGATAGTTTCTTTTGCTGTGCAGAAACAAATTTAATTTAAATTGAATTAGATCCCATTTGTCAATTTGTGCTTTTGCTGTGGTTGCTTTTGGTGACTTCATCGTGAAATCTTTCCATGCCTATGTCTTTTTTTTTTTTTTTTTTTTTTTTGAGACAGAGTCTTGCTTTGTCACCCAGGCTGGAGTGCAGTGGCGTGATCTCAGCACACTGCAACCTCCTCCTCCTGGGTTCAAGCAGTTCTCCTGCCTCGGCCTCCTAAGTAGCTGACAAAAGGCACCTGCCACATGCCCCTCTAATTTTTGTATTTTTAGTAGAGACAGGGTTTCATCATGTTGACCAGGCTGGTCTTGAACTCTTGACTTCAGGTAATCCACGCACCTTGGCCTCCCAAAGTGCTGCCCCATGCCTGTGTCTTGAGTGGTATTGCTCAAGTTGTCTTCCAGGGTTTTTATAGATTTGGGCTTTACATTTAAGTCTTTAATCCACCTTGAGTTGATTTTTGTATACGGTGGAAGCAAGGGGTCCAGTTTCAGTTTTCTGCATACGGTTAGCCAATTATTTTAGCCCCACTGATTGAATAGGGCATCCTTTCCCTATTGCTTATTTTTGTCAGGTTTTTCAGAGATCAGATGTGTAGGTGCATAGCCTTATTTCTAGGCTGTCTGTTCTGTTCCATTGGCTCTATGTGTATGTTTTTGTACCAGAACCATGCTTTTTGCATTATTATAGTCCCATAGTATAGTTTAAGTCAAGTAACATGACACCTCTAGCTTTGTCCTTCTTGCTTGTGATTGCCTTACCTTTTCAGGTTCTTTTTTGGTTCCAAATGAATTATTAATGTGAAATAATTTTTTTCTAGCTCTGCAAAAAATGTCATTGGTAGTTTGATAGAGATAGCTTTGAATCCATAAATTGCTTTGGGCAGTATGGCCATTTTGATGAGATTCATTCTTCCTATCCATGTGCATGGAATGTTTTTCCATTTGTTTGTGTTATCTCTGTGTTATTTTTGAGAATTGTTTTGTAATTACAGATCTTACAGTCCCTGGTTAGCTGTATTCCTAGGTGTTTTGTTCTTTTTGTGGCAACTATGAATGGGATTGCTTTCCTGATTTGGCTTGCAGCTTGGCTGTTGTTGGTATACAGGAATTCTAGTGATTTTTGTACACTGATTTTGTATCCTGAGATTTTGCTGAAGTTGTTTATCAGCTTAAAGAGCTTTCGGGCTGAGATGATAGGGTTTTCTAGATAAAGAATCATGTCATTTGTAAACAGGAATAGTTTGACTTCCTCTCTTCCTATTTTAATCCCTTTCTTTTTTTTTTTTTTTTATTTTCTTTTTTTTCGCTCTGTAGCCCAAGAGAGAGTGCAGTAGTGTGATCTTGGTTCGTTGCAACCTCCGCCTCCTGCTTCCAGATGTAAATTTTTTTATTTCCCTGCTTGAAATATGTTGTATTTAGTTTTTTGTTTGTTTGTTTTAATTTTACTTTAAGTTCCGGGATACATGTGCTGAATGTGCAGGTTTATTACATAGGTATACATGTGCCATAGTGGTTTACTGCACCTATCAACCCGTCATCTAGGTTTTAAGCCCTGTATGCATTAGGTATTGTCCTAATACTCTCCATTCCCTTTCCCCACACCCACCAACAGGCCCAGTGTGTGATGTTCCCCTCCCTGTTTCCATGTGTTCTTGTTGTTCAACTCCCACTTATGAGTGAGAACATGCAGTATTTGGTTCTCTGTTTCTGTGTTAGTTTGCTGAGGATGATGGTTTCCAGCTAATCCATGTCCCTGCAAAGGACATGACCTTATTCTTTTTTATGGCTACATAGTATTCCATGGTATATATGTGCCACATTTTCTTTGCCTGTTTTTGATGGGCATTTGGGTTAGTTCCAAGGCTTTGCTATTGTAAATAGTGCTTCAGTAAACTTATGTATACATGTGTCTTTATAGTAGAATTATTTTTAATCCTTTTAGTATGTACCAAGTAATGGGATTGCTGGGTCTAATGGTATTTCTGGTTCTAGATCCTTGAGAAATTGCCACACGGTCCTCCACAATGGTTGAACTAATTTACACTCTCACCAATGGTATAAAAGTGTTCCTATTTCTCCACATCCCTACCAGCATCTGTTGTTTCCTGACTTTTTAATAATCACCATTCTAACTGGCATGAGATTGTATCTCATTGTGGCTTTGATTTGCAGTTCTCCAATGACCAGGGATGATGAGCTTTTTTTCATATTTAGCCACATAAATGTCTTCTTTTGAGAAGTGTCTGTTTATATCCTTTTCCCACTTTTTGATGGAGTTGCTTTCTTGTAAATTTGTTTAAGTTTCTTGTAGATTCTAGATATTGGCCCTGTGTCAGATGGATAGATTGCAAAAGTTTTCTCTGATTCTGTAGGTTGCCTGTCCACTCTGATAGTAGTTTCTTTTGCTGAGCAGAAGAAGCTCTTTAGTTTAATTAGATCCCATTTTGAATTTTGGCTTTTGTTGCAATTGCTTTTAGTGTTTTAATCATGAAGTCTTTGCCCATGCCTATGTCCTGAATGGTATTACCTAGGTTTTCTTCTAGGGTTTTTATAGTTTTGGATTTTATGTTTAAGTCTTTAATCCATCTTGAGTAAATTTTTGTATAAGGTGTAAGGAAGGAGCCCAGTTTTAGTTTTTTGCGTGTGGCTAGCCAGTTTTCCAGGCACCGTTTATTAAATATGGAAACCTGTCCCCATTGCTTGTTTTTGTCAGTTTTGTCAAAGATCAGATAGTTGTAGATGTGTGGTGTTATTTCTGAGGCCTCTGTTCTGTTCCACTAGTCTATATATCTGTTTTGGTTCCAGTACTATGCTGTATTGGTTACTGTAGCCTTGCCCTAAGTAAAAAGAACAAAGTTGGCAGCCTCACACTACCCAAATGCCCTTTATTTCTTTCTCTTTTCTGATTGCTCTGGCCAGGACTTCCAATTCTATGTTGAATAGGGGTGGTGAGAGAGGACATTTTGGTCCTGTGCCAGTTTTCAAGGGGAATTCTTCCTGCTTTTGTCCATTCTGTGTGATGTTGGCTGTGGTTTTGTCATTGATGGCTCTTATTATTTTGAGGTATGTTCCTTGAATACAAACTTTATTGAGAGTTTTTAACATAAAAGAATGTTGAATTTTATAGAAAGCCTTTTCTGCATCTATTGAACTAAGCATGCAGTTTTTGCCTTTAGTTTTGTTTATGTGGTGAATCACATTTGTTGATTTGCATATGCTGAACCAACCTTGCATCCCAGGGATAAAGCCTACTTGATCATGGTGGATTAGCTTTTTGATGTGCTACTGGATTCAGTTTGCTGATATTTTGTTGAGGATTTTTGCATCAATGTTCCTCAAGGATATGGGGCTGAAGTTTTCTTTATTTGTTGTGTATCTGCCAGGTTTTGGTATCAGGATGATGCTGGCCTCATAGAATTAGTTGGGGAGGAGTCTTTCCTCATTTTTTTTTGGAATAGTTTCAGTAGGAATGGTACTAGCTCTTCTTTCTTTTTTTAGAGGCAAAATGCAGCTGTGAATCCTTCTGGTCCTGGACTTTTTTTGGTTGATAGACTATTTATTACTGATTCAATTTCAAAGCTCATTATTGATCTGTTCAGGGGATAAGTTAATTCCTGGTTCAGTCTTGAGAAGGTACTTGTGTCCAGGAATTTATCTATCTCATCTAGGTTTTCTAATTTCTGTGCATGTGTGCATAGAGGTGCTCACAGTAGTCTGTAATGGTTCTTTGTATTTATGTGGGGTCAATGGTAACATCCCATTTGTCATTTCTGATTGTGTTTATTTGGATCTTCAGTCTTTTCTTCTTTATTAATTTAGCTAGTTGCCTACCTTATTAATGTTTTTCACAAAACCAACTCCTGGATTTGTTGAACTTTTCATGGTATTTTTTGCCTTAATCTCCTTCAATTCAGCCCTGATTTTGGTTATTTCTTGTCTTCTGCCAGCTTTGGAGTTGGTTTGCTCTTGCTTCTGTAGTTCTTTTAGTTGTGGTGTTTGGTTATTAATTTGAGATCATTCTAACTTTTGATATTAACTTGGAATTTAGTGCTATAAATTTCCTACTTAACACTGTGTCCAGCTGGGTCCCAGAGATTCTGGCATGTTGTATCTTTGTTCTCATTAGTTTCAAAGAATTTATTGATTTATTCCTTAATTTTATTATTTACCCAATAGCCATTCAGGAGCAGGCTGTTTAATTTCTATGTAATTGCATGTTTTGAGGTTTTTTTTTTTGTAGTCTTGGCTTCCATTTTTATTTCACTGCTGTCGAAGGGTGTGTTTAGTATGATTTTGGTTCTTTTACATTGCTGAGGATTGTTATATAGCCAAATGTGTGGTTGGCTTTTACAATATGTTCCATGTGGCAATGAGAAAAATGTATGATCTGTTGTTTTGGGGTGGAGAGTTCTGTAGATGTCTATCAGATCCATTTGGTCCAGTGTTGAATTTTAGTTCCTAAATATCTTTGTTAATTTTCTGCCTTGATCATCTGTCTAGTTCTGCCAGTGAGTGTTGAATTCTCCCACTATTATTGTGTGGGAGTCTAAGTCTCTACAAATGTCTTGAGAACTTGCTTTATGAACCTGGGTGTCCCTGTGTTGGGGCCCGTATATTTAGGAGAGTTAGGTTTTCTTGTTGAATTGAACCTTTTACCATTATGTAATGCTCTTGTCTTTTTTTATCTTTGTTGGTTTAAAATCTGTTTGTCCGAAATTGAGAATGCAACCCATACTTTTTTCTGTTTTCCATTTGCTTGGTAGATTTTCCCTCCATCCCTTTATTTTGAGCATATGGGTGTCAGTGCATATGAGAAGACAGCATATCATTAGGTATTGCTTCTTTATCCAGCTTGCTACTCTATGCCTTTAAATGGGGCTCAGAGTGGCTAGCTGGATGAAGAAGCAAGACTCATTCAAGATTATTATTGATATGTGTGGATTTGATTCTGTTGTTGTTAATCTATTTTTTATGCCGGCTTGTTTGTGTGATTGCTTTATAGTGTCACTGGCCTCTGTATTTGTGTGTTTTTTTGTTGGCTGGTAATGGTCTTTCCTCTCCATATTTAGTGCTTCTTTCAAGATCTCATGCAAGGCAGGTCTGATGGTAATGATCTCCATCATCATTTGCTTATCTGTAAAGGATCTTATTTCTTCTTCACTGAGGAAGCCTAGTTTGGCTGGAAATAAAATTCTTGGTAGAAGATTTCCTTCATTAAGAGTGTTGAATATAAGCCCCCAATCTCTTCAGGCTTGTAGGATTTCTGCAGAGATGTCTGCTGTTAGCCTGATGGCGTTCCCTTTCTCTCTAGCTGCTTTTAACATTCTTTCTTTCGTTTTGACCCTGGTACGTCTGATTGTGTCTTCATGATGATATTCTTATGGAGAATCTTGCAGAGCTTCTTCGTATTTCCTGCTTTTGACTGTTGCCTCTGTGGTGTGGTTGGAGAAGTTTTCACAGATATCCTGAAATATGTTTCCAAGTTGTTTGCTTTCTCCCAGTCCCTTTCAGGCATGCCAGTAATTTATAGTCTTGGCCTCTTTATATAATTCCATATTTCTCAGAGGTTTTGTTTGTCCCTTTTCATTATTTTTTCTTTATCTGTATCTGACTATCTTATTTCAGAGAGCCAGTCTTCAAGTTCTGAGATTCCTTCCTCAGTTTGATCTATCTTGCTGTTAATACTTCTGATTGCATTGTGAAAATCTTGCAGTTTTTTCAGCTCTATCAGATCAGTTCAGTTCTTTTATACTGTCTATTTAATCTGTCAGCTTCTGAATCATTTTATTTTGATTCTTAGTTTTCTTGGATTGGGTTTTGCCATTCTCCTTAACCTCAATAATCTTTGTTCTTATCAATATTCTGAATTTTATTTCTGTTATTCCAGCCAACTCACCCTGGATAAGAATCCTTGTTGGAGAACTAGTGCAATCATTTGGAGGATATAAGACACTCTGGCCATCTGAATTGTCAGATTTCTTATGTTGGTTCTTTCTCATCTCTGCATTTAGGTGTTCTCTTAACTGCTGGGCTACCTCTGATTGAAGCAGTCAGGCAGGCAGGGGCAGAGTGGTTGTCCTGGAGTCCTGGGTCTGGCAACTCTGCCCAATGGAGAGAAGTGAAAACCAGGATCTATGTAGAGAACAGTATGGACACTTTTCCATTAGGTGGGTGCTCTGTGCTGGGGGTCCAGACCAGTGCCTGATCCCCACAAACTTTCCAGGGCCTGGAGACAACCAGGGTGAGGGCTGCAAGAGAGCAAAGATGACAACCCACCCCTCCCACTGGGAGCTCTGTCCCAGAGAGCTTCTGAGCTGCTACTGGCTCAATAGCTCCAGTGGAGGAAGGCTGGAGACCTGGGCTGGGAGAACCTGCCCAATGAAGAGATATGGGAACAGGTACTTAAGTAACAAGCAGTCTGGCCACTTTTCCATAGGGCTGATGCAGTATGCTGGAGGTCTGCTCCAGGTCCTAGTTACCTCAGATTTTCCAGCACCTGAAGATATCAACAGTGAAGGCTCTAAAACAGCAAAGATGGCAACCCGTCCCTCCCTCTGAGAGCTCCATCCCAGGGAGGTATGGATCTGTTGCCAGCTTGAACACACTGGCACGGGTAATTGTAGATCTTGGCCAGGAGATTCTGCCCAGTGAAGAGAAACAGGGTCCAGGACCTATGTGGAAAGACAGTTTAGCTGCTGCTTCATAGAGTTCCTGTGCTGTGCTGGGGAACTGCCCCAGTCCCTAGTTGCCTTGGACTTTCTAGAGCCCAATGGCAGAAGAGCTAAGGTTGTAAAACAGCTAAGATGGTGGCCTGTTCCTCCTGCCAGGGAGGGTTGGAACCACTGCCAGCTGGAAAACACTGGCAAGGGTGGGTGGTGACCTCAGTCAGGATGTCCCGCCCAGTGAGGGGAAGCAAGGCCAGGGACTCACGTAAAGAAAAGCAGTCTGGCCACTTTCTGTAGGGTGGCTGTACTGAAGGCAACAACAGCCAAGGCTGTGAAACACCAAAGATGGCAGCCTGCCCCCCCCACCCCGCACCCCAGGAGCTCTATCTCAGGGAGGTATAATGCCACTATCAGTAGCTGGTTGGAGTTCCAAACCAGTTGGTCGTATCCTGTGAGGTGCCACAGAAACAGGGTCTGCAGACTGTCACTGCTCAGCTCCCTGAATTCAGCTTCTTTCCTAGGGGTATGTCTGGGGATCTGTCTAGCTGCCCACTTGTCAGAGTTGCAGCTGCTTTTGCCAGGAAGCCCAGGTGTCTAAAGCTCCCAGGGCTTCATGTGTGTCTGAGTGGCGCTCTGCCAAGACTCCACATAGCTCTGCATGTCATACTGCAGGTCCTGGTGGAGTGAGTTCAATTAGGTGATCTCTTGACCCAAGGGTTGTAAAGAGCCATGGGAGAAGTGTGGGTCCCTGGGATTGCTCACTCATTCACCAATTCCTTAAGTGGGGGAGGCTCCCCTGGCTCCATGTTGCTCCTGGGTGAGTGATCATCCTGCCTTGCCTTTCTCCATTCTTTGTGGATTGAGTTGTTTTCTTGATGAATCCGAATATGTGTACCTGGATGTTTCAGTTGGAGTTGCTGTATTTATTTGCCCTTTCTACTGCTCTCCATAAGACCAACACATACTAGTTGCTTCTAGTTGGCCATCTTTAAAACTTAGAGAGTTATTGTACTTTTATCTCCAGAATTTCCTGTTAGTTCCTTTTTCCAGTTTCTCTGTCTTTATCAGTGTTTCCTATTTGTTGAATCATTATCATCCTATTTTTCACAAAGTCTTTAAATGTAGTTTCTTCTTATTCTTTGAACATATTCATAGTAGCTGCTTTGAAGTTTTTGTCTGCTAAATCAATATCTAGACCTGGTCAGAGTAAGTTTTTATTGACTTCTTTATCTTGAATATGGATCATTCTTTTGGTTTTTTATGTCTAGTAATTTTTTGTTGAAAACTGAACATTTGGTTAATATAATGTGACAACTTTAGATTCTGACATTTTAACTGAGAGTTATTGCTATTGTTTTGATTTTTTGTTTGTTTTTAGTAAATTTTCTAACTTAATCTGATTGATCTATCTCTTTAATGGCATATAGCTGCTGCTACCTGTGCTCAGTTTTGTTTTTATTGTGTATCCTGTCTTCCTAAGCATCCCCCTTTTGTCTGCATAGTTCGGCAGACAGCTAATGATGGTAGTGCTCAAATGTCTCGAGTTCATAAGGTTTCAGCCTTCAACTAGTGGATCTGTCTGAGGCTTGCATTAAAAGTTCAGGAAGCTTTCAAGTGTTTCCCACTTTTAAATTTCATTGAGTTATCACAGCCTTGCATGTGCACAGACTCTCAGATAGCTTTGGATATGGGGTATCTTGGACCTTCTTGGGTCTTCCCTGTGACTGCTCATTCATAGCCTCCCAGTTGACAAGAGATGTTTGGAGAACTTGGATCATCCTTGCATGTGCTCACAGTCTCCTAGTCACCAAAAGATATATGGAAAGCACACTTTTCTAGTTTACAGAATCTCTTAAATTTCTGGCTAATCCACTTGTCTTACTCCAAGCAGGACCACACCTTTAGGCTTCCAGAAACTGTGCTTTTCCATTTATTTTCTAACAAGTTTGCTCTTTTCACTGACAACACCACTGAATGTTGGCTTTTTACCCTCAGTCTTAATCAAATCTTCTCTTTGGAAGAGTGAAGTTGCTTGTTTTCACAATGAGTCTAACTCTGGTAATAGAAGTGCAAAAAAATTCAGCTGGAAGTAGGGATGGGAGAAACCCCAGTCAAGTACACAAGAGAATCATGCTGTTCTTACCCAAATATTAATAGTTTTTATGAATAAATGTTTCTCCAATTGTTATTTGTGTTTGGTTGATTACCAGGGTTGTGAACTGATTAGTTTTGACAATTTTGCTCAATTTTATGGTTACTAAATGTCTGTGTTTATTTCTGAATTACTTGTTCTGTTCCATCGGTCTATTTGTCTATTTGTCTGTTATTTCACCAATACCATACTATCTTGAAGTCAAGTAGTGTCATCTTTCAATTTTGTACTTCTTCAGTATTGTTTTGGCTATCCTGAGTCTTTGGCTTTTCCACATATACTCTAGAATTAGTTTGTTGATATTCATGCAATAACATATTGGGATTTGGACTGAGACTACCTTAAATCAATAGATCAAATTGGGAAGAATTCATGTCTTGACAATATTGTCTTCATGTCTGTGAACATGGGATAGCTCTCTATTTAATTATTCTTTGATTCCTTTCATGAGAATCTGTTTTTTCTTATATAGATTTAAATATCTTTTTTTCAATTTATACTTGAATATTTTATGTTTTGGTGCTAACGTAAATGGTATTCTGTTTTACATTTCAAATGTCATTTTTTCATTGCTGTTATATAGGAAAGCAATTGACTTTTGATTAATAACCTTGTATCCTGCTACATTATTATAATTGCTTATTAGTTCCAGGAGATTTTTTGGTCAATTCTTTAGTATTTTCTGTGTTGGCAATCATGTCATCTTTAGACAAAGACAGCTTATTTCTTCCTTCCCAGTCTGAATACCTTTATTTTATTTTCTTCTCTTGTAGCATTACCTAAGACTTCCATTGCAATTGGGAAATGAAAGAGGACATTCTTGCCTTTTTCCTGATCTTGGTGGAAAAGCTTCTAGTTTCTCACCATTCTGTATGATGTTAGCTGTAGATTTTTTGTAGATATTCATTATCAATTTGAGGAAGTTCCCTTCTATTCCTAGGATACTGAGATTTTCTTTTTATCATGAGTAGGTGTTAGATTTTGTCAAATACTTTTTCTATATTATATGATCATGTCATTTTTATTTTTTAGCCTATCAACATCATGGATTACATAGATTGATATTCAAATTTTGAAGCAGCCTTTCACACCTGGGCCAAAGCAGCATTTCACACTTGGTTGTGGCATATAATTCTTTTTATTTGCTGGTTTTGATTTCTTATTTTGTTATAATTTTGCATCATGTTGATGAGAAATGATGGTCTGTTTTCTTTTCTTATAATGTTTTGATTTGATTTTAATATTAGGTTAATTTTGGCTTCTTAGAATGAGTTAGGAAGTATTCCATCTGCTCTATCTTTGGAAATAAAATGTAGAGAACTGGCATAATTTCTTCCTTAAGTATTTGGTAGAATTCACCAGTAAACCTATCTGGGTCTGGTGCCTCCTGTTTTGGAAACTTATTATTGACTCAATTTCTGTAATAGAGATAGGTCTATTCAGATTGTGTATTTATTCTTGTGTGAATTTTGTCAGACTGTGTCTTTCAAGGAATTGATCCATTTATCTAGGTTATCAAATTTGTTGTTACAGAGTTGTTATCTAGGTTATCAAATTTGTGGGTGTAGAGTTATTTATCAAGTTTATCAAATTTGTGAATATACAGTTGTCTCCCGAAATTCTCGGATTACAGGAATGATCTACCATCCCTGGCTTTGTGTTCTCTCGTTTTTCTTACACTGGCCAGAGGCTTATTGGCCTAAAACAATCACATTTCAAATGTCATCTATGAGGTCATTGAAACCAGAGGTGGGCCTAGCCTAACTAAAACTGCAACCAATCAGAACTCAGCTTAATTTCTGATGGAAATGTATCAATCCCTCAGTTGCTACTTACTAGTAGAAGGAAGAAATTTTCTGAAGGAAAATAGCATCAACTGTCAGTCTTTGTGATTATTTTATATACAATGTCCATCATACTATATTATTAGACATAGAAGAGACAAAAGTATGAGACTAATAATCAAGCAAAAAAGGAGATGATAGAAGCAGACACATAGATTGTCCAGATATTGGATATAGCAGTTAAAGACTTCAAAATAACTGTTATATGAAAGAAAACTGATGAAGAAGGAGACATGGAAACTATTTTAAAAAGCAAAATTACTAGAACTGGAAGGTAAAATTTCTGAAATTAAGACTTAATTGACTATGTTTAATAAGACTTTGAACACAGAAAACAGAATTAGTAAACTAATATCAAATAATATCAAAGCTCAATATCAAATATCCACAGTGGTAGATAAAGAGAATACAAATATAAAAAGAAAAGAGTAGAGTATAAAAATCTTGTGAAACATTTTCAGAAGGTCTAACGTATGAAAAATTGCTTTAATAGAAGAGAAAGAAAATGAATCAGAAGGAATATTTGAAGAAATATATATGAGACATTATTAAAAATTGATAAAAGGCATCAATCCACAGATTTAAGAAGGTCAGTAAACCCTGAAGGAATAATAAAACTATCATAATCAAGCTGTGTCAAACCCAAGTAAAGGAGAAAATCTTAAAAACAGCCATAATGGTTGCTTTCTAAGAAGCAATAAGAAGATTAATTACTGACCGTTCAACTGAAATTGTGAAGTCTAAATGTTGATGGTATGAATATTTAAATTGCTGAAAGAAAAAACTGCCAAATTAAAACTCTTTGTCCAATAAAACTATCATTTAAAAATGAAAATAAGATAAAGTTATTCTCAAACAAAAGTTGATATAAATAGTTGCCATGATCTGAGATAAAAGAAATAGTAAAGAAAATTATTTGGACTGAAATAAGAGGATCTCAGATGGAAGGAATGATATGAATGGTATGACAGGAGGACATGAAGAACACTGGAAAGGCTTAATACGTGAGTAAATGTGAAAGATTATTGATTTTTGTACAACAAAAACTATTATATCATTTGGTGTTTATAGTACCAATAATATATAAAAGCCCTAGCACAAAAGGGGACAGAGAGTAAGGGAGTTTGGTGTTGTAAGAATCTTGTACAGGAATTTGTAAACTTCCTAATTTAAGATTGTCTCCAATATATTAAGGATGAACATTGTAATTTCTAGAATAATCACTAAAATGTTCAAAAATAGGCCAGGCTTGGTGGCCCAGGCCTGTAATCCCAGCACTTTGGCAGTCTGAAGCAGGCAGATCACCTGAGGTCAGGAGTTCAAGACCAGCCTGACTAACATGATAAAACTCTGTCTCTACTAAAAATACAAAAAATTAGCCAAGCATCATAGTGCACACCTATAATCCCAGCTACTCTGGAGGCTAAGGCAGGAGAATTGCCTAAACCCAGAGGTGGAGTTTGCAGTGAGCCAAGATCACAGCACTGCACTCCAGCCTGGGTGACAGAGTGAAACTCTGTAAATAAAATAAAATGTTCAAAAAGATAAAATTATAGGCTATTGGAGGAAATTATTTATAAAAATATACTTGATTAATTTCAAAGAAGGCAAGAAAGGAAGAACAGGACAGGCATGGTGGCTCACACCTGTAATCCTAATACTTGGGAGGCCAGGTAGGTGACTCTCCCAGACCCAGGAGTTCAACACCAGCCTAGGCAACACGACAAAACCCCATCTCTACAAAAAAATACCAAAAATAAATAAATAAATAAATTAGCCAGGTGTGGTGGCACATGCCTGTAGTCCCTAGCTGCTTTTGGAGGCTGAGGTTGGAGGATCACCTGAGCCCAGGTCAAGGCTACTGTGAGCCATGACTGAACCATTGCACTTCAGTGTGGACGACAGAGCAAGACCCTGTCTCAAAATGAGGCAAAGAAAGAAAAGAAAGGAAAGGAAAGAAAGGAAATTGAAAATAATCTGAGCTTCCATTTGAAGGAGTTAGTAAAACAATAGTGAATTAAAGCAAAAGAAAAGAAATAAAGGAAAATAAAAACAAAGAAACAAAACAGAATGAAATAGAAAGTAGATATACAATAGATAAAAAGAAAAAAGTAAAAATTGTATTCTTTAAAATGAATTCATAATATTGAAAAATCTTCAAAATTATCAAGAAATAAAGAGATAAAATTTAACAATATCAGAAATGAAAGAAGGGACATGGCTATGTCTCCTTCATTTTGTTAAAAAACATCAGATGATGTTATAAAAAATTTATGCCAATAAACTGACAACATATTTAAAATGGACAAATTCATTTGCAAATAAAAACTAACCAAAATTGATGTAAGCAGAAATTAAAAATTAGAATTAGAATAATCCTAATATCTATTAAAGAAATCTATAATTACAAACTGTTTTACAAAGAAAAGTCCCAGGCCAGATGGGCTCAGTGGTGAATTCTTCTAAATATTCCAATATGAAATAATACCATCTTACATAAACCCTTTCAGAAAATACAGGAGGGAGTAACATTTTCTAACTTGTTTTGTGAGACCAGTATAAACCTAATGCAAAAATCTAAGCTATCACAAGATGTACAAGCATATTACAAGAAAAGAAAATTGGAGGATAATATTTCTTCAATGTGGGTACAAAAATTCTACACAAAATATTAGCATGTTGAATCTATTAAAAGATTCACTTAGGAGCCATGTGGGGTTTATTCTAGGAATGCAAGGTTTAATATTCAAAATTTGATGCATGTAATCTTTATATTAAGAAAATAAAGAAAAAATCCAGATGGTCATCTCAATCGTTTTAGAAAAGTATTTGATAGAATTCAATATCTTTTCTTAACAAAAACTCTCAAAAAACTGATAAACAAAGGACACTTTATTAATCTGATAAAGGAAAGCTAAAATCTCACAGCCAACATCATTCTTGGTAGTAAAAATTTTGAGCACAGTTTTCCCTTACTTCAGGAGTAAGACAAAGAATAATCTGTCACCACTTCTACTCATCATCATACTGGAGGTCATAGCCAGTGCAGTAAGACAAGGTAAAGAGACAGAAGTACAAAGATTGGAAGGGAAGAAATAAACCCATTTTTATTTACAGAAAATGTGATTGCAAGCATACCTCATTTTATTGTACTTTGTAGATATTGCTTTTTTTTTTTTTTAAACAAATTGAAGGTTTGTGGCAACCCTGCATTGAGCAAGTCTATTAGCACTGTCTTTTCTTTTTTTTTTTTTTTTTTAGCAACCCTGCATTGAGCAAGTCTATTAG
>NW_016107398.1:957175-968785 GCF_001604975.1 Cebus imitator | reverse complement strand
TGTGGTCTTTATAATTACCGTCTTTATAGTTGGGTTTCTGAATGGACGTCCAACTTGTTGATTCCCGGCGCTAGAATCTGAGCAACCCACTGTGCCGGTCAAAACAGCGGCTTTAAGATTGATGGTGCTTTTCTGACTCTGCACCAAGAACCGCCGCTCCAAGGCAGCGGCAAAACTGCCTCACCGGCCTCAAGAGTCGCGCTGGAGACACACGTGGGGCTCCTCCACTGGGAATCTCCTGGTGCATGACCAGCAAAAATTGGTCTGAAAGTGTGGCGTCCTCTCGTTCTCTGCACTTTCAGTGGGAGCTACAATCCCGAGCTGCTAGTGATCAGCCATCTTGGATCTCTCTCCAGCACTGTCTTTTCAATAGCATCTGCTTACTTCATGTCTCTGTAACATTTTGGTGATTCTCACACTATTTTAAATATTTTTCTAGTTACGACAACTGTTATGTGGTGATCTGTGATCAGTGATCTTGATGTTACTGTTGTCATTATTTTGGGGTGCCACAAACTGCACCTATAGAAGATGGCTAACTTAATCAATAAATGTTATGTGTGTTCTGACTGCTCAGCTGACTGGCCATTCTCCAGTCTCTCTCCCTCTGCCCAGGACTCCCTATTCCCTGAGACACAACAATATTTCAATCAGGCCAATTAATAACCTTAAAGTGGCTTCGAAGTGTTCAAGTGAAAGGAAGAGTCATACATCTCTCACTTTAAATCAAAAGCTAGCAATGATTAATCTTAGTAAACAAAGCATGTTGAACACCAAGATAGGCCAAAAGCAAGGCCAAACAGTGATCCAAGTTGCAAATGCAAAAGAAGAATTCCTGAAGAAAATTAAAAGTGCTATTTCAGTGAACACATGATTGATAAGAAAGCAAAACAGCCTCATTCCTGATATGGAGAAAGTTTTAGTGGTCTGGTTAGAAGACCAAACCTGCTCTAACATTCCCTTAAGCCAAAGCCTAATCCAGACCAAGGCCCTCACTCTTTAATTTTACGAAGGCTAGGAGAGGTGAGGAAGCTGTGGGAGAAAAGTTGGAAGCTAGCAGAGGTTGGTTCATGAGATTTAAGGAAAGAAGCTATCTCCATGACATAAGAAATGCCAGGTGAAGCAGCAAGTGCTAATGGAGAAGCTGCAGCAAGTTATTCAAAAGATCGTTAATGAAGGTGACCACACTGCAGATGGTGACTTTTAGTGGAAGACAATCCTCCTTTATTATTCAGAAAATCCTAGGGCCCTTAAGAATTATGCTAAATCTACTCTGCTTACAGCTCTATAAATTTAATAACAAAGCCTGGATAACAGCACATTTGTTTACAGCATAGTTTACTGAATATTTTAAGCCAAGTGTTAAGAGCAGTAGTTCAGGAAAATATATATTCCTTTCAAAATATTACTGCTCATTGACCATGCACCTGGTCACCCTAAGAGCTCTAATAGAAATGTGCAAGGAAATGAATGTTTTCTTGCCTGCTAACACAACATCCACTCTGTAGCCCATGGATCAAACAGTAATTTTGACCTTCAAGTCTTATATTTAAAATTACATTTTGTGGCTGGGCTCAGTGGCTCATGCCTGTAATCCCAGCGTTTTCGAAGGCTGAGGTGGGTGGATCACCTGAGGTCAGGAGTTTGAAGCCAGGCTGGCCAACATGGTGAAACCTGGTCTCTACTAAAAATACCAAAACTGCCTGGGTGTGGTGGCAGGTTTTTGTAACCCCAGCTACTCAGGAGGCTGTGGCAGGGGAATTACTTGAACCCGGGAGGTGGAGGTTACAGTGAGCCAAGACTGTGCCATTGTGCCATTGCACTCCAGCCTGGGCAACAAGAGCGAAACTTGTCTTGGGGGAATAATAATAACAATACATTTTGTAAGGCTATAGCTGCCATATTGAATGCTTCTGGAAAGGAGTCACCATTTTAGATGTCATTAAGAACATTCATGATTCATGAAAGGAGGTCATCCTCCGTAACAAGAGTTTGGAAAATGTTGATTCCAATCTTTATGGATGATTTTGAGGAGTCCAAGACTTCAGTGGAGGAAGTAACTGCAGATGTGGTGAAAATAACAAAAGAAACAGAATTAGAAGTAGAGCCCAAAGATACGACTGCATTGGTGCAATATCAGGATTCAACTTGAATGGATGAAAAGTTGCTTCTTACGGATGACCAAAGAAAGTGTTTCCTTGAGATGAAATTGACTCCTGGTGAAGATGTTGTGAACACTGTTGAAATGACAACAAAAGATTTAGAATATTACATAAACTTAGTTGATAGAGCAGTGGCAGAGTTTGAGAGGATTGACTCCAATTTTGAAAGAACTTCTACTGTGGGTAAAGTTCTCTCAAACAACATTGTGTGCTACAGAAAGATCTTTAATGAAAGGAAGAGCCAATTAGTGTGGCATACTTCACTGTTATCTTACTTTCAAAAACTGCCACAGTCACTCCAACCTTCAATAACCATGACTCTGATCAGTCAGCAGCCATCAACATCGAGGCAAGCCCCTCCACCAGCAAAAAGATTATTATGAATTACTGAAGGCTCAGAAGATCATTATCAGTTTTATCAATAAAATATTTTTAAATTAAAGCATGTAAATTTTTGTAATCACAATGCTATTGCACAATTAATAGACTACAGTACAGTGTAAACATAACTTTTATGTGCACTTGGAAACCCAAAAAATCATGTGACTCACTTTATTGCAATATTTACTTCATTGCATTTGTCTCAAACAGAAACCATAATATCTCTAAGGTATGCCTATATGTGCATACAAAATTTTAAAGAATCATCAAACAGAATTAATAAGTAAATTTAGCAAGGTCACTATATAAAACTGTATTAATCTAGTGTGTTAGACTGTTCTTTTTTTTACTATAAAGGAATACCTGAGACTGAGTAATTTATAAAGAAAAAAGGTTTAATTGGCTCACGGTTCTGCAGGCTGTACAAAAATGACACCAACATCTGCTCAGTGTCTGGTGAGAGCCTCAGGAAGCTTACAATCATGGCTGAAGGTGAAGTGGGAGCAGCACATCACATGGCAAGAGTGGAGCAAGGGAGCAGAGGGCAAGAAGGGTGGTCCCAGACTTTTGAACAACCACACCTCATATGAACTGAGTGAAAACTCACTTATCATCAAAAGGATGGTGCTAAGCAATTCATGAGGGATCCACCTCCATGATCCAATCACCTTCCACCAGGCCCCACCTCCAACACTGGGAATCATATTTCAACATGAGATTTGGAGGGGACAGACATTCAAACCACATCACCTGGTATAGCATTTTCCATTTCTACTTTAAACTTTCCTATTTCAACTATGTATTCAGATTTTCTTTTGTGGGCATCCTCTGGCTAGATTTCTTTCCTCCAATCTGCTAGTTTCCATCTTTTCAGCTGGCACAAGTTAGATATATTTAGATGTATTTCCAATAATGTAAGTCCTCAATGTCATAAGTTCTTGGAGACTATAATTTTAAGTGAAAAGATGTATAACAAATTCTTGAATGATGTCATTTCATGCAGAGTAGGTTCATGTTTGATGAGAAAAAAACTATTGGTTCTGTTATGTCTTTTTGCTTAAAGTTGCAGTTTCCAAGAACCTGTCAATGATGTTAAGTGAGGACTTGTGGCACTTCATTTTTGTGCTTTCCATTTACCAGTTCTTTTTTCTTCTTCTTCTTTTTCCCTGTCCTAACTTCTATTGTTTGAATGAATTTATTCTCTAGTTTATGCAATTTATTTATTTAGAAGTTGTATGTTCTCATTATTTTTTTTTCTAGGTGACAAATGCTTAATACACAAATCTGAGTTGCCAAAGTCTACAGCTGGTATTTCTGTTTTCCTCATAAACAATGCAAGGACTGTAGAATGCTCTTATTCTTCTCACTCCCTTCCACCTTATGTTCTGTTTTTGTCTCCTGTTTTAGTTTTACCTTTCTTTTATAAATCCTCAAACTAACCATTAACAATTTTTATGCCCAGCATTTTTTTCATACAACTCATTTCTAAGGTTCAGATTTCTTCTTCCTAAAGTGTCACCTTTGGTAGATTTTTTTTCAGGGTCTGCAATGAGTAAATTCTCTCATTTATTACATATTTGGAAAGGTCTGTTAGTCTTGCTGGGTATAGAATTTGATGATTACATTTCCTTGCTACTTTGAAGATGTTATTTTCTCAAACTATTATAATCTGGTTCTATTAAAGACTGCTGTTGGTCTAACAGTTTCTCTGAGGTAATCTGCCTTTTATTTATGCTTGCTTTTAAGATTTTCTCCTTGTCTTTGATGTCTTACATTTTCACTATAAAGGGGGTCGGGGTACTGATTTATCATTTGTCTTGCTAAGGGCTGATTGGCTGTCATAACCTAGAACTTACCAATTCTGGAAAATTGCAAATTTGGATAAATTATTCAAGTTCCTATGTTAGTCCGCTTCTCAAAACCCTTCAGTGTCCCCCTCATTTACTACCAGTATTACTACTCAGGCCTGGCATGATCTGGCCCCTGCACATTTCTGTAATTAAGTTTCCCATTAATTCCATTTCTATCTGTCAGGAAATCCCCCATGACTCAAACTGGTGATGCTATTTCTTGTTCATAACTCAGCTTAACTTTACCTACCCTCTAAAGCCTTTCCTGAAACTTCTCCCTAACCACTCTGTTTCTAGCCACTCTTCCCTGCTCATAGGTCTATTAGTTGATTGCATGTGTCTGTTAATGTATAAAAACTTCCCCTTCTAGACCCAAGTTCCCATTGTAAAGCTCCCTTTGTATTTACAGAGACAAGTCCTTAGTATGGGCTCTATAAATATTTGTAGCTCAAACGAATAAATGAATCAAGAAATGAGGGTAAACATTATCTAACTCATAGGGATCTTGTAACAACTAAATGTATACCACATGAAGAAGCACCTGGCAAAGAACATGTGCTAATCTATTGTTTGAATCTCCATATTCATGCATTATTCTGCTACAATGGGTTATGTACCAAACTGGTTGCCTTTTAAATTTTCCTTATTCCATATGGCATAGAGTTCTCAGTGTTCTTTGATCATAATGAAGTATATTTTTGGTTCTGTGCCTTTTATTCCAATTGCTATATTTCTCAGAACAAGAAAAAAAATGAAGATGCTTATATAGTGTACCAGTTATTACATTCTGTCATGAAAATGCAGTGCATCTGTGAACGTTCTTCTCCCATATATTTTAGTGGTGTTCTCCTGCTTCTTTAGATGTCTACTCCGGGCCTTTGCTGACCCACCTTATAAAATAGCAAATTTCTACCTCACCTCCACTCTATCCTTTGCTATGTGCTTTATTTTTCCCATACACTTGTCCACAAATGAATATTATATATTTGCCTTTTTTGTTATTATTTTCCCACACATACACACCAGCATATAAAGTAGGAACTTTGCTTTATGCCTAGAACAGTGTCCAGCATACCCCAGGTACTCAATAAATATTTGTTGAATAAATGTACCAATGCAGATGCCACTGATTCTCATCAGTAAAATTCTGGTGCTAGAGGAAACAGACACAAAGCCACTCTGGGAATGCTAGCCTTCAATATTCATCTTGATCTGGGGTAAGATTACAAAACTTGACTATTTTGCTTTTCCTGAGAACAGACTGGCTAATGCATGATTTCATCCTGAAAAGTAAAGAAATCACTTCCTCTCCTGGCAAGCACCTTAACCAAGTTCTAAGCTGGCTGCAGATAAAGCCCGTCTGTTCTCTACTGGTTCAAAGATAGTGGCAGTTCCTGCCTGCTTTTAGCAAGCTTTATTTTTGCTTTCTGTTTTCTTTCACCACTTAAGGAAAATTTACATATCTTTTCTACCCATTTTATCGGTTTGATCTTGGCAAGAGCTTTCAATTAATACTGTGAGCAGTTGTGCAGAGAAAACACCCATTTACAATGTTGATGGGAAATACATTTTTATTATTTCTTAATGACAAACACCTAAAGCTTCTATTTATTTGTCTTACAAGAGGTCCAAAGATGATAAATTACTTGCTAAGGCCATGTAGCTAACTTTTACAATACAGGTGATTTCCTAGTTTTCCTTGAATAAGTTCATTTATATTTCTCTTACCATCTATACATTAATCTAAAGCCCACCAATTCTTACTTCACTAGTGTGAATCTATCTGTGAAACAGCCGTCTTACTTCTTCAACCTTCAACTATCAAACTGCTGTAGTGGTTTTTTATGTGCCATGCAATATCTCTCTCCACATTTAGCATGAATGAAAACAACGTGGTCTTTCAGCTAAGCTGACATTCCAAGGTCAGCTTTTAGACAGAGTCTCACTATGTCACTTAGGTTGGAGTACAGTGGTATGATCACAGTTCACTGCAGCCTCGGCCTTCCCAGGTTCAGGTGATCCTCCACTTCAGCCTCCAGAGTAGCTAGGACTACATATAGGTACATGACACCATGCCCAGCTAATTTTATTTTATTTTTATTTTTTGTAGAAATAGGATTTCACCATGTTGCCCAGGCTGGTCTTTAACTCCTGGGCTCAAGCAATCCACTCTCCTCAGCCTTCCAAAGTGTTAGGATTACAGGAGTGAACCACTGCACCTGGCCCCAAGGTCAGCTTTACGGTAAATGAAAACACCTGGCCTAGGAAGTCTGACCTAATGTGTCGTCCACTTGAAAGAGAGCTTGCTTCTGCCTGTTCCTGCCCTTGGCTTGCTACTCAGATTCGCCATACACACTATATACAGACTGTCAGGCTGGCAGTACACACTGTTTACCATAATGTGGTGGACACAATACTCACCACTAAAGGTACCTGCTGGCACCTTCTGGACTTTGGGCTGATAACTGGGGCTATCATTGGACTGGCAGTGCCTCCTAGTGGCCACAGCTCTAAAGATCTCCCTCCAACTGAAATGCAGCCAGGGCAGCAAGAGCCCACCAGGCAACTCTTGTCCTGGCCTCTCCTTTCATCTCATTCTTGTCCCCATACCATGCAGTGAGAATTCGGTGCTGATCAGTCTATCGTCATATACCAGGCTTTTCAGTATTTGACAGAATTCCCAAAAATGACCTTGGCAATGAAAAAAAAATTGAGAGGAGGGAGGAAAGGTAGGGAATACAAATAGAAAAAAAAATCACGAATATCCTTAGAGTAGGTCATTGTGAAAAGTGCTTTGTAATAATGTGGTCATTGTTCCTTCCCATCAACCCTGTGGGAGCTCTGACACCCCATTAAGCTTCATCAAGAATAATTTCAGATATGTTACAAAGATATGCAGAGAAGCCCAGCTGGTTTCTCCACAAGCTTGTATTCTGAAAAGGATATACATGATCCCAAAGATCATATTTTAAAGTGTATATGCTTCATTAAAATGAAAGATAAATTGTGTGTAAAAGCATAACCTTGAGATTACTGTCTTTAGGCCCTTGCTGGCGTGGGATATGCAAATATAGGTTTGGATCTGGGAAAGAACACCCCTGGGAACTGTAGAGGAATCAGGAAGTCTTCACTTCTCTATGAGAGAGACCCTGTAATGGGTAAGCCTTTGCCACAAGATGAAGTGGGAAATTTGTTCCTGCTCCCTTGGAACTCTTCCTTCTATGTGCTCCTGTGGCCCCCAAGGCACCCTCTGTCCTCATGCAGTGTCTTGTCTCCTCCAGGGACCCCTTCCAACAGTACCTTCTTTTCCCGACAATGCCCACATCCCAGTCCTTTCTCTCCTATTTCTACCTTTTATTCATCAAAATACATTTATCCCCTGTCTATTCTCTCAGGGTCTTGATGTGTGTTCTGATAAAGTAGTTTATGGTAAGATTTACATAGTAGGTCACCACCCATTGTTCTTTTCCTTCCTTAGACATTTGCATTTTAACTGGGGACTCCCGACATCCTTGACTACCTGTTCTTGAAACCAAAAGCTTTATCTCCCAAATTATACACACCACCCATCTCCATTGCCCCCCAGTGCTCAATCTCAGATTGTTGAGACAGAATGTCCTTTGCTTCCGAGTTCTGTTTGAACGTCCCCACATTGACACTCTTGTATTGTCACTGCTTTGACCAATGACTCCACGTGCCACAGTCCAAGGGCTTTGGTCTGGGGTCTACAGGCACCGCATTCTGACACGGATTCCTTCAACCCACACACAAAGAGGGGTAACCCAAGAAATACACAAGCCCTCTGGGACGGAGCAGTAGGATTTCTCTCCAGTGACTGTTGCTTACCAACAGAGGTTTTGGATATCTGTGGAATATTCCAAAAGAAGGAGAGAATCTGGCAATTCTTCAGAAGATTCTAGGCAACTAAAATTCATCGAGGCCAGACTTTTAAGGAAGGGAGAAATGAATGGTAAACGGTGGCGACAATTAGAGGACATTATGCTGCAAGCCTGACATTTATGATGTCGTTGACTTGGTCTTGTCCAGCAGGTTTCTTGGGTTTCTAAGAAATTTCTAGAATATGCACCTAGCATATTCTGGGAGTCAAGAACTCCCAGGAACAGTCCAAGTCCCTCTCCTCTCACCCCCACCCTCCGCCCTTTTTCCCCCTTCTCCCAAACCTCCTACCCCCTGTCGGCGTCAGTGTCTTCCCGGCCAGAAGCACTTTACCCGCCTCCAGGGTAGCACCCTTGGGCCGCCCAGCCAACGCTATCGCGTCGAGCGGCGCCCGCATCCCGGTGCGCGCAGGCGGCTCCGGAGCCGCGCCGCGCTGATTCGCTGCCGGCCGCGCAGACTGCGGCGCCAGCAACGCTCCCTCCCCTCGCCGTGCGCCGCCTGGTGCAGTCTCAGTCTCTCCGCAGCCGCGCGGCCACCGCGAGCCCAGCCGCTGCAGCCGGGCACCAACGCCTGAGTGCACGCTCGGCGCCCCCGAGGAGAGCCACGGCGAGCCCCCAAAGCCCGCACGATGCAGGCCACTGCCGATTCCACCAAGATGGACTGTGTGTGGAGCAACTGGAAAAGTCAGGGTATTCTCTTTATTTCAGTAGTGCATGCCTGAGGCGCACGGGAAGCCCGGGACCCGGACTCGTCCATTGTGCATCATTTCACCTGTGGGACCTGTGCATGCTTTATAACCCAGAGCTTTCTGTTGGGGGGTAGTAAACCTGTTATTTCAAGAATCAAAATGGATGGTGCTTGGTGGTTGTTGTTTTTTTTTTCTTTTTTTTTTTTAACCCCACCCCCACCTCTTTGTTTTGTCGTAATGTTGGTATTTTAAATAATGCATCATTCGCCTCCTCCGGGAGTTCTTTTGGGATCCGTGGATCATTCAGTACTTGTTTAATGTTTTCTCATCCCCGGAGTTAAAGTGCTTTCCTATTGTTCCATGCATCCCATTTATTTCTGCCCAAAGGTTGAAATCTCCTGGCAGAAGCATTAACTGAGAGGGCTAGAGTGCATCCTTTTAAGAGGGACACACCCATTTCAGGGTTGTTATTTGTGGTCACACAAAGGAGAGTGGAGATGCAGACTAGCTCTCGAAATTCTGAAAATATGATGGCGTAGCCACATATTAGGATGGTTCACTTTGAAATATTTGGGTTTCTTTTTCTGTCATTGGAGTAACCTGTAACTATTATTTATTAGTAATAGGTAACTGTGAAACAAATGGAGGGAAAGAACGAAACAGTGCCGGTGGCCCTTGGTATAACAGTTTATTTTGGAATAATCCATATTAGCACTGGGTGTGGCTACCCTCCAGCCTCGCTTGGATTGCTTTTCAGCCATTTTTATTCAGCCTCACACTTCACACATCCATCTCTCCTTTGTTACATTAAAATTCACCTTGCTCAGTTACAGAGTATGAGAAAGATCATTTGCAAGAATGGATTGTGTATAGTAACTTGGGTGTTTGTCGGAGGTAGTGTCTTTTCGTATTTAATAAATATGGTTCTGAAGAAGGCGCTTTTAATTTAACCTGCAGGGTTTTGCAGCATCCCTCAGGAGACCAAGAATACTCTGGAGCAGCAGCTGATTTTATAAAAACCTGGCATCTTCCCCTTGTAATTTTATATTACAGGAAGGACAGGATGTCTTTTCGTCTTTAATGCCTCTGTGGGGTTTTGTTTCGGTATATATTTTTAGAAAAAGTAAACATAAATCTCAGAATTAAAAGCCTGCTTGCCTTGCCTCTTGTTTGTTGGATTGGGTGACAATGACATAAAATACAATCCTCTACTTCAAATCATGTGAGTGTTGGAAATACAGTTGTCAAAAGTAAATCGATGGCGTTGGTAAATTTAAAAGCCAGTAAATAAGAAATGTATGGCAATCGAGGCACAATATTTTGAAGAATGATGACAACTACATGGAAGAGCATATGTTCAATATAGAAGGCAGCTGTGAAAATATATTGTGACATTTTATTCTTGTTCTGTGTTTAGACCCATGAAGTTTATTTGATATACACACTGACAACTATGGCTTGATATAATATCAAATTTAGTTGGACATAGAGACTGGTTTTTAGACTATGATTATATAGAGTTTTTGCTATTTTTAACAAAAGTAGATATCCAAAGACAGCAGGTTTTCTGTTATATTTGTATAAGATAGTCACAAAATCTTTTGAATTAAATATCTTAATCTATTTCATCACAATCATATGCATTTTGACTCGGTTGCCTCAGTTTATGTCTCTGAGGTTTTAAAAAACACATGGACTTTTATAATCAGAAATTAACACAAAATGTTTTAGTTTCTCCATTGAAGATAATAATTTTCATTTCTGATGTAGAACTGCTTGTGAAGATTAATTGAAGATCATTGAGAATCTTTTATACTCTGACCTTTGGTAGTCTTCAGTACCATTGATTTCCTTTTGTCAGAAGGAATAAATCCATTATCTTGAAAATTGACTAAGTAACTGGGTGGGAGAAGTGATGAGCACAAAAGATAAATTGTAAGGAGTGAATTATTCCTTTTTTTTTTTCTCCTCACTGTGAGAACTTTTAACCTTAACAGAATCTACATTGAGATTTTGGTTTGTTTAGCATTTTTAGTGTATCGTCTTCCCTTCAGTTCCCTTATTATCAAAAACAGTTGTTCTTAACCTTGTCTGCGTATTAGAATCACCTGATTCTAATCACAAGCTTTAAAAACCTCAAAGGATGCCTGGGCCCTACCCCTAGAGATTCTGATTCAATTGAGCTGAGCATCAGTATTTTTAAAAAGCTCCTTAGGTGAGTTTAATATGTAACCAGGATTGAAGTCACTGGATTATTATTTTGTAGAGATGTTGTCTCACTATGTTGCCCAGGCTGGTATCAGACTCCTGGCCTAAAGTAATCCTTCTGCTTCAACCTCGCAAAGTGTTGGGATTACAGGTTTGAGTCACCATGCCTAGCCCGGTGTGTAATAATTCTTAGTGAGCCAAACTAATAGACCAGCAGAAGTCCAGGATACCAATAAAAAATAAAAACAAAAATAAGGCCGGGCGCGGTGGCTCACGCCTGTAATCCCAGCACTTTGGGAGGCCGAGGCGGGTGGATCACGAGGTCAAGAGATCGAGACCATCCTGGTCAACATGGTGAAACCCCTTCTCTACTAAAAATACAAAAAATTAGCTGGGCATGGTGGCGCGTGCCTGTAATCCCAGC
>NW_016107398.1:910570-957165 GCF_001604975.1 Cebus imitator | reverse complement strand
ATTAGCTGGGCATGGTGGCGCGTGCTTGTAATCCCAGCTACTCAGGAGGCTGAGGCAGGAGAATTGCCTGAACCCAGGAGGCGGAGGTTGCGGTGAGCCGAGATCACGCCATTGCACTCCAGCCTGGGTAACGAGCGAAACTCTGTCTCAAAAAAAATAAATAAATAAACAAAAATAAAAAATGGGTGTGACCTAGGAGCAGATGTGAATGCAGTGGTAAAAAGTCAGTGCAACATTGTTGATGATGTTCTCTAGAAAGATTAGGAGGGGCAAGTTTTGCTTGGAAAGGAAATAATGTGAGCTTTAGGTTTTCATCATCTTATTAAATACTCCATGGGGAAATTGCAGCAGATTGACTATTTCATGAAGACGCCACTGAAACTAATTATAGTGTGCCATAAACACTGTAGTGCACATGCAAAAGGAACCTTATTAACATACATAATTTCAGTTAGACAAGAATGTTTAAAGAAAAGGAGGCTAAAGTTATCCTTATATACACTACATCACACCAATTCTGCTTCCCATTTAAAAAAATTATACTACCACCAAATATTGGTTAATAAATCAAAGCACATTCTTAGTGAAAACAAAAATGAGAATTAAATGACAACCTAATAAAACACCTGTATATTCTTACAGATCAGTACCATCCTACTATTTACAGGACTCTTTTACTGAGTGGTTTATTTGAATTACTGCATTTAATCCCCACAAAACCTATGCAGTTTAAGTTTTATTATTGTCCTCATTTTGTAGGGGATGCTGGAGACTTTCGTAAGAGCACACAGACAGTAATGCCAGAGGCTGGCTGCAAGCCTGGGCTGTCTCCAGAGACCCTCACTTCCCACTGCTCCACCGTCTGCCTCTGTTGATGGCTTTTTTCTCGATGATTTTTCTTTTTCTTTTTCTTCTTTTTTTTGAGACAGAGTCTCACTCTGTTTCCCGGGCTGGAGCGCAATGGCATGATCTCAGGTCCCTGCAACCTCTGCCTCCTGAGTTCAAGTGATTCTCCTGCCTCAGCCTCCCAAGTAGCTGGGATTACAGGTGCCCACGACTATGTCCCACTAATTTTTTGCATTTTTAGTAGAGACGGAGTTTCACCATGTTGACCAGGCTGGTCTCAAACTCCTGACCTCATGATTCGCCCGCCTCAGTCTCCCAAAGTGCTGGGATTACAGGTGTGAACCCCCACTCCTGGCCTCCTCCGTGATTTTTCTAAAGGTTTAAATTATCTATGTAATGGTGATTGTATGGGCTTAATAACCCCTTCACATTTACAAGTCTTCATTTTACCACACATCTTTTCATTTGAGCTTTCAGCTTACTCTTGGACATTATAAGGCTCAGAAATTAATTGAGGTGCCCAAGGTTTTTTGGTAGCAAATTGTGTAGTAAAGGTGATTCTCTTGGCTTCAAATCCATAACTCCTCCCATCTCAGTGCTCACTGCCTATCCTACTAATGCTAGGTTAGAGAAACTGAACTCTCATCTACATCATCTGAGATATTTTCACAGACGTTCTAATCTTTACAAATACAGCAAAATTTAGCAGAAAAGCGGTGATCTTGACCAACTTATACCATGGTTGTCACTGTCATCACCACCATCATCAATTCATCATTCTAAATTCTCTGTAAATATTAGCTATGTGCCAGTTGCTATCCTAAGCTCTTGTTACATACCTGCTTTAATTAAGCCTCCGTGAGACTACTCTCATTTTATAAAGGAGATAACTAAGGGATTTAAGAATGTGAGGGTCAGCAGTTTCCTGGGGCATAACTGGATTCTGAACACAGGACATTCTGATCATGAAGCCTATACTTTTACACTTCTACCATACTACCTAAGTCCAAATGGTGTTGTACTAGGGGAACAAAGTTTTATCAGAACCATGCATCCACATGATTCTGTTTATTCTCTAAAGATCATTTTTTCTCCCCAGATCTCACTATACTCAACAAATTCACCTGGCAGGATGCTTAATAGTGTGGTAGATTGATAAATGAGTGCTTGGGGCTAAAGGTCACCTCCCACTTTACTCTGTGTGGCAATATTTTGTAGTTACAGATTGCCAGAATGTAAGCTATTGATGGAAGATGAAACACTTTCCAGAGAGCATAACCTAAAGGCAATCATTTTTTTTACAAAATATTTTGAAACTTTTATGCTGATCTACTGTGTTCCTGGAAATACTTCCAAAAAGTCTGTTCTAAAAGGAGCTAGTCTGAAACATGAAAGAGCTAAGCATCCCAGAATACGCAGAGGAAATAATCTGTTTTAGCCACAGTAATTGAAAAAAATAAAGGCATACCTTTGGGAATGGCATTTGGGAAAGACATTTTACACAGATACAGGCAGACTAACACCACCTTTTATCAAAATCAGCATTTTATTTATACCCCTTATTAAAATATTGTACAAATACTACGATGTAAATATTAACATTTGCATACTCCCTGGCTCTGAAAATTCTAATGGAATCCAATAGGAAAACTGGCTTAGCTGGGGAGATGGGGATTTTTTTTCCTTTAGTGAAAGAAAAACCCTTATTATGCAGATAATATACCAATTGTAGGTAGTCAATCACTCCACTGAAAAATAAATTCTTTTTCACAATGTATTAACATTTTCAAGAGAAACTTTCTAAGGAAACATTACAAACTTTGGGAGGGGAATAATGGCTCTATTTTTTTTCTAAAAATGATGAAGGCATGTTATGAACATTTTCATTTGTACAAAGAGAGGTTCAAAAAAAAGCCACAAATTACTCAAAATCCTACTACCCAGAGTTAATCATTGTTAAGATTTGCTGGATATTATCTAGATACTGCATAAAAATGAAACTAAAGGGCCAGGTAGGCAACAAAAGAGCGTTTATAAAATAAGATTGAACATATTACAAAAAGTATTTAAAATAATTTAACAGAAGTGGGCATGAAACTGAAAGAATTGTGGAACTTCACATACATGTTTCATTACTATATGAGCTGTTCCTTCTTGAAAATTGAGAAAAAGACTATGATAAACATCAAAAGGTTTGAATCTTTTTTTTAGTTACATGTTGCAGTTTTAGACCTTCCAGATGGACTCTCTGCAGTTTCCAACTTTTTTTTTTTAAAGATTCATTATGGGTGAGAAAGGTTGACAAAAATGCTGGTCTAAATATACATCTTCAATTCTATTATTTTTCTCAGATTTCTGTTGAATACTTGTTTCATTTTAAAAAATGGGCCAGGCGCGGTGGCTCATGCCTGTAATCCCAGCACTTTGGGAGGCTGAGGCAGGCAGATCACCTGAGGTCAGGAGTTTGAGAACAGCCTGACCAACATGGAGAAACCCCATCTATACTAAAAATACAAAATTAGCCAGGCGTGGTGGTGCATGCCTGTAATCCCAGCTATTTGGGAGACTGTCGCAGGCAAATTGCTTGAACCCGGGAGGTGGAGGTTGTAGTGAGCCGAGATCACGCCATTGCACTCCAGCCTGGGCAATGAGAGTGAAATTCCATCTCAAAACACACACACACACACACACACACAAAGAAATGATAATCCTAATATTCTATGACCAAAGCATTATGATTACTATGTATCAATAGGGATTGTGGATGAAATCTTCCATCATAGTTACCAGGCCCTTCCTTCTTCATCATTTTTAAAAAGTCTCTTTCCCTCCTTCTCCCCCTTTCTTATATCTGAAATGATATTCTGTACTCAATTATTTCTCATCTTTAGACCAGTTAATATGTTCTGGAACAGAATGTGAAATAATTGATATATTTTAAATTACCTTATAATAGAATTAAATTCTAAAATCCACTGAATCCAACATAACCAGATCTATTATGAGTTAGGCCTTGAGTGGTTACCTTTCAGAGTAGCACTTTTCTTTTTGAAAATAATTAAATGTATGTCACAGGCAAATTTCCCATCTTCCTCCTAAGTTGTGTGCATATTTGCATCCATGTATTGTTGATAGACTGTCACCTTTCTACTTCTTATGAAAGTATAGGCCAGGCATCAGAGCTCACACCTGTAATCCCAGCACTTTGGGAGGCCGAGGTAGGTGGTCCACCTGAGGTCAGGAGTTCAAGACCAGCCTGTCCAACATAGTGAAACATTATCTCTACTAGAAATACAAAAATTAGCTTGGCCTGGTGACACACATCTGTAATCATAATTACGAGGCTGAGGGAAGAGAATTGCTTGAATCCATGGGGTGGAGGTTGCAGTGAGCTGACATCATGCCATTGCACTCCAGCCTGGGCAACAGAGTGAGACTCTATCAAAAAAAGGGAAGGAAGGAAGAAAGGGAGGAAGGAATGAATGAAGGAAGGAAGGAAGGAAGGAAGGAAGGCACAGTCATTCAAACAAATATGCCTGCCTTATAATGAAGCTCATAATTGGAAAGCTAGGAATTTGACATTAATGATTCTTTAAAAGCCATTTTCTGCCAAGGTGACAGTTAATAATGCTAACTACTTTAAAATCTTGATAATTAAAATTATATTCCAAACTTACAGCATGTATTTCAAATAAGAAAATTGTTAGGAGTTTTAAAACTTAAAAGTGTAGAGTTCAATTACCCCAAAGTATGTTTAAGCTATATCTTTAAGTTCAAGTTGAGCAGTGTTGTCTTACTGTTTCATGAAATAAAATTCTAAATTCTTCCTTATTTCCTATATTACCAAAAGAGAAAACATAATTCAGCATTACTCCTGCGCTCTTTGACAAAGCTGGTGTCAATGTTGAATAAATGAAAAGTACAACTACAAGTTTTAATTTTTAGAATTTATTCAGTTCTACCCATTTTACAAAGAAAATGCTTTAAATGTGGTCATATCTTATCTCCTTTCTTCAGTAATAGTTCACCAAACGGCTGATTGGCAAATTTCAAACTTGGTGATAATTGGCATCAAGAACATAATATTTTATTGAATGGAAGAGAGGTACGATGAAAAATCATTCCATTTCTTTTGTCCTTTTAGTTCAAGAAATATTTTTGCTGTTATCATCTTGGCCCAAATTTTAAATATATTCATTTTTTAAAAAAGGAGCCAACAGCTGTCTACCTCATGGTTCTTTTCTATTCCACTGCAATGATGCGTTTTAAGTAGGGGTGACACATTCTTAAGATTTTGTGACTAATTATGGTTGATGACCAGCAGACCAAATGAACACTTTGTATTTTGATGAGATCAGAAGGCTTAAAGAAAGAAAAAGTACATGAAGACAATCATTATTGAGTACCTCAAAATTCTTTCTTCATGTCTCAACTATCATATTCCCAAAGCCTGTCTTTTCCTCCCTGTGACCATTTCTTCCTTTGATCCCAGTTACCCTGTGAAGATCCACCCACGTGAGCCTTGGCTTTGTCAGAGGTCTAGGAGGAGGAAGAGCTTGCACAACAGTCAGTAATACACCCTGCTCTCTCACTTCCTGGGCAGGCCCACCCCACAGTGCTGACCAAGGGCTTACACATCATCATGTTAACTTTACAGCTTGGAAAGAATGGGAATGTTCTAGCCCTACTGGATAGACCTAGCAAACAGGAATCACATTCATTTCTAACCAACGAAAATGTTAAGCCCTCTGTAAGGATAAAGCAGTTTTTGCCTTCAGTCCAACCTAAGGAGTAGCCATTCGGGAGTAGTGTATTTGCTTTTGTCTCTCATGGAAGAAAAGCAGCAGAGATTGCTGTTGGCTGTGGCTTTGACACTCAAATCCTTCATTTTCCATTGTTCCACCAAAGCTCATTTAAAGTAGTGGATTAAATGCTATGCTCCTTTACTATCTATAGAAAGCACCAGACTTAATGTGTCTTTCCTCTCAAAACATCCACAGAATTATTTAAGAGTCTAGAAATAGTGTTGGCATTTTTCTCTTGACGGCCATATAGGTTGTAGTTAGGAGGTGTGAGGGAAGGACCTGGAAAATGAAATCAAAAGGTGTCTTATCAGCAAAAGTGGCTGCCAGCAGTTTTCCCTCTGGCCTCAGGGCTCCTAGATTACCATGGGAACCTTCAACTGATGTGGGAGACTATCTTGGTAAATGAAACTCATGACTAGAAGATGTCACCTTTGAAAGTCTCTATGTTTAAAGTATTTTGTTACATCTACTTTCGTTTTGTTTCTCCAGTTTAATGTCAAACGAGGGAAGATTAAAGAAGGAAAAAGTTACTTCTATTTTTTCTGGTTAACCTTTTGTGGTGACATTTTGTTTCCTTCATGAAAATCAGTCAGAAAAAAACCTGGCTTTTAATTACTGCTTTGGACACTGGGTTGGAAACAACTGAAGTTTGTCTAGCCTTCTTACTCTGTTCACAGGTAGTCAATTATTGTAGTTAAATCATTGAAAGCTTGCTAAAAAGTAAATAAATGTCAACAGCATATCATTTTTCAACAGTCCTTTTGTTGAAATGCTGACATTACCAATGAACAGGAATTTCTCACATCTTCTTACTTGGCCTTATTTATTTATTTGTTTGTTTGTTTGTTTATTTATTTAAGATGGAGTGTTGCTCTGTCACCTAGGCTGGAGTGCAGTGGCTTGATCTCAGCTCACCACAACCTCCGCCTCCCGGGTTCAGGCATGTGCCACCACACCCAGCGGATTTTTTCTTTTTGTTTTTTTGTTGTATTTTTAGTAGAGACAGGGTTTCACCATGTTGGCCAGGCTGATCTCAAACTCCTGACCTCAGGTGATCTGTCCCCCTCAGCCTCCCAGAGTGCTGGGATTACAGGCATGAGCCACTGGACGTGGCATCACTTGGCCTTTTAAAAAGTAGCGTTAACTTGTCACCACTTGTCAGCAAGTGTTGTAGTGCTGCCTGAAATATTTTCTGTACCAAGATGGAATAAAATTACACAGTTAAGAATATGGTACCATAATGAAGATAATTATGCACAATTTATTGCCATTTTGTGTTATCCACATATATTACATTTTGCCTTATAAATAAAATATAAATAGCTGTAGTACTTGTCTTTTCAGTTCATACATTTTTAATAAACTTTCTGAATACTGTAGCCACTATTGGGTCATTTGAATGCTTTTAAAATATTTTCCCAAAACAAAAAATTTGGACTACAGCAAAGGACTTTCTTTCTAGAAATTTGACGTAGGATTTAATTTCCACTTAGCTATTAATTTAAACCTTGGATCACTTCTCTTATTCTTCTTTGCTTATTGATTGGATTCTGGAAATGAGGGGAGCACTGGTTTCAACATTTGGTGTTAAGATTCTTCAAATCTGCTACTTCACGTTTGGCTGAATTCATTTTAAGACAATCCCAGGCAGGCTGCGGTGTGTGTACTCATAGCTGTGGTTTGAGGACTATGATGAATTCACCAGGCCCAGTTCATTTATAAAATTGATAGGACACATGGATATCTCATTTCAAAACCAATATGTTTCTCCTCGATTTTTAGCAAAGTAGCTTTAATTGTTACAACTGGCAAAGCAATATCATAATATGCCTGTCCTAGTAAGTATTCTTAGCTAATATACTCAGATGTTTAAACTCTTGCCTGTCTTTTCTGCATTAGGAGGATATTAAAAGAGAGAAGCTGCTCATAGTTTGTTGTACCTGAAGACCACTGTGGATAATTCATTCCAGTAACAGAGTTACTTATGTTTTTCTTACTGGGTTCTAAGGAAACTTTATTCAAGTACCTTCTTTTCTGGATTGGGTACTGTAAAGCTTCCTACACAAGTTGGTATCACTCTAAACAAAATTAAAATGTGAAAAATCGGCATTTACACAGCAGATTTGGAATGCAGAAATTCTATTCTCTGATCCCATCACCTCCTACCCTTCCCACTGAATCATCAGAACTTTGGGCCATTTCCTGGCACCCTGACCACACATGGCCATTGCCACTCTCCCAGCCTGACAGACACCAGCCGTTTAGACTGTCCATCATTCCCAGCCTGAACCCCAGGGTTACTCATTTCAATTCTGTCCTCTTGTACCTTAGAGTCCTCTGATCATGCTCCTTGGGCCTACTCATAGCCATGGACCAGCCCCACCACCCACTGATCAGAACATTCAGCATCTAAATCCATTGAATGGACCCCCAAGAAATCCTTGACTTTAACCAAACCCTCTTCAGTTTTTGGCAGTCCATTTATTCATTCCTTTTTGAAACCTTATTGTATTTTTCTAGACCAGTGCTATCCAATAGAAATGTAAGCCACAAATATAACTGTAAATTTTCTGATAGCCATATTAAAAAGTAACAAGAAACAGAAGAAATTCTTTTTGATTATATATTGTATTATTATATCCAAAAGTATTAGCCTTTCAACATATCAATACAAAAAGCATTAATGAGATATTTTACATCCTTTTTTGTACTAAGTCTAAGATCCAGTATGTAGTTGACACTACAGAACATCTCATTTGGGACTAGCCCTGTTTCAAGCACCCAGGACCTTATGTGACTTATTGCTACTGTATTGGACAGTGCAGGCCTTGACTTTTCCTACTCTCTTCAAGCCCCACCATTAATCTGCTTAGCCTCGGGAACCTCATGACTCATTTTCCAGGGAAAATTCAAGTTAATTTCCCTTTTTATGTTATTTTACCACTTTAGGTTATTTTTGTTCCCCCTCAACACATATCTATGGCCACACCTATAACTTCCCACAATGCCCCTCCATCTCTACCTATCTCTCTTCTTCTTCCTTCTTTGAAAACAACAAACTATGATTAATCCCATTTTTTCCTGTCTTCTTGGAGACTGCTTCATCAAATCTGTTTTCCAAAATCTTTACCCCTCCCTTCCCACTAATATTCCTAAGTTTTGCTCAACCTAAAGGTTTACTTGTTGCTACTACTCCCCAAACTACCATCTTCTTTAACACTTTGAACTTCCCCCACCCACCCAGCCCCTTACAATAAGGCTTCCGTCCCCACTACTCCTAACACTGCTCCCTGCAAAGTAATGAATGACCTTCCTTCCTGTCTCCAAATCCAGTGGTCCTTTCTACATTCCCATTTCCTTGTTATGTCTACAGCATTCCACACTGTAGCTTACCCCTTTCTTCTGGGAAATGTCCTTCTCCTTGGCTGCCATAACCTACAGTATTGTGGTGCCCTTTCTAACAGGTGTACTTCTCTTTTCTATGGACCCACTTATTCCTTTCAATCTGAAGTGATGGCTTCATCCTAAACTGCATCCCTTAGCCTGTCCTCCATTGGAAATTTCCTCCATTTTCATGGCTGAAGTCATCATTTACACTTAGCATACAACCAAAAGTAAATATTAGTCCCCTATACAAAATTTTAGCCCTACATTTCCAGTGGTCTACTGTATATATTCATTTGAATATCATTGGATATATGATTTTAAGGACCATGTTAACTCAGGGCCACTGTGACAGAGCCTAAAGAGCAAGTCATTTAACGTCTAAGCTTTATACAAATTAGTAGTGTGTGCAGTTGTCAGCCTCATTTCATCTCTGATCTCATCTCCGCCCCAGGCTATGTCAGAATGCCCTGCTTAGATGTCATCATGTCAGAATCTGAAGATTTAAAGACAAGTGTCAGCTTTTCCCCAAACCAGTTCACTCTCAAATTTCCTGGTTTTGACAGTAATACTAATTACTCAATCACCCAGCTTTGAAATGTTGTTTTCACCCTTAATTAGCTCTTCCGCCTTTCTCCCACAGTTAGTCACCATTCTTGTCAACTAATCCTTTGTAATATTGCTTTTATCTACCCCATCTCCTTAACAAATTGTCCGCCACACTCACATACCATCCCACATCCTCTTTATCAATTCTAGTACTATCTCTTCCTCAAACTCAACTTTTGCCACCTACAACAGTACAAAATATGTTGGCATTGATTCAGCATTTGTCAAAAGAGTGTTCAGTCTTCCCAGCTAGATCTAAAGTTTTTAAAAGCAGGATCAGAATTTTTTGATTTCTTCATTCCTGTGCTTACTTAGAAAATAGATGATCAATAACTGTTTACTATTGAAATGACTTTTTACTCAAAGAAATTTCTCTTTAAATACCTAATTCCAAAAGCTTTTTAAGTATAATCGAATTTCTCTAAGCTAATTTTACATAGCTTTTGGCAACATTAACATGTAATGTGAGAGAGGCAACTATTTTGTTTTGGAAAAAGCATCAGATTTAAGATTTGATCCTGATTCTCCTATTAACTAACCAAGATACAAGTGTAACCACCCAAGGGGTTTACCTTGCCCACTTCCTAGACAGAGCTGATTCATCAAGACAAGGGAATTGCAATAGAGAAGAGTAATTCACACAGAGCCAGCTGTGCAGGAGACCCAAGTTTTATTATTACTCAGATTAGTCTCTCCCAGCATTCGGGTAGCAGAGTTTTTATTTAAAGACAACTTGGTTTGTCAGAGGGAAGCCAGTGAGCCAAGAGTGCTGATTGGCCAGAGGTGAAATCATAGTGAGTTACAGCTGTCTTCTTGTGCTCAGTCAGTTCCTGGGTTGGAGCCACAAGATCAGATGAGCCAGCTTATTGATCGGAGTACAGCCAGCTGATCCACCAAGTGCAGGGTCAGCAAAATATCCCAAGCACTGATCTTAAGAGCAGTTTAGAGAGGGTTGGAATCTTATAGCCTCCATGCATGACTTCCAAACCATAATTTCTCATCTTGTGGCTACAGAGGCAATCTAGTCCCCAGGTAAGAAGGAGGTATGCTCTGGGAAAGGGCCATTACCATCTTTGTTTAAAATGTAAACTATGTTTCTCCCAAAGTTAGTTCAGCCTACACCCACGAATGAACAAGAGCAGCTTGGAGGTTAGAAGCAAGATGGAGTCAGTTAAGTTAGACCTCTTTCTCTGTCTCAGTCATAATTTTGCAAAGGTGGTTTCAATCCCTCCCTTTAGGTTTTATAACACCTTAATCTTAAGGTGTAGGCTATGAAGAGGGGAAAAGGCCATTGATTGCTCTGGCTTCTTTCTACTGACAGAGGACAGGGACATAGTGGGAATGGGATTGAACTCCAAGATGAGAAGAGTGGAGCCGCTTTGCAGCTGTCTGAGTGTACTCATGCAAGCCTGGCTGGGCTTTTAAGGCTTCCATGGCAAAAACATTAGTATGCTTAGCCAAAAACATTAGTATTCTTGTTTACAGTTTTACTACAGTGTTTACATGAACAGCCCATTATAAGGTAAACAATGAGTTCTAGGATGAGGAGTACAATTCTCAGTTTTAAAAGCAAAGATTTGAAAGCATTAGTTTGGGGACTTCTAACCCACAAAGAATTTAGAATTTAGTTTAAACTGCAGAAAAAAACCCCAAGAACATCTAACAACAGTGCACTGTAGTTTTTCTTTTGAAGCATAATTTTTCTCCCTCCAGTCCCCATTTTTATTAAAAACAAATCCCGAGGGAACTGATTTGTTTACAAAATAAACTTCAGTCTTACTGTTCTTGGCCTGGCTATTTGCATAAAGTACAGCAAGAATAATTATTTTTCACTTAGGCTATTTTCATTGGCTTTGATAGAACTTTGTTTCATGAAGAATTTTAGATGATACTTTTTTAAAAGCTGAGCCCAGCAATGGGTTTGTACCCTTTAATACCTATGAAGTAGGAAAATTCCTCTTCTCTTAAGGTCCCAAGATGCCTTGGGGTTCCTGGGCCTGTTAGAAAGTGACATTCTTTACTTACTACAGGTCAGGAACAAACTAGATTCCCCAATGGGCTTTAATTGACTTTATAAGTCAACTTTGATTCTTTAAAGGAAGCATGCCATTCCAGTTAAAGCCGTGGTAAAATAACCAATTTCTCCAGTGTATCCTGTTACAGAAGAAAACAGATACTTATTGCACTTATGCAATTAACTGTACTTCCATAAATTCAGAATATTCACAAGTAGTTTCCAAATTCTGGAGAAATTAAGTAGAGAGGAATAAATATGCTGCAAATTTTGTTTATAGGAGTGTATTTTACTCACTTGTTAAAAGTTGCAAATAGCTCCAAAGAAGTAAGTTCTCTTGACTCTGAAAACAAAAAGTTTAGCAATGTTTAACACATAAGCTTTCCATGAGAGTCCTAGAAGTTTGTTTTTTTCCTCTTTCAATAACACAGTTTTTAAAGTTATTTGAGACCTGCAGTTAAGAGTCCTATATCTGATTATAAACTGCCTTTTGAAAAGGATCAAAGCAAGACAAAATATCTGTGGATGACAAAAGTCTATAGCCACTATTAAAGCTACAGTTGACTCGGAATTTTGGATACTTTTGTGGCATACAACAATTCTACATAACAATTATAATTATTAATAATGTACACTAAATTATATCAATATTATAGAAGTTTCCCAATATTTTGGAACACATAACATTTATACAAATAAAGCGCAAAATAAACCAAACACCATTTACTTTTCTATTTGAAAGATTTACCTCTGTTTTAATGTCACAATCTCCAGCATTATTAATTAGAAACCTGCATTTAAGAGCACATGTTAAATGTTACAGCTGATTATAAAACCATTTTTTTAAAGAGTACCGAAATGTGACAACAATTGTCTGTGGACTACAAAAACATTTTAAGGCAGCTGCAGTTAAAGACACAATTGACAAGGAATTGTGTTACCTCTGTGGCACAGTCTGTTAACATAATAATTATTGATGTGATATAACATGATAATGACTAATAAAATATACTAAGTTATATTGGATTTACAGGGGTTTTACATTATTTACATATACCAGTAACACATTTACACAAATATAGACCAAAGAAAGCTAAACACCATTTCATATTTGACAATGCTTTCTGTATGAGTTTTGTACCAAATAAACCAAAGGTTATTTTTGGACTTTAGAAGACCTAATATCTAAAATATTAGATAAGAAAGAGACATAATTTATAATTTGATGTTGGAAAGTTTGTTAAATATCAAAGGTTTAAAACACTGGATATCACAAAATAGAATCCTAGGTTACCATAAGTAATTCATTTGGCTAAAATGATAACTCCAAAAAAATTTTTAAAAAGAAAAACCTTTACTCTGATAGACAAGACTTAGCTTTCCAAACAATACCCAATGAAGATAGCATGAAGCCAGTTGAATCTGTCTCTTCTCTCTTTCCTGCTTTTTTTCCCTGCCATTTACCCAAAGAAGAAAACAAACCCTTTTATTATCTTTCAGTATTACATAAAAATCATCTTTAAAAGAGAAAAACAAATTTCCTGTTTGCATTAGTGCATCTTTAATGTTAAAGTTAGTTTTTTAAAATAAAATTTTATATCTTTATTCAGTTTTAATTAGTTTGACCATAAGGTAAGATTTTCACAAACTCTTTAGAACCCTTTACAATTTTCCATTAAACAGCAGATCAATTTTCTGAGTAAACCCTGTTATTCAGACACATGGGCCCAGATTCTGGCGCCACATCAGTATGATTTTAATGTTTTAACTTAAGAAAAAAAGCTAAATAATTTATTTTAAGTATTAGTCAACTTGTTTATAACCACAGAATTTTTACAAGCATAACCCTTTACAAACCCCTTCACTTTGCTTAATAACTTCAGTTTTGTTCCATTACTCTTTTAGGTTAAGACAATTTTTAAAACTCTCTGAACTAGACAAAGTTACATTCCCTTTACTAAAAGCCATATTCCCATGCCTTCTTATAATCTTTTAGCAAAAACACATTCGCTATACACCTTGTATGTAAAACTGTTTCTTCTGTGGTCTCAACTACATATAACAGTGTTAACTCTTAGCAACTTTTATTTTTAGTGAAAAATCTGATAAGTAAGCAATTTTAATTATGTACTGGGGTGAAGCCTAGGACATAGACAGAAATGAAGGTAAAGTCATGACTCTTTTTAGCATAATAGCAGGCATGGCTTTACATATGTCCCCAAGCCTTATCTATAATGTAGTGCTCCAAAGTAGGTAAATCAAACAATTTTCAAAGCCAAAGAAACAGCTTGACCTTAAAGCATTTAGCAAATTTGATATTTGACCTTAATTTAGACCAAATATCTACATTTTCATGACATTTTATTTTACCAATAATCTTTAAAACTGTCTTTATTTCCAAAAGATTACTAAGGTCACATGAACAAAACAGCATTAAAGTTCCTATTTTTCTGACAAAATATTTGATTTTTGCACTTATGTTTCTAAGCCAATTAATCAGAGCGTTTTTATATATAAACATACAACACATATAAATACATAGACAGACAGAAGATTCAGCACTTATGAAATTTTTCATATGCCAGTTTCTTAACTGGATGACTGGCTTCAGGGTGGAACCCTTGGAGGAACACGGCCAGGAAAGCCTGCATTTCTAGGGCTAAAGAATCAGCAAATAAGCAGCTGAAGGCAAAGACAGAGCCTCAAAATTAAGGGTGCCATTTTATACTGGATCCTGGATCCCCAAAAGGAGGAAAATACTTGGGAGAGGACAGTGCAGTGCCTCTACCATGCATTTTATTGCAAGGCAACCCAAAGCAAATCAGCCCATTTTGTAATCAGCCTATCTTCCATGGGAGTCTTATCTCCCAAGAGGGGCATGGGGATGTTTTCTTATCTTCCAAGTGGCCAAGAGCATGCTTCTCTGATCCAAGTGTGCAAAGAATTTAGTATCCCTCCATAAATACTATTAGCCATCCCTTAAAGTATATTTCCTACCTAGTTATCATAATGTGATGTAATTTCTGATACCCCCAAAACTCAAAACCATTAGATAACACAATGCAAAACAAAACAGAGACTTTAATTTTAAGAGGGCTTTATCTGCTTTTAATTCTTGGGATTTTATGAGGAAAACAGTGATTTTTTTTTTTCCAAAACAGGATCTGTGGTAATACCCTGTTTTTCCCAGTGAGTTCCAGCCTACCAGAAGTTATCTCAGGGCCTCTCGTATGTGCATTAAGAGGTGCAAGACAAAAACAATAGAGAAAAATAATTCAGTCGACTGAAAAGAAAAAACCTTTTTCCAGAAAAACAAATTCCAAGAAGAGAAAATCATAAAGTCCTTTAAATATATCTGTGGGCCAGGTGCAGTCGCTCACACCTGTAATCCCAGCACTTTGGGAGGCTGAGGCAGGTGGATCACAAGATCAGGAGTTTGAGACCAGTCTGGCCAACATGGTGAAACCCTGTCCCTACTACAAATACAAAAAATTAGCCAGGCGTGGTGGTGCATGCCTGTAGTCCTATTCGGGAGGCTGAAGCAGGAGAATCACTTGAACCCAGGAGGCGAAGGTTGCAGTGAGCTGAGATCGCACCACTACACTCCAGCCTGGATGACAGAGCAAGACTCCATCTCAATCAGTCAATCAATCAATCAATCTATAGCTTGTTTATCCACTTTTAATTAAGCTGACTTTTAACTATAGTGTTCTTTAAAAAAAGAAATTCTTTCAAATCTCTTATTACCTATATGCTTCAAAGACATTTTCTTTGAAGAAAGCAGTTTCTTCAAAGAAACTGTAAGTAGTTTCTTTTTTTACAAGATTTAGAATTTCCACAAGGTAGTTTAAAGAAAGGAAAATTCAAGAGAAGAAATTAGAAGTCATGTATGGGGGGGGAACCCGAATAAATGGCAAAGTTATACAAATCAGAATGGAATTATTCCAGAAGCCAGCAATTGAACCCAGGCCACCGCTGTCAAAAGATAAAGCCTTAGATACTGAGCTATACAGCATTGAGCAGTTTCTATTGCTTTTCCCAGAAGGAGCCTAGAAAAGCCAAATTCAAGCTTGCAAGCCTTTTAACTGCTCAAGAAAAAATGTAAGGACTATGACATGAACCCCAAATATCTGTCCTGGATAGTGGAAACCAAAGAAAGTATCACTACATGGTCACAAGGTTAAGCTATTAGGACACAAAACCAGACAGAGAAATTTTATACAGTATTAGTTTCAGGGACCCATAGCAAAGTTTGTTACTAACCAGCCTGCCAAGTTGGCTTGAAAGACAGGCTTATAGGGGTCCTAAATCCACATTCTATCCTGCAATACCCCGCTCTCCATTACAGAACACAGAAAGATAAATTTTTAGCACAAAGTACACAGCATTTGCTACAGCCTAAGACTAGTCTCACAAATCCTTTTTTCTATTAATCAAACCTTTGCAGAGAAGACTAATAGTTTACTGCTTTACCTAGACAGAGAGAGAGAGAGAGACCAGAAACTTGGCCGGTAAGAATTTCTTACCCTTTTTGCTGGCATACCAGGTTTCTGGGTTCTCTTTCTCTGCAGCTTCCAGAAGAATGGAGTAGCTTCTGATGACCCTGCTTGTTTGTGCTATAGCAGTGGGATTCCAGCCACTTTACAAGAGAAAATCGCCTTTTACTGTTTTATGGGACCACAGGCAAGTTTCTTAATTTGCATAATGCTGCGCAATGGGCTGCATGGAGAACCAAATTAACATTTTCCATCCCAGCAAAATACACATAACAAAACAGATGTTACTCACCTTGTTCAGCACCCACTGTCAGCCTGGAAAAGCTAAAACTTTTTCCCTTTAGTCCTGATCCACTCCACGTGAGGGTGGATGACCTCCAAATGATAATTCACAATGGGGTCTGTGGTCAAGGTGAAGAGCAGATAGTCACCCCGAGAGACAGGCCTGTTGAGCCTTCTTTAGGGCTCATGGAGTGTGACCAGACTAATAATGAGGGTTCTCTGAGTTAGGCCTGCTGGACTTCCATCAGCAACCCCCTCTGAGATCCCTTCCACATATACAAACACACACAAAGAGCAGATGGACAGAAGGCCTTCCAAATTAGATCCCTAACCAAGAACTCCAAGTGTATCCTTTCCAAATTATCCTCCTATTCTCCATCTGAGAAACCTCCTCGAAATCTTCCTGATTGAGGAGAAGTCTCCCAAACCAGGACTCTTCCTACTACTTAGAATGAACTAACTGAAGGCTGGGTGCGGTGGCTCATGCCTATAATCCCAGCACTTTGGGAGGCCAAGGCAGGTGGATTACCTGAGGTCAGGAGTTTGAGACCAGCCTCACCAACAAGGTGAATCCCTGTCCTACTAAAAATACAAAAATTAACCAACTGTGCTGGCACGCACCTGTAGTCCGAGCTGCTTGGGAGGCTGAGACAAGAGAATTGCTTGAACCCAGGAGGCGGAGGTTGCAGTGAGCCGAGATTGTGCTACTGCACTCCAGCCTGGGGGACAGAGTGAGACCCGTCTCAAAAAAAAAAAAAAAAAAAAAGAACCAGCTGAGACCCCCCAGAGCCAGATACCCTTCAATGATGGTACAGATACAGGCACCCCATGGTGGAGCTACAAACAGACACCCCACAATGGGGCTACAGACACCTCACCATAAGACTACATTACCAGTCAGGAGAAAAAAGGAGTCATTGGCAGTGTCTAGGATACTCACCAATCTAGACACCCCACAGTGGGATTACAGACAGACACCCCACCATGGGGCTACAGACACCCTGTGATATGGCTACAGTTAAGGGACATCTCCCCAGGACAATTTCTCCATTGCAATTAAATCCATGCACATTGGGTCAGCAGCATCATGCCAATAGAAAGAAAACTAGGGGGCCACTCGGGCTGGCTTTTGGATCCATCACTGGAGGGGGGCCACTGAACCAAGGCAGGTAGTCACAAAGGCAATCCCAGACAAGCCCCCAGGTTTATAATCACCCAAGGGTTTCACCTTGCCTGCTGCCTAGACAATGCTAATTCATCAAGACAGAGAAATTGCACTGAAGAAAGAGTACTTCACACAGAGCCGGCTGTGCAGGGGACTCAAGTTTTATCATTACTCAAATCAGTCTCTCGGGGCATTCAGGGAGCAGTTTTTAAGGATAACTTGGTGTGTTGGGAGAAGCCACTGAGCAAAGAGTACTGACTGGTCAGAGATGAAATCCTTTCGAGTTGGTGCTGTCTTCTTGTGCTCAGTTAGTTCCTGGGTGGGGACCACAAGATCAGATGAGCCAGTTTATTGACCTGAGTGGGGCCAACTGATCCATCAAGTGCAGGGTCTGCAAAATATCTCAAGCACTGATCTTAGGAGCAGTTTAGGGAGGGTCAGAATCTTGTAGCCTCCAGCTGCATGACTCCTAAACCATCATCTCTCATCTTGTGGCTAATGTTTGTCCTACAAAGGCAATCTAGTCCCTAGGCAAGAAAAGGTGTGCTTTGGGAAAGGGCTGCTACCCTCTTGGTTTAAACTATAAACTAAATTTCTCCCAAAGTTAGTTCAGCCTATGCCCAGGAATGAACAAGCACAGCTTGGAGGTTAGAAGCAAGACAGAGTTAGTTAGATTTCTTTTACTGTCTCAGTGATAATTTTGAAAAGGCAGCTTCACAAATTTCTAAAAGTTTAGTTTCCTTGCTTGTTAGATACCTATGTAATGGAGTTTATTCTGAGGTTTCTGTGAGATAACATATGAGAGAGAGTGCTTTGAACATTTCAGAATCAATGTAAATTATCTTGTTACAAAGTATTCAGAAACAACAGCCCATTGTTTTAAGATAACAATCCTTTTGTTAACCTCCTTATGAGAAACCTCCTACAATCTTATAGCAAGTAGTTGAAAGACCTGCTGAGATGACTCTACAGCAAACTCATGTTACCTAGTTAATGCCTTTTGCCCACAGTTTCTTCAGGGAAAGCCCATGAAGTGCCTGCCGTTCATAGATTTCTTGAGCAGGCATTCTGGTGGTTGGAGATTTAAGCTTTGCTAGAAAGCATGCCATTTCTACAAAGTAGAAAGCAATTCATTCAGAGGGGATTCACTTGAAAATAGCAAATTCTATCTTCTCTTTGAAAACTACTTTGAGGCTCTCCTGAGCCCCTTCAATCTCACAAGTGGGTAAGCATCTTCCTTCACACTAAAGAGTGCCCCCTTCAGCACAAATCATGCTGTCTTATAATGTATTTGTTTCCATATGTGTATGTGCATCATAAAATAGATTACCATTTATTTCTTCTTGATTTGTGTGAGTGTGTGTGTTTTTGTACAATTAACTTATTTTTAAATCCCCACCACCCTACTCAGCACAAAGCCTGGCACTTAGTTCCTGCTCAATAAATGAAAACAGTTGTGTAAGAGGTAACACTTTAGTCAGTGGTGATGCTTTAGTTTCCTTTTAATTCCCCTTTGCCCCTCCCCTTCACAAAGAGAGTAAATACCTGGAGGCCCTAGACCCTCAAAGACCGTTAGCCCTGCTGCCTAGGCTTTAGACCTTTAGCCTAGGCATACCCCAATTTATTGTCTCCAGTCCGCTCAACCCTGGAGCTGCTGTGCTTCTGTGGAGAAGCTTTTTTCTCCCACTCTGTCCTCTACCCGCCGAGTTCCAGGGGTTTATTGCAGGTCATGTCTTCCAAAAGATCCCTCTTCTCCACCTGAAAAGGATTATAATTTTTGGTGCTTTATTCTAAACAAACTCTTCTCAAAGAAAAATCATTTGGTGAACTCATTCATATTTTGTTGTTAAGGACAAGCAAACCTTTAATGCATTATTCTATTCTAGCATCTTTGCATTAAAAAAAAAGATGGTAACAACTACTTCGAGGATGGAAAAGGGTTGGGCCAAAGGAATGAATTCCTAATGGTCAGTCAGTGTGACTGGGGTTGGGATAGGGAGAAGAGAGAGGCTTTAGAGCACAGTCCTTTGTTTTTTTATTTTTTTTATTTTTGCCTCTGGAAACCTATTTGTAGGACCAGCCCTACTCAAAAGAGAAAAAAAATCTGTTTCACTCCCAAAACATGCTTGTGAGCCTCTTCTCTATTTCCCACATGGCAGAACTGTTGTAGAGGAAAGGGAACAAATTTTGCCTACTGGAGTCTGAGTTAATATCCCTGATGGCCCAGATAGTAGTGGTGGGTGGGGAGTTTGTAGGGAGTGAATTTTCTCTCCAGCTTCAGATTGCTGGGAGTATCCTCAGCCTGTTATGAAAGAGACTCTTCACCTTTTAGCCCTGATTTACTCTCCAGCCAGCCTGAGATAAGTCTGTGGCCAAAGAGAGGGTTAGTACTTTAATCTGCAAAATTCCTTATGTCACCTCTCCTGGCTTGCATTCTTATGAGGGCATGTGACTTTTTCAAAACTGTTCTTTCAAGCTAATTACATACCCATGTAAGATGGGAGTAGCTCCCTGCTCTCTTCAACCTGGTCAATTCTCTGTTCCTATAAGCAAATGACCGTAGTCTAATTCTGTAAACCGCGTGTCTGTAGGTACACTGCAGGTGAAGCTGGCAGTACAAACCACTTCCATTTACATTTGGTTGTGAGATGGGAATTTTGCATCTTATTTCTCTTCCTTAAAATTGATTGGCATAATATTCTATGAAAACCATTTGTCACGTGCCCAATTGACAATGGCATGATCACGGTTCACTGCAATCTCAGCTTCCCAGGTTCCCAAGTAGCTGGGACTACAGGCACCCACCACCACGCCTGGCTTAATGTTTTATATTTTTAGTAGAGACAGAGTCTCACCATGTTGGCTAGGCTGATCTCAAACTCCTGACCTCAGATAATCCACCCACCTCAGCCTCCCAAAGTGCTGGGATTACAGACATGAGCCACCTTACCCAGCCTCCAGGGTCTCTTGACACCACCACTAACTTGTCAGTTTTGCTCTTGTTTTGGAGGCAGGCCATGTCTTTGTCCGGATGTATATGGTATTGGCTGGCAACTCCTGACCTTCCTCTGTGCTTCTGAAGACACCACTTCTCCCAGACCTTTCTTTTCATTGTTGCTGCCCATTCTCAGCAGCAGGGACATTTGTATGACCAGTATGTACATCTAAAGGCCACCATTGAGTCATAAAATTGTCAGCACAGCAGTAAGATGCACGCATAAGCAATGCTATCTGAAAGAGGAGAACAGGTACTTCACAGAGTCCTCTGTATTTTCAAGTTTCTTTCAAAGTCACATAATTCGGGCCACTGTGTGGATGGTGTAGCCCACAGAGCTATACCCATCACAATATGGTCAATGGGGATTCAACAGTCTTTTCTTATATGTGAATTTGTGAATTATTCTCAAGGGTAGAAATGATTCTTCCAAACCAAAGTGGAATGACAGTAAGTGCCCTTGGTATAGCCGTGTGCCTGCTCACTTGTGTTTAGGAATCCAGATGCCAGGTGAGAACCCACGGCAACCACAGTTTGGTGGAGTGAGCCACAGCGGTTCACGTGGTGGCACTGTGGGAGCTCAGCAGGGTGTGTTTTGTGTCTTCTCCTGCAGCTATTGACCTGCTGTACTGGCGGGACATCAAGCAGACGGGCATCGTGTTTGGGAGTTTCCTGCTGCTGCTCTTCTCCCTGACCCAGTTCAGCGTGGTGAGCGTCGTGGCCTACCTGGCCCTGGCTGCGCTCTCAGCCACCATCAGTTTCCGCATCTACAAGTCTGTTTTACAAGCTGTGCAGAAAACCGACGAGGGCCACCCTTTCAAGTGAGTGCCTCAACTGAGGAGCCCTCACACCCCAAGCAGGGGCTTTTCCCCTCACCTGTATTTCAGCTCACAGATGCACTTGAGTCATGTTTCTCTGAGACCCAACAGACCTCTTAGAGTCTCCCCTAACACCTTGTCTTTGAGTATATAACATTGCTGGTGAATTTGTGAAACAAATTTGATTATTCTTATTCTAATACTTATTGCTTTGTTGAGTTTTCATATGTATTTACTTCTAACAGTAATCATAATTCAACAATTACTTAATCCTCTTAACTATATGAGAAAGGCACAGCAGGCATTTTCATTCCTATTTACAAGTGGGAACACTGAGGTTCCAAGAAGTAATGTGACATGCTCAAGGCCAGGTGGCCAGTAAATAGCACGAAACCAGGACTAGGGTATTTGGAATTTTGTTTCCATGCTCTTCTCTAGAAGTTTAACACGAAAGGACCAACCTTCTGAGGGGGTGCAGCGTTCATGAACAGATTTATCATATATCCTTCTCTGCATTTTTATACTGGGGAAAACCTGATTTGAATGCACATTGAAGAGGAGGAAATACAAAAATAAAAGGGCAGTCTACTAAGAGGATATATGACATGTGGCAGAGGGAGGTGTTAGCACTGCCACCTGCTATAACAGAATACCATAGACTGAGTGGCTTATAAACAACAGAAATCTATTTCTCACAGTTCTAGAGGCTGGGAAATCCAAGATTAGGGTGCCAGCAGGGTTGGGTTCTGTTGAGGGCCCTTGCCTGGGTTGCAGATTGCCAACTCCTCACTGTATCCCACTTTTACTGTGGGATGGAGTGAACAAGTTCCCTTGGGCCTCTTTTCTAAGGGCACTAATCCCATTTGTGAGGGCTGCACACTCATGATCTAATCACCTTCCGAAGGCACCACCTCCTAACACTATCACATTGGAGCTTAAGATTTCAACATGAATTTGGGGAGGACACATTCTGTCCATAATACTCCTGAAAACGCAAGCCAAATACTGCTTTACTCTTTTTATCTCAACACAGAGTTAAGTAAGCACTTAAAGCACTCTAGGAGTATCCTCTAGGTAGATAATAGGTGCTGTCTTAAAGCAGAGGAAAGGAGGGAGGAAGGATGGATCTCTCTGGAGGAGCTTGGCCAAGCTGAAGGGGCTTAAGCTGGGATGATATTTGTCTGTTTGTATTTTACATGTTTTTCCCACCCAAGAGTTAAATTTAACCGTTTTTAACTAATGAAAAATGTTATTACTAAAAATACCACTCAGTAGAACCCATAAGTATTTGAATATGGCCCAGGTCACTTGAGTTTTCAGTGCTCTTTCGATAAACCTGGAAGTAAATCCAGAATTTAAACATGAATTCTTAGAGTTCTTTTTTTTTTTTTTTTTTTTTTGAGACAGAGTTTCGCTCTTGTTACCCAGGCTGGAGTGCAATGGCGCGATCTCGGCTCACCGCAACCTCCGCCTCCTGGGTTCAGGCAATTCTCCTGCCTCAGCCTCCTGAGTAGCTGGGATTATAGGCATGCACCACCATGCCCAGCTAATTTTTTGTATTTTTAGTAGAGACGGGGTTTCACCATGTTGACCAGGTTGGTCTCGATCTCTTGACCTCGTGATCCACCCGCCTCGGCCTCCCAAAGTGCTGGGATTACAGGCATGAGCCACCGCGCCCGGCCCAAATTCTTAGAGTTCTTAAGAGGAGCAGTCGGCAGCTAGGATTTTGGGCTATCTCAACTACTTTAAAAAGATAATTTATCTCCATGAAGTTATGTATGGAGAATTCAGCAAATGAGCTGATTTTGCACTGATTTTTTTTCTCTGGTCCCAGCTGGTTTCTCTGAATTTTCAGCCTTCCCATGCTATTTCTTAGATAGCCAGAAACAGTCACAATGCTCCACTGAGAACCATGCTTTCTGTGTTCCCAGTGCACTGGAAGCAGATGTGGATGGTGCCCTGTGGCCCTCGCTGGCTGGCATAGCCCCCCAGAGATGTCCCCGCCTTCACTCTCAGAGTGAGAAAAGGAACACTCAACTATTAATGGGGGGTGTGGCAGCCTGTCTCATGATTCCCTCTGATGAAATTCTCTGTGGGAATGGTTTGTTGACAGGGCCTACTTGGAGCTTGAGATCACCCTTTCTCAGGAGCAGATTCAGAAGTACACGGACTGCCTGCAGTTCTACGTGAACAGCACACTTAAGGAACTGAGGAGGCTCTTCCTTGTCCAGGACCTGGTGGATTCCTTAAAAGTACAGTTGCTTAAGCTGCTTACTTTACAATCTTGACTGTTATTTTCCCTAAAAGTATAATACTATAAACTGCTACATCACAGAGAATGAAAACCAAGTGCTAATTATATTCTAGAGTCAGAAGACCTCCAGTTGTATAACACCAAGAAACAGTCTAATCCCTTCATTGTACCAGTGATGAAACTGTGGCTCAGAGAGACGAAAACATTTCAGGGTTTCCCAGTGAGTCACTAGCAGAGCTGGAATCAAACCTAGGTCACATAGCTTCTAGCTCTACAGTCTTTACAATGCACCAGATTTCTCCTTAAACCATTTTTAGTTCCTCCAACAATTTCCCAAAATTAATGTTAATATAAAAAATTCTAGATAGGGAATGTGAAAAACATATATTTTTGCATTGAAGGAAACTCTGGATTCTGCAAATATTAATAGTAAGACCTCGAAGTGTGCTTACATAGTTACAGCTGGGAGACTGAGCCATCTGAAGGGTACAGGTATGCCCAGCCCCTCACTTGATGAGGATCAGAAGCACCTGGGGCTCTCACTGAATTTGCTGGGTTCCTTTTCAACAAGCTGCTTTGGCCTCCTGGTGACTTACAGTAGAATCCAAGTTAGTCAATTGTGATTCGGCATAGCCATAAGCAAAGCTGGGAAAGCCCAGGCAAGGTAGTTGTGAGGTTTCTGTGCTCCCAGAGCACTTTGTACACACCATGGCAGGGGCTTGTACTGGGAGCTGTCTGGTAGCTGTTCAAGGAAGGGCAGAAGGAAAAATGAAAAATGCGGGCTTGACCCTCAAAATGCTTTACTGGAATAATGACTTGCCATATAATGACTGAAGAGAGATAACAGGGCAATTATAATTACTTACCTTAGTGCTTTAAGGTCATGGTTGTATTTGTAATATAAAAATGGTAGGCCAGAACAGGGGTCAGCAAACCTTATCCACAAAGAGCCAGATGGTAGATGTTTTAGGCTTTGCACGCCACACTATCTGTGGCACCTTTTCAACTTTGCCATTGTAGTACAAAAGCAGAAAAAGACAATAGAAAGAAGAAGAGCTTGACTATGTGCCCATAAAACTTAATGAACACTGATAATTTGATTCAATATCATTTCACATATTAGAAAATAGTACTCTTGTTTTATTTTATTTGACCATTTAAAAATGTGAAAATCATTGTTAACTCGTGGGCATATACAAAAACAGGTCAAGGGCCACAGCTTGCTGACCCCTGGCCTAGATTATTTCCTGTGTCTCTCAAACCTTATCACAAAGTGGTCCAAAGGTTTCCAAGAGAACTAAAGACTGGATCTCCTTTCAATGATTCTGTGAAGAGCTTTCAACACCTTTCATTGACTATTGAAATCATAATGTATTCTGACTCAAATCTGAATCTAGGTAAAAGTCAATGATATGAGACTCTTCTTGTCAGGAAGGGTTTTAGGAACAATGCTTTTGTTCTTCAGTTCGCAGTCCTGATGTGGCTCCTGACCTACGTTGGCGCTCTCTTCAATGGCCTGACCCTGCTGCTCATGGGTAAGAGCAGATGAGAGTATATACATCTTCCTTCACATCCTCTGTGAAAACGCTGCTTCCTAGGCTGTAAGCTTTTCATTTGTTTAAAGAGATTCCTAGGAACAAATGCCAGATATATCTGAGTACAGAGCACTTCTCTTACTGTCATAGTTCAATTAAAGTGTGTAATATATATTATACACTAATAATGAATTCTTAAGTCTAAAGGTTTTTTTTTTTTCTTCAAACATAACTGGCTTCTTTTTGGCTTATAATATATATTTGGATCTGTTTACAGTGGCAGCAATGGATAGAGATTCATTTGCATCTTGGGAGGGGAAAGTGTATCCTAATTCTAGTAATAATTACAAAATACCTGTACAGGGCTCAGCATCATTTTATTTTCCCTATGAGCTGCCCGTCATCTTTTATCTAGAATTCTGGATATTGCTTCCCAAAATAGGGGATAAAAAATAAAATAAAGTGCTGGATATTCCAAATAATGCTATAATATCATATAACAATATAAAAATGTATCTATAAGTGTATTCTTATTGATAACTCAGAATTTTAATACTGTATTTGTTTTTCATCCCAGCTGTGGTTTCAATGTTTACTCTACCTGTAGTGTATGTTAAGCACCAGGTAAGTTCTATGTGATGTCAAACAATGACATAAAATTTTGACCTCATGATCTTTGGATGTGCTCATTATTTTTTTTCTCTGTGTAGGCACAGATTGACCAATATCTGGGACTTGTGAGGACTCACATAAATGCTGTTGTGGCAAAGTAAGTCACATAGGGCAATGTATAAGATCCAATGAGTAGATTAGGATAGGGGTAATGAGAAGATAGTAAAATGACAGATTAATTTAAGTTTTTTAACTCTCAATTAAATAAAACCCATGGTTTATTTCAAGTTTCACAGTGAGTTTTAATGAATGAATGATATTAAGCTCTATCTAAGGACTGCCGCATGTACAAGAACAAGATGCATTGGAGGAAGGAGGAAAACTTGATTCCAAAAATAAAATTAACAGTGTAATTCAAATAAAAACAATTAAGTTAACATTTTTAATCCTTTAAACAATGAATGACACTAATTTTTAAGAAACATTAAAATTACTTTTAAACCTTGAATTATTTTAGAACTTTAAAATACGTAAAATGTTTGCCAGCTAAATAACATCACACCATTTTAATTCAACAATTATGCGTATGTGTTTAATCCCATTGCTTTTTAAACCTGAGTCTTAAACAAGCCTTACTTTATGGCTACCTTACATATTAGGAGATAGAGATTTTAGTTTTACATATCAACAGCTAACATGGCCATTAAACTTAGGAGTTTTCCTTACTTCTTACATTACTATTTTTAGATGTATAGTCATCTAAAGTGATAGCTCTTATATTGCATTTTTATTCAATATTTTGCTTTATTAAAAAGCCAGCCTAATCTTCAACTACAAATACATATCACCAAAGGAGTAGACTTTTTCACAAAAACTCTATCTAATTATCCGATAATTATGTGGCTGGACCTAGGTGGGGGTCAGATTTAGAGAGAGGCATTTTGGATAGTTAAAGATGTATAATAACAAAATAAGAAAGGCCAATCACATTGAAGTTCCTCTGCCATTAGATTATATGTGATCTGCTTCAGTTCTCTCCTGAAGTTTATAAACTTTTGTTTTTTACTATGTATTATTTACATTTTTTCTCTTGAATTCATTAGGAACTCATAGGGTTCTGTGTTGAATTTGGATCTGTGAGAGATCTACAACACATTTCAGAATGCTTGAACTTGCCAGCTTGGACCCAGGTGTAACCAATACCTAATGAAAATCAACACACTAAGCATAAAATAATCATTTTATTTTATATTAAGAAATGGTAGCATAGCGCAGTATGAGACTTGGTGGCACCCGAACCTGTGGAGCCTATTTAAAAATACGAATTCCAAGACCCCACACAGACCTATATAATTAGAATTTCTAGGATTGGTGACCTGGAATTTTTATTTTAATGAACTTCCCAGGTGACTTTTTGGCAGCTAGAACTGTGTTCATAAACTACATTAAAGAACACCAGAATAGGGGTTTGGAAACTGGAAGATAGAAGTTCTAGACCTAAGTTGTCCAATACTTAGTTTGGGGATCACAAATCACATCTCTTACTTTTTCATTTGGTCTGTTGGTTGAGTCCAAAAAGAGGAGTACCTGTTATGTTCTGGAGACTTCATATGACAGGTACAGAGGGTATAAAGATAAATGAAATGATCTCAGCCCTAAAAGAGCTCTTAGCCTAGTGGTGCAGACAAAATTGTACAGAAATAAACTATAATAAAATATGATAAGTATAATAGAGCTGTATGAAATACGAAAGTCAGAGAGATGAAGAAACCATTGTTCCTTCTTGGACAGGATAGTGGAAAGCCATTAAGATAAGGTGGCATTTGACCTGGGCCTTGAAGGATGGGTAAACAGTCATCAGGTGGATGATGAGAGGAAAGACATTGTAAGAGGAAGAGATAATAAAGCAAAGGCAGAGAAGCATGAAAATGTCAGTCACGTTCAAGAGGAAACTGTCAACCAGTGTGTCTAGAGCTTTAATGAGTCGAAAAATCAACTAGAAGGAATTTAGGAAGAAAGGCTGAGGCCAGGGGTGAATGCTCTGTGGGGTTTTGACTCCAACCCAACAGGAAATGGCCGGCCCTTGATGTTTTTAAGCAGGGGATTGATGTTATCAGATTTGTGCTTTTTAAATATCACTATGGCAGTTTAGTGAGAAAAGAATTGGAGAGGGGAAAGACTAGAGATTTCTCTAGGCGGCTATCATTATTCAAACAAAAGTGACAAGGGCATGGCCTGGTTAAAATGGAGGGAAAAGAGAGATGGCAGCGAATATAACGTATATACAATGTACTTGTTAAATTACAATTGGAAATCAAGGCTGTGAAAAGGAATGGAAAGGAAACATGTTAGCTATGACTAATGTGGCTTCTGTAATTGAGCTTCAGGTAGGGTTGGCTCTTAACTTCCCAGTAGCTGGGACAAAAAGAGAAACTCAGCAAGTTACATGGTTTTTACTATCTATCACAAAGGAGGAAACAACAGTTTTTCAAAATAACCTGTTTTGCCTGGCACTATATTTCGAAGGAAATTTCTTGGTGGGATCTTAACTCTAAGGCCTCTTCAACCTCTGAAATTCTAATTACACCTTAGAATAATTCCAGCAAAAGAACTTCCACCATTTTAGTGGAACAGTTAAGAACATGATCGTTAGAATCAGACTAAGTTGAGTCAGTTTCTAGCTTTTTTAGCTGTATAATCTCATCATAATGTTATTTGACTCTAAGAGCCTGTTTCCTTATCTGTAAATTGGAAATGTTAATACCTCATAGAATTCTTGGTGGTTAAGTGAGGTAATGTCTATAAAGTATTCTTAACTAGAGGTAGGAAACCCTCAATATTATATATCATTGTCATCATCATCCATCCTATTACTGCTTAGAGATCACTTCATGGGGCATGGAGGTAGAGGACAGTCCCAGACTGGGCCAGTAGACCCCAGGGCCACTCTCTCCTCCATACTAAGTGACCCTGTCTAGGTCATTTTGCCATTGTGGTCTCAGTTTTCCAGCTTAAAATGGGGGTTGATAATATATAATAACACTTCGTAGAGTTTTGAAAGTGAGAAAAAAGGCCTCAAATTTCAAAAGGCAAAATAAATATTGTAGAGGAAATTAAAGCTTTAAGTAGGTGACACCATAATAAGAAATCTGCTTTAAGTAAATACAGTTCCCTATGTCTAGGTGAGTTATGTTTTAGAGTGATAAAATAGCCTATGACTTGACCTAGAAGCTCTCTTGGTGACCTTTGATAAATTTCATGGAGTAAAGGACATCCTGAAAACTGAAATTGGAAAGGAGCTGTCCTGATCTTCAAATGAGAAGAAAGAAAAGATTCCAGGCATTATCTCTGATAAATTGAAGGCCTAATTTCAAGCAAAAATCCAGATTGAATTAGTAAAACTGTAGATATTCAGAATAGATCATTATATGGTCACTAAACCCTGGGCTGATATAGACTGCCCTAGTCAGTGAGTATTCTGATTTTAGTGGGGATACTCAACAAGTCTTTCTGGTGTCCTTGTGGAGAAAAATGGAGATGTATGATCCAGATGATAGCACAGGTGGTAGAACTCTAGAAGGTTGAATAGTAGACCCTAAAGACCCTAAAGATGTTTATTAATTCATCAAATATGTGTCTGAGGCAAGGTATGTGCCACAGAGCCCTGCCTTTGATCCCATTACTTTCAATCCCATTACTTCCATGACTGTGTGAAGACAAATCAAATATCTTTATCAAAGTTCCAGGTGATGTACAGTTTGAAGTGAAAGAAAATTCAGAAGACAGTAAGCTCAAGATTCAAATTGAATGAAAGGATCTTGAGTAAGCTAGATTGCTGAATTAAAATCAATAAAATGAAATTAATAAGGAAAGTAAAGCCCTACATTTAGGTTTCTAAAAAGTCAGCATTATAGATATAGAATGCAGGGAGGGATAGATGAGAAAGGGTAACAGTAAGTGTGTATGTAAAAAATACCTTGGGGGTTTTAATTGATTGATTGGTCACAACCAAATGTAAGTCAACAATGTGCTGAAGTATCTTTAAAAAATAAATGCAAGTTGAGTTGTTACTAGTAGGAGTACAAAGTCTAAATCAACAGAGGCCACAGTCACATTATATTCCATATTAGCCATCTCATATCTGTGTTCAATTTCAGGGTTAGACATTTTAACAGATGCATTAATACATTGGAGTAATGCCACAAAGATGACCAGGGTACTATGGTATTAGAAATCTAATAGTAATGAGCAGTAATGAGCAGTGAAGAGCAAACTTTGCTGGGGATGACTACCCTGGAAAAGAGATGACTTTAAAAGGACGCCATAGCCATTCTCAAATACTTGGAGGTCTAACATTGTAAAAGGAATAGTATTTCTCTTTTTCTCTAAAGAGCAATGAATGGAAATTTTAGAAGTTCTGAGATTTTAATATGAGAGAAAAGAGTAATGATTAGAGTTGTTCAATAATAGAACCATCTGCCTCATAAAGGAGTGAGTTCCCTGACATTCATTCAAGTGTTCAAATAGAAGTTAGGTAGCCATCATTGCATGTGTCCTCTCTTGGCTCCTCCTACTCTTGTCTACCTCTCTTCTGGTCCTGTGACTTCAAAGGTTATTTTTGTATCTAGGGTTCCAAACGTGTGTCTCCAGCCCAGACCTCTTCAACTAGGCACCAGGCCTATCCACTTCTTTATGTAAGGTTTCTCTAAAGTGTCTCATAGCCAAACAGATTCAGATTCACATAGCCAAACATCTTGAAATCTCATCCAAGAACTTGTATTTCCTTCAGTCATCACCATCTTGGTCAATGCCATTTTCACCTCGTTTCTCAGACTAAAAACCAAAGAATCTTCATTGATTACTCTTCCTCTAATCCTAGCCTGTGCATTCAGTTCATCAACAGATCAGGTGGGTCCTGCAGCCTCATCTCCAAACTAATCCTGAGACTGTTCCACTGTCTTCATTTCCATGTCTACCATACAGTCCAGCCATTGCCATCTAGTACTTGGACTGCTATGGGTTTCTCTCCAACTATTCATTGCTTCTACTCCCATTTCCCTATTTTTTTCACACAGCCATCATCATGATCTTCTTACAACATTAATCAGATCACATCACTCCCCCACCTAAATTCATCAGTAACTTCCCATCCCACAGGGGAGAATCTAAACTCCTTACCACAGCCCACAAGCTCCAACGCCCACCATCTGGTCCCTGCCTGCCTTTCAGACCTCCCCTATCCATGCCCCAAACACATGGGCTTCCATTCTGCTTGCCACCAGCTTGTCCTCTCTGTGATGCCTCTGCACTTGTTACTCCCTCTTCCTGAAACACTTCACATCTAGATCTTTGCCTGATGGCCCTTTCCTGTCCTCTGAGGATCAGTTTCTCAGATGAGTGGATTTAAAGGGGTGCTGCCCACCTTACCACTTTGCCCCTCACTGTCTGCCATACCGCCTTGATTTTCTTTATAGCAGTTGTCGCCATCTGAACTTCTATTGTCTTCTGGTTTATTTCTGTCTCCTCAATCCCTACAAGAATGAAAACTCCACAAGAGCAGGAATCTCTTCCCTTTTGTTGACCACTGAATTGCAGTACATGGAAGGGTACCTGGTGGCACAGAGGGAGGTCTCAATCAAAATCTGCACAATGAGCTCATAAATGTTCAAGTTAACAAAACACTTTCAGTGTAAACCTATCCTAAAATCATGCTGCCACATTGTGAGCATCACAGAATTTAAGGGACCCTGGCGATATCTAGTCTGTGCCATATTTTAATGACGAGTATTTAGGACAAGAAAAGTCCATTAGTTTGCCAGATGCCATGCAGCTAATTAATAGATCTGCCTGAGACTAGGACCCAGGTTTTTAAATTCCAGTTCTGGGTAATTAGACTACTCTGAGGGTGAACATAGATTTCTTTTCCTATGTCCAACACAAGAACAGATTACATCCCTAGTTATATAATCATCTCTAGTTATGCTCATCTTCCTGGCATAGTAATAGCACTTTCTCTCTCTTTCTGAAGTGTCCCGGATGGGGGATAAATGGTCACCCTAATTATATCACAGCTTCTGTAATCCTGAAACAAATCAACATGTTCATCTGCCTAAAAAGATCTAAAAAATGTGCCTTTCTTCCAATTCTGTTTTTTGTTGTTGTTATTTTCATTATCCAGTTTTTACTTTCTTATTGCTTTATATAAGAGTATTTACAGACATACATAGGTAAAAATGATATCTTCTGGAATATTAAGCTCTTTGGTCACTTAGCTAATTAAAGCAACAACACATAAAATGATTTCATTAATAACACTTGTGATTTACTACCTTTTGATACTGTCTTTTTAGGATTCAGGCTAAAATCCCAGGCGCTAAGAGGCACGCTGAGTAAACTGATATCGCACCGGGGACTGGACACAAACAGGAATGTCTGAAGTGGTAACAGCTCCCTTCTTACTCGTTACTGCAAATTGATTGTGCCCCCTTACCCCCAGTACCATAATCTTAGAGACAAACCTTAAAACAGCTGTTTTTAGGCTGTTCCTTGTACTCTTAGGATATTTGAGTCACTTGTGTCAACCACTAAAGTATAGAGAAAAGTGTATTAGATGTGGTTTTTAATTTTGTGTTGCTAAAAAAAAGTGCATGATGGTGAGAGCCCAAGTTATCTTTCCTTCTTTGGTGTTCTTCTTCTCTTCTCTGCAATGCTTCTGTAGCTTCTAACGTTCCCGTGGCTAGGCCTTTCCTGCTGAGTGCTCTGATGCAATAGTGGAAATCGCTTACATGTCCTTGGGTTGCTGGGTGGATTAATCTTTAATAACAATATATAGAATTGTAGACTGATGTTTTAGCATTTTTCCAACACACACAACGTAAAAATAAAAACAGTCGACCGTACTTATGGTAATCAGTTTTGTATAACTTAAAATAATTAAATAAATGAAACAAACCCAAAACGAACATGCAATACTTTTGTTGTATGGGATTGGTGGGCTGATTTACATGTATGGTTACTAAAAAGTACCAGCATGTTAACTTTATTACAATTTGTATTACTTTCTCTGTAGTTCCTAATGGATTCAATTACGGACTCTGGATATTTGCACTTATGTACTTGATACTGAATGCATAAATAAATGTTACTAAATGTAGAATGTTTTCCCTCTCTTCTCATGCATGGTCTTACTGGAAAGCACAAAAGCTCAAAGTGATGAAGTCACTTGATGACATTCTGGGAGGGCTGGGAGCAACTGCTCACCTTATTCTCTCTCCAGGACTGTAGAGTCAAACGCCAACCTGGCTTATGGTTTTTCTGGGTCATTAATAGAAAACTGAACAGTGGTAAACTGTAAATCATTCTTTATATTTTACTGTGTGGAGTGGATGCAGATATTTTAAATAGTTTTTTTAAAAACTTGAAAGTGATATAAATCCTTACATAAACTTTACAGCAAATATGCAGCAAAAACACTGGCAAAAACAATTGTAATTGCTGTGAACACACCCTTGTAGTAATTACTTACTAAGCACCAAATGTTTGCTAAGCCCTAAGAAAAGGGCTGTGAATAAGAGAGATGACAATTGCTGTCCTCACCACGTAAAGTCTTCTAATAATTTCCTCACCACTTTTTGTACAAGTCCAGTTGCATATTTTGTTTCACTGCTACAATCAGATGTCGAAGACGAAGAGGTAGAAGTGAATGAAAGGAGTGGCAATTGGAGAAGAAAATAAATGATTGCTTATAAAAAGCTGCCTTTTACCAGTTTTACACATGGGTTCAGTAAATATTTGTGGAGTTACCCTTCTGTACAAAGTGGTGTGAAGATTACAAGGGCCGCTTGACAGTGTGCCAGCAGCCAGACGCTCTGGTCACTGTGCTGGGGGAGAGGGTAGGTGGCCATGTGGAAATGCTAACTAAGAAAAGGGTAGCATAAAACAAGAGCCATGATGCAGGGATTAAGCAACAGAAGATTCTCAGGGGAGGTGAACTTCAGGGCTGGGAAACCAGATGAAGAAAGTCCACCCAAGGTGAAGAAAGAACATGAGCTAAAGAGCCAAGATGTGGAATGTGAGGCATATGTAGAGAATGGTGAGTTAAACAAGCTTAGATGGCTTGTAAAGTTCTTGAGGTGGAAATGGTGGTGCCAAATAAGGCTGGAAAGGTGGGTTGAGATCACAATGGGAAGAAACTTGGATGCCTGTGCCAAGGAGTTTGGGCTTTATTCTCTACATCTCGGAGAGTCATATAGACACAACAAAGGTGCAAGATACTGAAGGCTAGACAGACTGATAATTGTAAACTAACTCTACATAGGTGCCAGATGACTAGCTCTTTATTAGAACAGCCACAGGAAGACTAGAAAGATGTTCACCTGTCCCTGATCCTTGATGTTAGCCCAGCATGCCAAGCATCCACCATGGACAAGGTGCAGCTAACAGATGATGTGGAGGGATATTGGACTGGAGCTGGTGACCGACTGGCCTTAAACGTGAGTGCCTCCTTGAATTGTGCACCCAAGGAAGCTTGATTGCCTCACCCTAGCCCAGCACGAAGACTCACTGATCAGGAGGATGCAATGCCATTTTCCAGGACAGAGAGCCCAGAAGAGATGATTTGGGGAAGGAAGATAGTAAGCTTAGTTTGATGCCTGACTTTTTTCTTAATAGATAACTAAATTTAGAAGAGGATTTTCTTTTTTCTTATGTTTTTCACTCTCTGACCTTTTAGACAGAGTTTCTTCTACATGACTTTATTGTATAGAATTAATCTTCAATATCTGTGTTATAGCATTGTCCCCATTCTATAGGCCCAGAATTCTTTTCCCAGGCAGCTGCTCATTAGGAAGGTTTAATTAGGAACTCTATTTGCTGGCAGTGGTGGAGAAGATTCCTAAGGAAACTCTAGGCTTACAAAATGATAGATATGGATGTGGATTTTTCACAAATGGAACATGGGGCACATTATTCCCTGTTTCTACAGGGAGCATCAGCCCAGGTGATATTCAAGATGATGGAAATAATGTGAACAGATGAGAAGAGGACCAAAAGCAGAGCTCCTGGAAAACCCAGAGTGAGTGAGGTGATTCTGAAAGCTGTGAACAGTAGAAAATTCTTTCAGCTGGTAGATGAGTGAAGCCAATAGGAGCAGGTGAAGAAGCTGGAAAAAGCACAATAGTTTATATGTCCTCTGCTCTTCACCCATGCTGGTTTCCTAGGGTTGCTCTACCAAAGTTCCAGAATCTGGGTTTCTTCCTTTTTTTTTTTTTTTTTTAATGGAGTCTCGCTCTGTTGCCCAGGCTGGAGTGCAGTGACACAATCTCAGCTCACTGCAACCTCCACCTCCCAGATTCAAGTGATTCTCCTGCCTCAGCCCACCAAGCAGCTGGGATTACAGGTGCATGCCACCACACCCAACTAATTTTTGTATTTTTAGTAGGGATGGAGTTTTACCATGTTGGCCAGGCTGGTCGCAAACTCCTGACCTCAAGTGATCCACCCGCCTCAGCCTCTCAAAGTGCTGGGATTACCAGGCATGAGCCATCACACCCAGCCTCAAAATCTGAGTTTCTTAAAACAACAGAAATTTATTCTCTTACCATTCTGGAGGCTAGAAGTCCAAACTCAAGGTGTGGGCAGGGCCATGCTCTCTCTGTCTGCTCTAGGGGAGAACTCTTCTTTGCCTCTTCTAACATGTGCATTTGCCAACCATCCTTGGTGCCCCCGGCTTGCAGATGCAGTACTCCAGTCACAGGGCTGCCTCCTCCCTGTGTATCTTCATATCGTCTTCCCTCTGTGTCTAAATTTCCCCTTTGAATAAGGATACCAGTCATAGTGAAATAGGGCCCATCCTTAGAACCTCACTTTAACTTGATTATCTCTGTAAAGACCCTGTTTCCAGTAAGATCACATTCTGAGATACAGAAGCTTGGGGCTTCAACATATCTGGTTTGAGGGTGGTACACAGTTCCACCCAGACACCACCTCCGGGCTCCTATGGACCCTTACCCCACTATAAAGACTTTTCCTCCTGGTGTAGGTCCCAGACCTAGCTCTGCATTTTGTTCCTCTCTGTCGGGAATCACTGCTGAGAAGTAGTCCCACAGCTTTCTACCTCACCCAAATGCTGGTGGGGTATGGTTGATTGCCTGGCCTTGCTTCACAGCTGTGAGGTTCCAACAATAACCACATTGTTCTTGCATAGGGCTGCTCTGAGTATCAGAAGGTTAACACTCTCTTCTGTGTGCAGAGAAGCAGGTGAGGGAGACAGAGGAGCCACCGCTAGAGCTCACACCAAATGCAGTCGGGGTTGGAAGGGGACTAAACACCCTCTGATCCACCTGCCTTTAGACACCAACCTGCTTCCCTAGTGCTTGATATTGGCACCCTCCTCGATCGGATTTTTATTGTATGATTTTATTTTTGTGGTTTATCTTATGATTTTAATTTTTCCTTAATTCAATACATTTAATATTAAATTCAATGTTACAAAATCAGTCTGGCTGGCCACATTTTCTGTGATTGGTAAATTGAAATGAATTCATTTGCATTCTAGGTCATCATGGTCTTTGAAAACAATTCTGCTAGATCAGCTGTCTCTGTTTTCTTCCTAAAATGATAAAATGGTCCTTAAGAATTAACACTGCATCTTTGCCTGCTTTCTCTAAACATACAACTGCTCTGGATTTTGCTTTGCATGTTTATGTCTTTATAAAACAAGAGAAGCCATCACTAAATTATGACAGGAGTCAAATTCTTCTGGGCAGAGTTTAGGAAAATGAAGCAGAGATGATGTGGTGCCTGTGGTCTAGCAAGAGTGAGAGCCTCTACCACCCCTACACCTGAAGGGACAAGAAGAGGGGATGCTCGATTAAAGCAGAGAAAGTAGCAATGCGTAGCAAGGGCCTCCTGACAGGAGCTGAGGTTCAGAGGAAGGCTGCAGCCAGCCCTCCATGAAGGTTACAGGGAGAAAGCCCAGGCAACAAACAACCTTTCACTGTTCTTACAACCATCTCAGACACAGGCTCTATATTCAAAAAATTACTTTGAAAATTAAAAATTAAATATTACCACTGAGTTTCGTGGAGTTTTCCCCTCCATCAGGGCATACATTTGTCAGAAACTACTATGTTGTCGGTATTTTCTTTCTGATACTCACATATTTTTTTTTTTTCATAAAGGCTTGACAAATTTTTGTTAGTTTATTCTGGGATATTTTGGTTGTTCTTGTTAATGGAATTTGTTCTCCACAATGTTTTCACACTGGATAATTCTGGCATGTAGAAAATCTATTAGCTATATTTAATTATTTGCGTATAGTCCGTGCTCCATTATATATTAATTTTTTTCCCATTTATTTATTTTATTGCATTTTAGGTTTTGGGGTACATGTGAAGAACATGCAAAATTGTTGCATAGGAACACACATGGCAGTGTGATTTGCTGCCTTCCTCCCCATCACCTACATCTGGCATTTCTCCCCTTGCTATCTCTCCCCAGCTTCCCACCCCACACTGTCCCTCCCCTATTTCCCCCCAACTGACCCCAGTGTGTAGTGCTCCCCTCCCTGTGTCCATGTGTTCTCATTGTTCAACACCCGCCTATGAGTGAGAACATGCGGTGTTTGATCTTCTCTTGTGTCAGTTTGCTGAGAATGATGGTTTTCAGGTTCATCCATGTCCCTACAAAGGACCCAAACTCATCGTTTTTGATGGCTGCATAATATTCCATGGTGTATATGTGCCACATTTTCCCTATCCAGTCTATCGTCAATGGGCATTTGGGTTGGTTCCAGGTCTTTGCTATTGTAAACAGTGCTGCAATGAACATTCGTGTGCACGTGTCCTTATAGTAGAACGATTTGTAATCCTTTGGATATATACCCAGTAATGGGATTGCTGGGTCAAATGGAATTTCTATTTCTATGTCCTTGAGGAATCGCCACACTGTCTTCCACAATGGTTGAACTAATTTACACTCCCACCAACAGTGTAAAAGTGTTCCTATTTCTCCACATCCTCTCTAGCATCTGTTGTCTCCATATTTTTTAATGTTTGCCATTCTTACTGGTGTGAGCTGGTATCTCAATGTAGTTTTGATTTGCATTTCTCTTATGACCAGTGATGATGAGCATTTTTTCATATGTTTGTTGGCCTCACGTATGTCTTCTTTTGTAAAGTGTCTGTTCATATCCTTTGCCCGCTTTTGAATGGGCTTGTTAGTTTTTTTCTTGTAAATCTGTTTTAGTTCTTTGTAAATTTTGGATATCAGCCCTTTGTCAGATGGGTAAGCTGCAAAAATTTTTCCCAATCTGTTGGTTGCCGATTCACTCTAATGATTGTTTCTTTTGCTCACATATTAAGGGCTTGGTACAAATATAGCACCTCAGCATGTAAATTCTTATAAAGACAAGTTGCCCAATGACTACGATGCATTTTTCTGAGGTAAATATCAAACAGGCAGTATTGTTATTTTTTCATGGGGCATTCATAAGAATATCCAGAACCTCTGCAGTACTCATTCCATTCAATAATTATGTTTAAAGTACTCCTAACTTTAAAATTTAAAACTTAAATTTTTCTTGAAGAGAATTTACCACACCATAATCTCTCAGTGGCAAATCAATCCTGTCTACCTTTTTGCTCAATAGAATATATAGTTCATGTTTTTTTTCTTTTCTTCCCCTAAGTAGGAAAGAACATTCAAATGCTTGCTACCACAAAATATATTCCCAATAGAATAAATGGAGTTTTCTTTAGAGGCCCTTATATCATGCTAGTTTATCTGTGTGAGCCCATCTGTGCCCCCAGTTTCTGATAGAACTGTAACCTCCATTGGGAAGAATAGTGCTAAGCCACTGGCATCCTCTTCTGGCTGTTACAGAATTTCTTATTAGATAAAATGTACTTACTTTTTTTTTCCTTTCTACCAAACTTTTCTTTGATTTTAATTTTGTTCTTTAATTCTTTATTTGGTTATCATATTACATATATCTAGCCAATTAACTATATAGTTAATAGTTATATAGTTATATATAGTTCAGCTACTTGATATATTAGTCAAAGGTTATTTTGAGGCTACTAGAATAAAATTTCCTAGGAATCGTATAGCATCATTGAGCCAGGAACTGTGCCAGGCTCTTTGCAAACATTATTTTTAACCCTCAGAAGTGCATGATTCATCTACATGATTGGTACTTTTATTTTTATTTTCGAAGTGAGGAAACAAAATCTCAACATAACTGGCGCAGGTTTGCACAGCCAGTAAATGAGCCCTGCTTGTCTGTTTTTGAAGCTGGCCCTTTCCACTGAGCAATACTACCCTTCCAGTGTTTCCTGGCCTCTCTCCCTGCAATCTCTAGCTCAGAAACAACACTTTCTCAGCACGACTATTTGGTTGCAAGTAATAGAAACCCACTAAAGTATATTAACCATAAATGGGCATTTATTGGAAGAACACAACAGAGTCCAAAGGCTTAACTGCAGAGGATGGAGTATTTTTCTAAACACACAATTTTGCTCCTTTGACCTTTGTGGTTAAAGACGGAAGTGCTTAAATCTAGGCATTACTTAACAATCCTGCCATGAATAGAGGCAGAAAAGAAAGCGCACAAATCTTAAGGAGCTTTATATAATGAATTAATTTTACATACACATTCAACCTCAGCCAGAACACACATCTACATTGCAACAGGAAAAGAAGCTGTAATGGTTGGAGTCATGGTGACAATTCATTCTGTAACTCCGGAAGCTTATTTATCCAGCAGAGCTGAGAATCAGGAGTTCTCATTAACTAAAATCAGAGTTAACTGAGATTTACTTTAAAATAGTAATTAGGCAATAATTCTGGTGCCATAAAATTTACTTAGAAGCAACCTTTATGTACAATTTAATCTGATGATTCAAAATGTCCTTCAGCATCTTGTAATGGTAATGATCAGGAAGACCATTGCGAATGTCAGTTCTCGCCATACTGGCCTGGATACAAAAGTGGTGTGAAAGACCTTTTGAAAGTTGTTTTTTTCCCTAGTATTTTTTTCTTTCTAATAAAAACTGAACTGCAGAAGATTTTGAGCCCTATATGTTTTAAATTCTGAACACACTAATCTTTTCTATTATCTTTTCTTTTTTTTTTCTTTGATACGGAATCTTGCACTGTTGCCCAAGCTGGAGTACAATGGTGCGATCTTGGCTCTCTGCAACCTCTGCCTCCCAGGTTCAAACAATTCTCCTACTTCAGCCTCCTGAATAGCTGGGATTACAGGTGCCCACGACCATGCCTGGCTAATTTTTTTGTATTTTTAGGTTTCACCATGTTGGCCAGGCTGGTCTTGAACTCCTGACTTTGTAATCCACCTGCCTTGGCCTCCCAAAGCACTGGGATTACAGGCATGAGCCACCTGCCAGCCTCCAACAATACTGTAAACATCTGTTATGTGCAAATAACTGTACTAGGTGCTGCAAGGGATGCAGATTTATGGCATGGCTTATTTTGTTCCAAGCATTGTTTTAAACATTTTAACTACATTAGGTGATATAATTCTCATGATTATCCTACAATGAAGGATCAGTTTTACAGATGAGAAAATTTAGGCATAAAGTTTATAAAGCTATTAAGTAAGAAGGCTGTTACACAAAGAAAGCATAAATCCACTCAGCCTGTGATAACTATCATCTTTGAAAAGTTTGAACAAAGTGCTTTGAAAACTCAGAGATTATTGGGATAAAAGAAAGAATGGATGTTAGCTTTTGAGATGAATTGACAATACCATTGTGATTTCAATAGGCAAGGAAACCACCTGCAATGCAGACTTTGAGTTTGAACAGGCTGAAATTTCACATGCTAGCAGCATAGTCAAGTGAGAATGTGTAGTCTACAAGATTAATACTTACAGGAGAAGTTGGGCAGGAGATGCAACTCGAGAGCTATTTGTGAAGATTTAACCCTGTACGAGAGGAGAGTTCAGAGAGTATAAAGAGACCAGGGTGGAACTCTGGGAGAATGCCTGCTTTTAGCCAACAAAAGAAAGAAAACAAGGGATCCAATGAAGGATGTGAAGAAGGAATAACCAGAGTGAGAAAAGGAGAATGGCATCGTGTCTCAGGAACCAATTAGGAGTGAGTTTCTATAGACGGGTTGTGGGAGCTGGGCAAGGGTGTCAGTTTCTGCAGGAAAGAAGATGGGGATGAACGAGGCTTGAGCAAAGGCCATTAGAATATGAGAAGGAGGTATGTTGGAATGCAGAGTAAACGAATGCATTATAGCCAAGATATAGACCACACTTTTAAGAAGTTTGGCAACTAAGGGAAGCAGGGAGATTCCATGGCAGGGGGTTTATGAGAGGCTTTGGTTTAGCAAGAGAAAACTGGGCAGGATGTTCGAGCAGGAGCTCATTAAGGAAGGTCCCTCAGGAGACAGGAGGGAATGGGAGTGAGTACTGCAATTATTTATTTGTACTTTTACTTTCCCTTTAGGGAAATCTTTAGTGAGATCTCCAAAAATTCTCACCTGCATCCATATGTGGAGGTCATTTGGTGACATTTTGTAAATTAACAAAAAAGGAAAAAGAAAAGACAGAAATGGAAAGTTTACCTATTCCAGCGATCTTACTGAATCATTTTGAGATGAATCATCAAATGTATTTTTTTAAAAATAAGAACTAAATTAAAATAAGAAAAAAAGGAAAATCAGAATATTGCTACTTAAAGATCACAGTGTTGGAATTGTCTGTGAAAATGCTAAATGAGCATTTTTAAAAATCATAATTGCTACAAGGATGGCCTCTGAAACATAATTTAAGATAATAATGATAAAATGAAATAAGGTATCTTTACTAAATATGGTATTGGTTGTTTCAGGCCTAATTTAGTTTCTAATTACTCTGCAGATTCTCACTTGAAAAAATCATAATGCCTGTAATTGATATCCTAACCTACCATAAAATGTTACCTTAGGCAAAAATGAACTGATTTATTATCAAGCAGCTGCCATCAGGGAGCAGCCCAATCTGTTCACCAGCACCATATTCACAGCAGTATTTTCTGCAGCTTAAAATCCAACTGCATAGTTTGGAATTCAGACCCTCCACGGTGAAGTCACTACGCAAGTTTCTGGCTGAGCTTCTGCATTTCCTCTCCAAGCACCTAACACTCACTGGGCACACCTCCAGCGCTCTGCCAACATCCTGTAGAATGCAGAGTGCCCTCCTCAACCCAGCCCCAACTCCCTGCTCCGTTGCAGGGCCACAGGACAGCTCTGGCAGAGCAGCAGTGCTCCAGACCTGGAGTCGGAAGTCCTGCCATGCCCCATGCCACTGTTCAACTCTACAGCCTGTGGGTTAACCTCAAGGTTATTGAATCGCTCATCTAAGTGTCATTTTCCAAAAAATAGGATAATGATAATAATCACCCCCAGAGAGTTACGATAAAGTCATGGAAGCTAGTACATTTTGTTAAACTAAAATGCCTTGCAGTTGTAGGCAGTAGTTATGGTACCGCACTTCTTACAGGGAATTCCACCACCTGGTTCTAAGGCGGTATGTTTCAAAATCCTCCTTTTCCCCACTTCAAGGCTATCTTCTGGGGAACAAGGGACAAATTTCATCCACATGTTTAGTGAAAGGACTCATTAGACTATTTGTTATGTATGAAAGCCCCACACATGCCGACTGGATTAAGTGAGAAAGTAAACCTCCAGGGAAAACAGCACTTCCCAAGCTGTTAGTCCCTGGAATGGGGAGGGCTCTAGGAATGAGGATCCTGTGAGGGGAGGTGGCTGGCAGCTCCAGATTTCTACTTCTTCCCTCTCTTCCTCCTCCTCCTTTTCTTTTTTTAATTTATTATTATTATTATTGGCAGAGTTTCGCTCTTGTTGCCCAGGCTGGAGTACAATGGTGCAATCTCGGCTTACTGCAACCTCCACCTTCCAGGTTCAAGCAATTCTCCTGCCTCAGCCTTCCAAGCAGCTGAGATTACAGGCGTACACCACCATGCCTGGCTAATTTTTGAGGTAGAGACGGGGTTTCACCATGTTGGCCAGGCTGGCCTCCTCCTCTTTCACTTGCCTGTTTTTACCTTTCCTCTTTCTTCCTCGGCGGGGCCTCCCCTGGCACCACCTATAGGTCTCTTGTACAATATGTGCCCAGGAACCAGCACAGAGTAGGCACACAACAAACATGCCATCCAGTGACAATGGCATGGAAATAAAACCAATTTCCCGCCTCCATGACAGCGACTGTTGATTTAATTACAGAAATTTTCACTAAGGATTGAATGACCAAGAGGCTTAAGGAAGCCTAGGGATGGCAGAAAGGATAACCACATTTGTATTTCAGAAGAAATGCTTTTTATTTTCCATTAGTGGAAGGAAAAGATGAAAAACAATTAGCCTGTGCTCTGTGGTAAGCACATCTTTACTCTGCTTCATCTTCATAATCCCAAAATGTAAAAATCCATTGTACAGATGAAGAATGGAGACTTGAGTCTAAAGCAGTCTAAAACTCTAGCAAATAATGCAACCAATATATGTCCCAAATCTGTTTAGCACCAAGAAATTGCTGGTGATGGATAAAAACCAAGAAATAAAATGGAAAAGGAATCCTCTTAGTTGTTACAAACACTGACATGCTCTGTTCTTCCTCAGTGATGCCCTGCTTTCCTTGTTTGGCATAACTCCATCAGAGGCACCAATCCATCTGTTTGCTTCTCTAACAATCTGGCACTACCTGGGGAACACAATCTTCCTGCCATTTTACCACAGAAATACCCATATGCTGGAGTCACTGTAGCTGAGAATTATAGCCTGACCACAAGACAGACACTTTAGAAGCTGTGAGAATCCCAAGGGGTAGGAAATCTTTGTTGACTGTATAAACATATTGCAGACCATCAAGGAAGAAAGCCAAGTTGAAGGTTTAAATGGGAAATCTTACTAGTACAAAATGCAGGAGGCCCGAACCTTTGCAGCCCCTAAAAAGGACTCACCCAGCCAACTAGGTGAGTCACCCAGCATCACAGGGGACTGATGTTGGGGTTCATAAATAATAGTTTGGAGAACGTATGTATGGCTGACATCCTGTGGAAAATCCTCCAGCTCTTCTGAACACTCTTCTTTCCTGCTGCCTCCCAGGGAGGCTAGAAGTCCAGATTATCACTGTCCTAACCGCTTTTTCATGCGTGGCCTTGGGATCCAGCTCTAGCTGTTGAGACATAAAAGGAAGTGTATGGGACTCTGAGCAAATTTTCTTCCTTGAGGAAAAGGAAGAAGGGCTTCCACATGTGGCTCCTTTCCACTTCTCCCTGCCTTTGCACAAGGGTAGGGTGCGGATGTCTGGGGCTGCAGCAGCCATCTGTGACCATAGGCAAAAAGCTTGATGATGAATGACAACATGCACAAAGCACCGAAACATACAACCACTTTCTATATGTGAGATGTTGGGCCCAACTGCCAAGAATGGAACCTTGGCTTGATCTAACTCAGAGCCTAGGCCCCAGGAGTTTACGCTTTGCCTAGAGGTACTAGATTTATGCAAAGATGCTCTGAGAACAATGTTATCATCAAATATCATATAGACCTCACATGCAGAGACCGCAAACCTGCCAGAACACATGAACATATTAATTCCTGTGCTAGTTAGGGGCCAAACTCCAAGGAACAGCTGGGTTCTTTCCCTGGCTCTAAAAGCAGCAGGGGGTAAACAGAAACAAATATGCTTATGATAACTAAAAATCTTATATCAGCAGAGGACTGGAAGATTCTCAGCGTCATTCTGGCTGCTCAGCAAAAGTCCTTTTTAACAATACTGACTGGAAGATAAATGTATCTGTTTGTGTTACCAAAATAAAAATACATGAGAAAAGGACATGGATTTCGGCCAAGTGAACACCATCTGTAAGTAGTGAAGGCTGAGAATGCTTTTTTTATAAGTCAATTATTTTTAGTTTCCTGTGGCTGCTGTTACAAATTACCACAAATTTAGAGGCTTAAAACAATACAAAAGTATTGTTTTAAGTAAAGTAAATTTAAAATTAAACAATACTGAAAACCAATATATTGTTTTACCATTTTGGAGGTCAGAAGTTCGAAATGAGTCTCAGTGAAAATAAGATATAAACAGGGCTGCATTCTTTCTGGAGTCTCTAAAGGAGAATCTATTTCTTTGTCTTTTCTAGTTTCCAGAGACCATCTGCATTCCTTTGTTCATGGTCCCCTTCTTCTATCTTCAAAGCCAGCAGCGTAGCATCTTCAAATCTTTCTCTGACTTTGATATCGACTCTCCTGCCTCTGCCTTTCAGTTATAAGAACTCTGTCATTGCATTGGGCCCACCTGGACAATCAAGGCTACTTTCCCCATCTCAGAGTTTGCTGATTAGCAACCTTAGTTCCCTTTACAATCTTAGTTGCCCCTTACTCTTTTTAATCTTAATATTACATGGAAATGAGAGTATTATTTTTCTTTGAACGCCAATGAGGGTAAATGTTTTTTCAATATGTTCCTTGGAATTTTATTAAGTGCCGATTCATGTTGTTTGCCTAGATTTCTATTTCAGAATTAATAAAGTTTCTTTTGAAAAATTATGGTTGAATTTTGTATAGGGCATCCCTTGTAAAAGAAACCATGAAACAAAGTAGAAGGTGATCATTTTCTCACAAAGTTCAGGGAAAAGAAAGTATTAGAAACATGAAGGGAAATAGAGAAATATAAAAATTTGGAAAATCTATAACAAATCCAGTAAGTGGGAGGACACCAAATGCCTTAGGATTAGTCTTCATTCATAGACAATGGAGAACAATGTCGTCCAAATGAGATGATGAGTAGGAAGAGTCTTCTGGGGACAGCATAAGGTTGCCTTGAAGTAGTCCAGTCTAGATATTTCCAGAAGAGAAAGAATTTGTTATAAGGGCTAAGAAGATAAAGAAGACCTCAGTCATCAGAGCTGCCATAACACCTGCACTGTACGCACAAGCTCATATTTAGTGCTGAGCAACTGGTGACTGCTGGAGTCACTAGCTCCTACTCCTGCCACCTCCAGAGGCACCAAAATTGCTCAGACCGACAGTTGACTGTAGCCTGAAACTACCACTTCTGGAGGCAGAAATCGCATGATTTCTTGGCCTTCGAATCTCCCACCAGTATCTCCCATTAGTGGAACTTACCAAGAAAACAGCTGGCAAGGACAACCAGGACATATCATTTCCAGGCTTCTTGCTCCTGCCACAGAGAGGAGGACCCAGAAGGGCAGGAACAGATTTGAGTATCAATAGACAAAATCCAGCAAAAAAGGGGGATATTGCCCAGGATGCTGTTCAACACCAAAATATGGCTTTCCCCGGATGAAGGAGGCCTGGATTCTAGAAGTAGTTGTGCTATTGATGTGCTGTGACCCCTCCAAGGCAGTGTTGTACAGTGGTTCAGGACGTAGCTCACTGCCCTCATTTGCAAAGCAGGCAATAATATCTAGCTCAAAAGATTATTTGTGAGGGTTAACGGGTACTGCACCCAGGCACGGTGGCTCACGCCTGTAATCCCAACACTCTGAGAGGTCAAGGCAGGTGGATCACAAGGTCAGGAGTTCGAGACCAGCCTGGCCAACATGGTGAAACCTCATCTCTACTAAAAATACAAAAATTAGCCAGGTGTGGTGGCAGGCACCTGTAATCTCACCTACTCGGGAGGCTGAGGCAGGAGAATTGCTTGAACCCTGGAGGCAGAGGTTGCAGTGAGCTGAGATCATGCCATTGCACTTCAGCCTGGGCAATAGAGCAAGACTCCATCTCAAAAA
>NW_016107398.1:865376-910270 GCF_001604975.1 Cebus imitator | reverse complement strand
TCCTGACCCTGTAATCACTGAGCTCACAGTTCGATGGGAGGACAGAGAAAAATCACTATGATTCAAGGCAAAATGTGCTCAGTGAAACACTAGATATAAGGAAAGTTACAAAAAGAGTACAAGAGAAAGTTTTGTAGCATAATAAAAAGATTCATACTGATTTCACTTTATTTTTTTATTTATTTTTCTTGAGATGGAGTTCACTCTTGTTGCCCAGGCTGGAGTGCAATGCCCTGATCTTGGCTCACTGCAACCTCTCCCTCGTGGGTTCAAGCGATTCTCCTGCCTCAGCCTCTTGAGTAGCTGGGACTAGAGGCATCCGCCACCATGCCCGGTTAATTTTTGTATTTTTATTAGGAACGGGGATCAGGCTGGTCTTGAATTTCTGACCACAGGTGATCCTCTCGCCTTGGCTTCCCAAAGTGCTGGGATTACAGGCATGAGCCACAGCGCCCGGCCCAGATGTGACTTTAAATCCAGTATTATTCTCTGGTGGTCATGAGCAGTTCACTTAGCCGCCCGCACCTCAGTTTACTTGTCTGTAAAAGTGGAGGTATTAAAAGAGCCTGCTCACAAAGTCCTTGTGAAGATTGAGCTACTGTATATAAAGGTTCTCCTGCAGTACCAGGCACAAAGATGCCCTCAAAAGTGATCATTATTATGATTCCATTGGTCCACAAAAAAGACACAGGCCTAAACTAACGAAATGGAAATGGAAAGGGGAAAAAATCAGCTAAAGAGAGTCATTCTTCCCAGACTGCTTAATTACTGTGGATAAAAGCAGAGACAAGGGAGGGACCCACTAGAAGCGTTGGCCACGAGGGGGCGCCCCCGGAACTCGACGTCCTCGTTGCCCGTGGCAACCGGCGGTACTTGGCTCTGGCTTCCGGGGCTCTCAGCTAGAGCGCCAAAATGGACCTGAGCTCCTGGACCCCAGGGCTGAGGGCTGGCGAGAAGCAGGTGCAGGCAGCCGCCGTCTCCACCGGCCGCTCCCTGGAGTTGTGCACCTTCCCCTCCACCTTGGGCTCCTCGGTCGCGGTCGAGGCACTGGAGCAGCTGTTTGTTGTGGGTAAGACGCTCCTGAGGCGCCTGAAGGGAACTCTCCTCAGAGGTGGCGCTTAGGAGGCGTTCAGCGGGAACCCTGAGCGGGGGCTTTCCTCCTGGAACCAGGGCATTCCTGGCCGGGGCAGAGCCTTCTCCCCGCTCCTTGGAGGCTGGGGAGAGAGGTGGCGGGTGGGGTCAAGTGCCCAGCTTTCTGGCTCTAGCGCAGCTGGGGTGACTTTGCTCAACTCTCAGTACTGGTTGGTGAAAAATCCGGGACTCCCAAGCCACTGCCCTATGCCTGCGACCAGAGTACACACCTGCATTTAGGTTACGCCTTCGATTTCAGTTCTCTTCCTGCCTTTCCTTTACAAGTTAGCATTCTTCAGCATTTTGCCATGGCAAACTGGAGAATTAAACAGGCAAATGGGAAAGGAGTGTTTAAGAGGCTCCTGTTGTGTTAAGCAAGGAAAATTAGATGTAAAAGTTTGCTTAGGAGATTCTAATAGAAAATGACCTTGGATGGGGCCAGGTGAAAATACTTTTTCAGTTAGAACGCTGAACCTGTCTGTAATCAAGTCACTTAAGTTTAAGGCAAGACAGTCCAAGAAAGGGTGTTTCTTGTTCAGTGCAAAACCCGTTTAGGCCAAACAGCAGAACATTTCAGTGCTTCACTAGAATCATCCCATTTCTTCAAGATAATCCTATTGATTTATGTTACAATGTTACTATTAATTTGGGATAGTTTTAATTTTCCTTCTTAAATGCAGTAGGTTAATTTCACAGTTCTTATCAAATATGCTTGGGTAAATATTATGAAGAATGTTAACCACTGAGAAGACCTAAAGTTATTAAGACCTAAATTATTCACATGTATCTGAGGTCATTGTCGATGATAAAGCTAGGACCTTGAACTCCCTTCATACTTGATCTCTAGATCAGCATGCCAGTGCAAACCTAGTACTTATGTACAAATACATTTTTCTGTTAATAATGTCTAGACATGCAGAACATTTTTCATAGGAAAAAAATCATTACACCTTCTTGCTCTGAGTGGGAATTATAAAATATTAATATGTAAATCTCCAGCACATTTGTCCTCAAGGAGCATAAAATATATACCTAAATTATAATATGGAATAGGAAGTCAACACAAAAGAGATTAGTGTATTGTACAATAGAAATTCAGAGATTGAAAATGTAACTTCCAGCCGAGTAAGCATTTGAGCTAGATTATAAAAGGTTAAGTAGGATTTGGGTAGATAAATAAGAGATCTTTATTTTCTAATTTTTTTTCAGAGCGATCACTGCAAAGTGACTATTTTAAATGCAATGAAGAAGCAAAGATCTTTCTTAAGGACATTGCTGTAGCTGTTAAGAAATTGGTATTGTGTTATCTATAAGAACTATTTCTTCAATCTTCCACACATTGCTTCATCAAACTTTCATTTAGTACAAATTCTTTTCAAAGTATTAAGTAGATGATTAGGGAATACAGTTACCCTGAACTTAAAAATACTTTTCTCTCTATTTTGTAAGTATTTACACAATTTTTGATCAACTGTGGATTTTTGCTTGATTTTCCAACTAGAAAACTAAAGCTTGCCCTCATCCACAGCATAAACCCATTGCTTAAAATAACCATACAATCTCTGTAATAAATTTCAGGCATGGTGCCAAGTAACTCAGTTCTCTATAAGCAGTTCCTTGAATACCTGGTCAAAGATTATTTGACATCTGTTCCACTGAAGTAGACTGTACTGTTAGTGAAAACAAAGTGAAACTCTTTCAATTACACTTATCTGGCCCCTATCAAAGACACGTTGAAGAAATATTTAAAGAATCTTCCTCTGAGGTGTCACAGACATCTCTTTTCGGCCATGGATGATATTGACAGTGCTTCCTTGGCACTGTCAGAATGGTGAAGCTCTTCATTTTATTTAAAAATATTGGATAAGGATCTACTACATATCAAATAGCTAAAAATGTAGAAATATGGCTGTAAATGAGTTCGAATCCACAGACTGCTGATAAAACTCTCATCACTTTACATTTTATATAATTATACATACATATATATATACACACACACACATATATATATTACATAATCATACTTTACAGTCCTACTTAATTGGATAGATACATGTAAACACTTAGGGGACATGTGTGTTATGCAGCACTGTGGTACTATGGAATCATTTTTCCCTGCGGGTTTCTTCTTTCAGTTACGTCTTTCTCTAGGATCTTAAGGGGCCAAAATATTTACTGTGGCTAAAGTATCTAATCTGTATTCATTTAATATCTGAGCTGTGAAATCGCTTAAAAAACAGAGATCAGGCTGGGCATAGTGGTTCACACCTGTAATCTCAGTACTCTGGGAGGCGGCGACGGGTGGATTACTTGAGGTCAGGGGTTCAAGACCAACCTGGCCAACATGGCAAAACTCTACTAAAAATACAAAAATTAGCCTGACATGGTGGCAGGATCCTGTAATCCTAGCAACATGGGAGGTTGAGGCAGGAGAATTGCTTAAACCCAGGAGGCAGAGGTTGCAGTGAGCTGAGATTGCCCTACTGCACTCCAGCCTGGGTGACAGAGTGAGATTCCATCTCAAAACAACAACAACAAAACCCAGAGATCAATTCTTTTATTTTTAAAGTAATAAATTTTTACTATTATAAAATTAATACATATTGACTTTGGAAAATTTCAGAAAAAAACAGATAAGCAAAAGGACCACATTAAAATAATCACAATTAATACTGATGAATGTACTTTCTACTTTCAGGGTATATAGGTGATGACTGCATTGAATTTCATTTTTTACAGAAAAGTGATCATGCCATATGTGTAATTATATAGTCTGCTTTTTGTAATTCATAAAATATAATGGCAGTTTCTCAGGTTATGAAATAGCAATAGCTATAGCTATTATGACCATATATTTAAAAGATGATTTATCTACTTTTTTTCCCACTAACTGATTTCTGAGTGGTATTTCCTTTCTTAAAGTAGCCTCACCTAAAAGTAATAATAACAGCTTTACCTATTTGTTTGGGTTTGTATGTGTGCGTGAGAAAACCATTGTTCTTTGTATACCTAAGCATATTTTTATAGGCGATTTCCATATTTTAATAAGTAGCTTTTTTTCTCAATATTACTATTTTTGTTAGAGTCTTTCCTTTTAAATGGATTGAAACTGCATATACAAATAAGGAAAATATTTAATGTAATTATAGTTTGACCCCTGAAAACATTTATAGGACATTGTTTAGGAAATCAGTCTTACTATCTTAGTGTCTTAACTTTTTAAAAATATAATTTAAATTTTCAGGAAGAAATGAGAAAAGCCACAATCGATCTTTTGGAGATTGAAAGCATGGAACTCAACAAACTATACTATCTATTGGAAACTCTTCCCTATAGCATTAAGAGGGAATTGGAAGGTACTTTTGAGGTTATTAACTGTAGAAATTTAGTTGATCTTATAAGAAAGTAGAATGAAGTACTTTTAACAAGATAAGTTTTATAAGTATTGCTCATGTAAAGTATAACTAGAAAGCATACATGACACAAACACAGTAAGATCCATAATAATTTTCTCTTATATTTTAAGTGGAAATAGTATATATAGCAGTTGAATTTATATAATATGGTTTCTAAATAGACTATAGATAAATGGATCAGCGCATTCCAAATTGGTATTTATCCAATTAAATTAGGCAACTTGGCTGGCCTACACCATCATTCTACTTTCTGTCTGAGTTTTGGATACTCTAGGTACCTCATATAAGTAGTATCATGCAATCTTTGTCTTCATGACTGGCCTCCTTCACTTAGCATAATGTCTTCAAAGTTTATTCATACTGTTCTATGTGTCAGAACTGCCTTTCTTTTTATGGCTGAATAATAGTCCATTGTTTGTATCTATCACATTTTGCTTATTTATTCATCTGCAAATTGTCACTTGGGTTGCTCCCATCTTTTAGCTGTTGTGAATAATGCTGTTAAGAACATGGGTATTCAAATATGGGTTGAGCATCCCTTATCCAAAACAGCTGTGACTAGAAGTGTTTCTGATTTCTGATTTTTTTTTTTTAGGAATTTGGAATATTTGCATTATACTTACCAGTTGAACATCCCTAATCCATAAATCTGAAATGCTTCATTGAGCATTTCCTTTGATCGTAATGTAGGTGCCCAAAAGATTTTGGGTTTTGAAGCATTTCCAAAATTATGCTCAAAGGAAATGTTCTTTGGAGCATTTCAGTTTTCAGATTTTTGGATTAGGGATACTCCACCTGTATCCAAGTCCTTGCTTTCAGTTTTTGTTGTTGTTGTTGTTGTAGTATATTTATGCATAAGTGGAATTGCTAGATTGTATGGTAATTCTACATTCAATTATTTTTTTTTTTACTGGGGTCAGATCTTACAGAGTCATATATTCAATATTTTGAAGGTCTGCTTTGCTGTTTTTAACAGTGGCTGCACCATTTTATGTTGCCCCCAACAATACACAAGGGTTCCAGTATCTCTACATCCTTGCCAGTGCTTGTTATTTTTCGGATGGTTTTGTTTTTGTTTTATCTGATTGCTATCCTGATGGCTGTGAAATGGGATCTCATTGTGATTTGATTTGCATTTCCCCAATGATTAGTGATGTTGAGCTTCCTTTTGTGTGCTATTGGCCGTTGGTAAATCTTTTTTGGAGAAGTATCTATTCAGGTCCTTTACCCATCTTTTAATCAGGTTGGTTTTCTTTGTTGTTGCTGAGTTGTAGTTCTTTATGTACTCTGAATGTTAACCACTGATTAGATATACTATTTGCAATATTTTTTCCCATTCCATGGATTGCCTTTTCACTCTGTTGATAGTGACCTTTGATGCACAAAAGTTTTAGATTTTGATGCAGTCTAATTTATCTCTTTTTTCTTTTGTTGCCTGTGCTTTTGGTAGCATATCAAAAATCCATTGCCAAATTCAATGCCATGAAGATTTTCCCTATGTTTTCTTCTAAGAGTGTTATAGTTTAAGCTCTTAGGTTTAGGTCTTCGAACTTTTTTGGGGGGGGTAAATTTTGTATTTGGGGTAAGGGTCCAACTTCATTTCTCCAGATGCCAGGAATGTTGGCTGAGGCTCACAGCTGAGTTCTCCAGGGATTATCTTCAACAAAAGAGAGAAGGGGCCAGGTGCGGTGGCTCACGCCTATAATCCCAGCACTTTGGGAGGCTGAGGCAGGCAGATCACTAGGTCAGGAGTTCGAGACCAGCCTGGCCAACATAGTGAAACCCCATCTCTACTAAAAATGCAAAAAAAGAAAAAAAAAAAAAGCTGGGCATGGTGGCACATGCCTGTAGTCCCACTACTTGGGAGGCTGAGACAGGTGAATCGCTTGAACCTGGGAGGCAGAGGTTGCAGTGAGCCAAGTTCACACCACTGCACTCCAGCTTGGGCAACAGAGTGAGACTTCGTCTCAAAAAAAAAAAAAAAAAAAGGAAGCTTCACCCCAAGTTATGTTCTCTCCCCATGCCTGCCACCCACATTGATGATTGGTCACTATGAAGGTACGAAGGCCTGGCTCCCTTGCCTCAATGTAAAACAACTCTAGAGCATCATCACAGCTCCAAAGCTCATCACAATTTAATCTCCTCCCCTGCCCAGCCTTTTATTTCCTCCAAAGAGATGTTCCTCAGAGCACTACACAATCAGTGCTCTCCACACACATTTTAAAATCTGTTTCCCAGAGAGCCCAACCTAAAAAGAGTGGTCTTAATAAGTAAAAAAATAAAAAGTAGATTTTCCAGTTAGCCATTTAAATTTTCTCCTTGACCAGATGGCACAATGTTAAACTGTGTCAGCAGAAGGCATAGGAGGGATATGGAGGAGGAAGGGGTTCTCTTCCTGGCTCCAGTGTGCTCAGCTTGGCTGACTCTTGCAGTGCGTGCAGCTTCTCCAGGCCGTGGTCCTGCAGCACCCAGCAGTCTACAGTGCCCAGCAGCTTCCCCCAATACCCGTTGGGTAGCTTCAGCCACCAATGAGACAACTCTCCATGAAGAGCTTCTCTGGCACCCTCTTGGGTAGTTTTGCAGTGAGTTCTAAGTATGGCATCTTTCTGTGGGCACGTGCCCCTAACACCCACAGAGAGCAGATTTCCAGCAAGTCTCATCAGCCCAGCATTTCAGGAACTTCTCTGCCTTCTAATGAGGCCTAGATCCCAGGTCTCGAGGTGCTGTTTCCTCGAGCACTGTATCTCAGCCCTAGGGATGGTGGCTACTCCTTATGTCTGCTATTTCTGAATGCTTTCAAGTTCTCTTCACTTCTTACCACTCATTCCCGAATCCTCTAATTACTCTAATCTTCAATTGTAGTTAGTAATTTATTCTATTAAACTTTCCCTTTTCAATTTACTGTGAGATTTCTATTTCCTAATTAGACCTGACTGATAGAGTGAGTTTAAAACAATATGCTTGGTGTTAGTCTAGTTTGACAGGGAAAATGCAACAAACTATATGTGCAGAGAAAGAAAATCATATTTAGAAGAAAATGCACCAAAGGTAGAATTAAAAGTGTTTTTTTTTTCTTTGTTTGCTGTTCCTTATTTTCCAGATTGGGTTGCTTTTATAATCAGAAAAAAGTATTTTAGAAGGGAGAAAATATAAGAGCTTATAAGGTCTTTAATACATGCTAAATGCTTAACCAAGTAATTTAATTAGTTGGCCTTATGTCATAAGTCCTTACTATTCAGAGTGTGGTCTTTGTGTCAGTAGCATAAACAACATGTAATAACTTGTGAGAAAATACAGAATCTCTGGGCCCATCCTAGACCCACTGTATCCAAAGCTGCATTTTAACAAGATCTCCAGCTGATGTATTTGCATATCTGAGACACAAAGTTTGAGAAGGCCTTCTGCAATAAGCAATTTAACTAGTAGCCTAGAAAGAAAAAATATCCTAGCTCTCTCAGGAGAGCTACCAGCTAGTTTCTAGGGAATTTATGTAGAAATGAGTAGTCCAGCACCTTTCTAAACATCAGTGTTCAAAAATTCATGCATATTGACTATCTGTCATGCACTGAGATAATCCTTTGAAGTCATACGTGGTTACACTGACTTGTTATTTATGGATGAATAATTATTTCCTTAATACTTTGGGTTCCCCAAAAAGCAGAGCCTGAGGTAATGGCTTTCGCATTATTATTTTATTAGAGAGTATAATCCAAAGAGGAGGATGAGATAAGGAGACCAAAGCAGGGGACAAGGAAGAGATAACATGTGGTGTATTATGATGGTGGCTGCTGCTAAGCAGAACTAATTAATTATGAGAAGAAGCCCCCAAGACCCAGTGTTACTTCTTTTCAGGACCATCTATCAGTGTGAGAGAGGGAGAAATATTTATGCACTGGCTCCCATCTGTCATTCGTCTGATGCTTGCCCTACCTCTTATACTTCTGGGTTATACATGCATGGGTGTGGGTACATAAAGAAGCCTCATGGTAGAAATTATAGAAGTCCTAAGCAGGAGGTGAGAAGTGTGTGGAACCACAGGCACTATCAGACTGCACCTGTCTGAAGATGATCCAAGGCCACAGAAAGCTGATCACCATAGCACCAGCAGAAATAAGAGAAATAATTAGTAGGTAAGATTGAGAGGGACCAAGGGAGTAAGAGGTGCCTGATAAAAAACATTATTAAAAGAATATTTCAAAGAAAGGCTTTTTTTTCAGGATTTGAAAATTCAGTGTCTATAATTGTGCTCTTCCTCAAATAATGTAGTAACATTTCCACTTACTTTGAAGAATGTGTCAGAGACGCTCGCAGATTAAATCTTTTTGAGATAAATACAATAAAAATGAAAATTACAAGAACAGAGAAAGAAATAGAGCTTCTGAAGAAGAAAATAATTGACCTGACAAAATATAATGAAGCTCTGGGGTAGGTATTCTTACATTCAGTATTTGAGGGAGAAGGGGTCTGTGGCTGGAATGGGAAGATTGTCGGAAGGGGTTTATTCTCTGATCTGAACTGGGCAGGGCAAGTTGAGGGGTGAAAATGGGTTGTAGGAGATGACCCAGGCTGATGGGGTAGGGAAGGTGATGGATGTAGAGGACTGAGGAGGAGAGCAGAAAATCTTCAACCACAGCAGCCAGGAGACCTGTAATATTTCAAAGGCAGTCCAGCTTCCCAGCAGCAACTACTGTTTATAAATCACACACTACCTCTGATGCTATCTCCAAAGGTAGACACACAGTGGGTTTCGTTTCCATTTTCATAGAATTAAGTTTACAAACCCCCACCACCAAAGTAAGAAATCTGGCAGGGATTATATTGTAAATCTAATATCAAACCAGACCTATTGTATCTGTTTCAGTTCATTGAAGATATTTAGTCATATTTGTAATCCACTGGAGGACTGAGGATGGGGCTAGTTCCCAGGACAAGGTTCCAGATTTTATCTGTAATTAAATGAGACAGTATGTGAAACTGCCTGTAGCTCAGGATCTGACACCCCTTAGTGAGCCGCATTTTCTCCATCTGTGAAATGGGGATCACAACTCTTAACTTTGGTAGCTCATGAAAGGAAGAGATATATTCTGAAAGAAAGAACTCCTTGAAGAATTACTCACCCCTATGAGAAAATTTGATACATTTTAATAAATATAAATATCAGCATGTTAGTTTCCAGAGTGATAAATATTCACTAAGAGCCCTTATCATAGGGGAAAAAGTCTTCTTGGGAAGCTAAAATAATCAGAGGGTTGCCTGGTACCCCATATATCAAATCGACAGAAATCAGGTAGAGATCTCAAGGCCCAGGGACATGGATTTCAAACCAAGCTCTCAGAACACCTGTGCTGGGAGATGCTCCATTAAAGAGAAAGTTTATGATTACATAAGTTTGAGAAATACCAGATACTCTAATCCCTGTTGGGGTTTCACAATGCAGATTTGTGCATGGTGCATGCTAGCCACAATGGCCAGAGCCTGCTACATAAACTAGACTATCCCTAAACTAATAACAAGAAAAATGATACCCAGGCTAGATATTTATATCAACTGGTCCCAACATCACATCCCTATAGACCAATGATTCTCAAACTTGATCTTGCATCAGAATCACCTGAAGGGCTTGTTAAAACCCAGCAGCAACTACTGTTTGTAATTAAATTACTGGTACTTGCTTCCAAAATTTCTGATTTAATAGATCTGGGAGGAGTGGCATGGGGACAAGAATTTGCATTCCTGACAAATTCTCAGGTGATGCTGTTGCTGCTGGTCCTGGCCACATTGGGGGATCCACTGCTCTAGACAAATCTTCATAGAAAGGCCATAACAAACAGAAGGTGGTGCTGGTTTTGTTGGCATCATCAAGCTACAATCATTTGTTGCATCAATTTTTCAAGGAAAAATGCATATTAAAGTGTCCACAAGCTCTGACAGGTGGTGGGTATGTCTCCTGTCCTGGGCAATTTTCAAAAACTAGATACAGATAGAGCAGCTGTTTGAATGTGCTTTCCTAAGGCTCCACACTGCATTTGTGAGTGTTCTTCTCAGCCCATCACAGCACACCTAGTGAGGTTTTTTGAGTTTACTTATTTTGCTTTGTTTCCTGGAGGCTCCACTGTCCTCAGGTTGATTCATTCTTAGAAGCCTTCCTCTGCTGCATCCACAAAGCCCCTATTATCTGACCATCTACTGAGCCTCTCAACTGGGCTTCTCTTTATTCCTTTCTTTTGTGGGGTTTGGCCCCTGGAAGCAAACTTCCCAACAGCCTGCTTTTACTTTCCTGAACTTTCAAACACAAATTCTTTTAAAAGTTGCTAGTCCTGAGGACTAGCCAAAGGAAAAGGGTCTTTACATTGCAGGAGCTTTTAAAAAGGAAAAATAGAGACATGGCACCGATTGTCCCTTTTGTAAATCTTTTGTTGTTAGCCTCAAGGTAGACATTTCTCTCAATCTTAAGATCTTCCTCAGATGGACACTGGCCAGCAATGGATGTGTGAGGTTAATGACTCCTATTGAGCTCAGCTTTGGCTCCAGCTGGGAGAAGCTAAGAGGGTTCAAATTAGGTTTCAAGCAACCTCCAAACAGTAAAGATGGACTCTTTTCTTTCCCTGATTTCTGTCCAGAGGAAGGTGAGCTTTCTGTTGGGCTCTGCCTGAAGGGCTGTAGCACCCAGGGTGGTTGGAGATGTGATGAGATGTTTCTTTTTCTTTGGCTTAACATCGTATCTCAGGATGATGAGATAGACATGATGACACTATGTATCAAAACACTCATCTGGCCAGATCCCATTTACCTGTTCAAAACTATTTTTGAGTCATTGTATTCTTTAACCCAAAAAATTCTGTGTTTACCACCTGGCATGTGGGGACTGGTGGGGTAAAGCAGGGCCACACGACATTCTAAAGTCGTATAAGTTGCACAGTTGATGCTTGTTTCCTGCTGTCCTCATCTCAAACATTTTTTTTAAAATTTGAGACAGTCTCATTCTGTCAACCAGGCTGGAGTTCAGTGGCGTGATATTGGCTCACTGCAACCTCTGCCTTCTGGGTTCAAGTGATTCTCCTGCCTTAGCCCCCTGAGTAGCTGAGATTACAGGTGCACACCACCATGCCTGTTAAATTTTTGTATTTTTAGTAGAGACGGGGTTTCAGCATGTTGGCCAGGCTGGTCTCAAACTCCTGACCTCTCAGGTGATCTGCCTGCCTTGGCCTCCCAAAGTGCTAGGATTATAGGCATAAGCCACTCTGCCTGGCCTTCAACCAAGTTTAGAAAATCATAAACACAGTCACAAAATAAGTATTCTTGACAGTTTTCCTCTGCCAAGGATTCATCTCACCACAGAGACTTTATTCCTTTCTTAGGAGCTGTGCTTCTCACTCTGTGAGCAATTCTTTCCTCCCAGGGAGAAACAGGAAGAGCTAGCAAGGAAGCATGCGAGGTTTATCCTGTCACTCAACCAAACTATGGAGAAAAAAGCCACCACCACTGTTTACATAAATGAGACTTATACTGAAATAAACTTGAAGAGAGAAGACATAGCATTGCAAAAAAAAATTATTAAAGAGGCAGAAGAGCTAATGGAAAAAGAAAGGGCAGAATATCTAATAAGAAAACAAGAGTTGGCTGCACAGGTAAGTGACATGATTTATTCTTTAAAATACAGAATCTGGGGCAGGAAATGGGAAATAATTTATTTGTCCTCAAGGCTGGCAAGCAGCCTCTGTGGTATCTTCTTTGAACACTGGGAAAATGGGATAAGTGGGAAACTCAAGGATACTTCCCCGGTGGGGGAAGATATTGATGGGTAGCGCATCGCAGTTCATGGGGATGAATATAAGTGACAGGATTTGTAACACTGGGGTGTCCCCTTGCTTATACACAGCCATATAGGGACAAGAAATAGGCTACCATCTTATCCGGTTGCCTTTGGTAATCCTGAGACTGTCTGTATGGACAGGACCAAGGCGTTCAGACATTTATCAGCCCTGTTGCTCCTGATAAATGAATCAGAAACAGTAGTGGCCTGCAAAGGGGCTGGGCAGAACTGAGGGCCTTAAAGAGAAAACAATGTTTGGAGACCAGCAATTTTGTGAGGGTGGGGCAGGAATAGCTACTGCATTTTTTTCTGTCACTATGGAGGCTGAACTCCCTGCTATGCCATGTTAATTAAAATTCAGCATCAGATCAGTTATGTTTGTTTCTTCCTTGTCCTGCTCTGGTAGACTCAGGAGAGGTGGGCTGTTTGCATGTTAGGTGTTCCCAGCAACAGTCTTCATTCTCCTTCTGCATTAGGGAAGCCTAGCTCATGATGCTGCCCTATCCATGATGGGAATTGGCATAACCTCAGGTTATAAATGTAGGAAACTGGACTTAGACTTGCAATACTGACTGCTATGTTAGAAAGAGGAGAGAAGGAAGGAAGGAAGGGAGGGAAGGAGGGAGGAAGGAAGGAAGGAAGGAAAGGAGAAGGGAGGGAAGGGGGAGGGGGAGAGGGAGGGAGGGAATATTTATTAAATTGCTTTTCTTGAGTCTTAATTAAAATTTAAAGCATTAAAATCTGACAGTAACTGATTCTTATGGCAATTGATTCCATGATAAGATTTGGGCTTTTTGAAAATTCCAATCAAGTCTGGGCTTCTTTATCCTTAAAAGTGCCTACCTCCTCAGAAATCATTTTACACTGAAGCTATGTACTATTCTTCCTGAGTAGAGAGCTTCACCCTAATCATCCTTGTAAGAGGGACGTTGTGAAGTAGCTGGCAAGGAGTCTAACTCAGTCCATTTGAACTGCTATAACAAAATAACTGAAACTGGATAGCTTGTAAATAACAGAAATTTCTCACAGCTCAGGAGATCCCAGATCAAGGTGCCAGCAGGTTCAATGTCTGATGAGAGGTCAGTCTCTGCTTCTAATGTAATGCCTTGAGCAATGCCTCCTCCAGAGGGAACAAACACTGTGTCTTCACATGGAAGAAGGCTAAAAAAAAAAAAAAAAAAGACCTAGCTAAATGCCCTCCCACCCTTTTATAAGGTTACTAATCTCATTCATGAAGGTTCTGCCGTCATGACTTAATTGCCTCCTAAAAGCCCTGCCTCTTAATACTATCACATTGGCAATTAAGTTTCAACATGGATTTAGGGGTACACATTCACATCAGAGCAGACTTCTTTGGGCAGTCTGCAGCTTCTGAACATAAATTATAAAAGCCAAGCTCCTTGAACCTTTCTTGAGATTGAAACCATCTGTTAGCTTGGGTTGCAGTACTTGAATCAACTGAAATCTGTATCTCAAGAATAGGATAGGGTTCCTCTTGCTGAGCTAGACCTTACTTGGATTTATTGTTATCACAATGAAAAGGAAGTTTCAGGACAACAGGGATCAAAAGGGATTTACTTTTTCGTTTCCTGTTGACAATGATGATGAACACTGAAAGCAGGATTCTGTTCTCACTGATCAGTCCAGAACCCACACCTGGTATGGCTCACTTAAATTACGGGGCAAAGAGTGGGGTGTGTTTGTGTGGGCATAACTGGGTAAGGACTTCGAGGGTGGTGGAGTAGTGGAGACCCGGGAAACCCTGTCACTTTTCTTTGCTTCTCCTGGGAACAAAACATTCAGTCAAGGATGGCATCCAAGCTGCATTTTGCCCACCAGAAGGTAAGCTGCCTAGGGCAGGGGTTTTGTCTGCTTCATTCACTGCTGCATCTTTAGCAGCAAGAACAGTGGCTGTGTACCTCACACATGGCAGACACACTGTAATATTACTTTATTTAATGAATGAGTTAATAACTTCACAAGAAAGGAAGCCCAGAAAGGCTTCATATAGGGAATTTGCAAGCATGACAGATTCCTCTTTCTTATGGTACGTAAATAGTCTTTCTCAGGGGTCCACAGACTTTTTCTGAAAAGGGCCAGATACTAAATATTTAAGGCCATGCAGTCTCTGTTACAACTACTCAGCTCTGCCATTTGAGCACAAAAGTAGCCACAAATAGAACCTACATGAATGAGAATTGCTTTTCATAAACAGGTGGTGCTGGATTTGGCCCATGGGTTGTTTGCTTACTCCTGCTCCATCTCCCAGGGAAAGGGTACCAGTTAGGATGCTATCAGATGAAAAATGCAGAAGCCCTGACTCATGCTGGCTTAAACAGTAAGGGCCTTTATTATCTTACAGTTTAGGAATTCCTGAGGTGGGGCAGCCTTTAGAACTAGTTAAGGCAGTGGGTCCTCTCTTCTTTCTTCACCCTTTATCCTAAGGCTGGCTTCCCTCATGGTCACAACATGGCTGCCAGTGACAGTTGGACCCTATGACCTGGCCAGGTTAAAATAGTGCCCATCAGCCTGGCACAGTGACTTATGCCTTTGATCCCAGCACTTTGGGAGACCAAGACCAGTGGATCACCTGAGATCAGGAGTTCGAGACCAGCCTGGCCAACATGATGAAACCCCATCTCTACTAAAAATACAAAAATTATGCATGTGGTGGCGGGCACCTATAATCCCAGCTACTCGGGAGGCTAAGGCAGGAGAATTGCTGGAACCCCAGAGGCAGAGGTTGCAGTGAGCCGAGATGACACCATTGCACTCCAGCTTGGGTGACAACAGAGAGACTCCAGCTAAAAAAAAAAAAAAAAATTGTGCCCATCCCTGGAACAACAATGCACTGTAAGGGAATGTCATGTCCAGTGGGTTAGACCAACTGAGGTGGATGTATATTAAAGAATCGACCACCAGTGTTTACTAAAGACACATCATAGTCCGTGGTCACAACCTATTCTTTCCCTTCCTATGAGAAAGGAAAAACTATTACAGGTGTCAGAGAATCTTCAACCTATAATATTCCCCACAACACCAAACAAAATAGTAGTTGCTAATTTTATTTCTATGATTGCAAGACCTCGGGAGAAGGCTTCAGCCAAAGTATGAATGCAAAGTTTTCAATTTCCTTTCTTTTAGGCATGTACCACCATGATGGGATAATTTTTTAATTTTTTGTGGAGACTGGGCCTCATTATGTTGCCCAGGCTAGTCTTGAACCCATGGCTTCAAGTTGTGTTCCTGCCTCAGCCTCCTAAAATGCTGGGATTAGAGGCATGAACCACCTCTGGGCCAGATTTTCAATTTTCAGCAAATTTTATTAATCATGAAGTTTCATTCATATGCATCTGTGCCCTGGCACAGTGATAATTGGTAATGATCATATTTATTCAGAGTAGCCACTTTGGGTGAAGCAGCTGGTGGCTTTAATGAGAAGTCACCCAGGCATATGATTTCATAGCTCTTTAATACAGAGTTGAATGTGCTTTCCCAGGCCTTTCCAGGCCTTTCTACTTAATTAATTACCTTGTTCTTGGTAATCCATTTTACAGACAAATCCATGATATGTTTGATTTTGATAAGAGAGTGACATAGTTCATTAGGGTCTAACAAGTGATATTGTGATAAAATGGTAAGAAGTTTTCCAGGATTACAGGCTGCTCTGTCTTTAATGATTTTGTTTGCTCTGTGTTTAGCTGGTTTTATTTCCCATGAAATAATGTTAATTTAGATTCCTAGATAATTTCTTCATTCCTTTTACTTTTCTTGTCTGCTTAATACACTGTAAATCTGGTCACTACTGCTGTGGTGATTTACTAGTAAATCACTACTGTGGCAATTGCTTTTATCATTAGTTATTAATAATCATTATTATTGCTCTTAAAAATTTACTATTTCAATATTCAGTAATTACAGTTTGGCTCTTGTGGTTCATGATTTTTCCTGTGATACTACTAAATAAGCAAACCCTAGTTTTTTTGTTTGTTTATTGGTATACTTGGATTGAATATGTTATACTTAGATTAAATATGAATTAGGTTGACACATTTTTTAAAGGATTTTCTAAACTTTTTAAATTGGTTTATTATGCTTGTCACTATAGATTAATGAATTTAAAAATATCTGTGAAATAAAGAAAATTGAGACTTATGAAAAGAAGAAAGAATTGGATAAATTACAAACTAAAGTATCAAAAATAAAAGAAACAGTTACTACTTCTGCAGTGGTAAGAAAGAATAAACTATGTATGTATTTTAAGCCTTATCTAGGTACCTCAATAAAAAAGGAGTTGATTTTAATTCATCTTTATGCCATGCTGAGAGGATGTTTTCTGCACATCAACATTTTCTGACACTTCCTTTATAGTGTTATGGTGCAATTGTGGTTTCCTCCTCAAGAATATAATGGGAAGAAGGAAATTAGGAATGCCTTAAGTACCAACTGAATTTGATGGGCCAAATTACTATGAAAATATTGATTTAAAAAAACAGAACTAAATGTGGAATAATAGAACAGAGTTTAGGCTCTCTGTTAATATTGGGTACAGCAACATTAATATGTAAAGGAGATCATGTGTCTGTTGAACTAGAAAATAAATATGTCAGAACTCTGTACTTCTGTTAAAAGACTGTGATAACATTTGCTGAAAGGCAGCACTATGATAAGTATTTTGTGAGGATTATCTTTATTTTAGAGGCGAGAAAATATAAGCTGATGGAGGTGACTATAATTGAAGTGGTTAACGTAAATACTACTTGTATGTTAATTAAAACAAAAATGCCTGTTAACCTCTTATCACAATTAAATTAATGAATCTTTATTTTTTTCTATATGTCTTGAAAAGTCACATGTAAAACTATACTATGGGGTGGTTCTGCTCGTCTTAATTACAATATATCTATTATGATATCCAATTACAAAACATTAGTAAAATGAAAAATTTCTCATAAATATGTGCATTAAAAAAATCATTATCTGTTTTTAAATTTCAACATAGTAAGGAAGCACTAGGCCTACAGGAAACTATAGAGGCTATATATAACATATTTTATCTGCATGCCCAAGCTCCTGTTTCCAGTTTTGCCCTCATAAATCGTAAATCAAGCCCACCAACAACTAGCTTGGGAAAATGAAGTATGTGTTCCTTAGCCTATACTCTGAAGGTCTCTAAAGCCAAATTAGAAAGGCTTGAAGGTGGCAGGAGTAAATTCGCCTCTGGGTCCGTTCCCACTCTCCACAAGCCAGCCTGCCCACCCTCTTACCCTTCCATCAGTAGAAAATAGTTTATTAAGCACAAACTTAAGTATCACACAGAACTGGGTTCAAATCTTAGTTCTACAAACCTGAAATTTCCTCATCTATAAAATGTAAGTATTAATATTGCCTACTGCAGAGCATTTTTGTGGAGATTAAATGAAGTCATGCCTATTAAGTGCTTTATATTTGGGAGTTCATTGTCATTGTTGTTGGCTGAGGTTAGCAAACAGTATTTTGGCTATAGACTGAGACCACAAGGAATTTCAAATTTACTCTCACATGGGACATGTGGTTCAGAAGTCTCTGCAGCCAGGTTATGTTGATAGGAGTTGGCAGAAAAAAAATAATAGCATGTGACCCTTAAGGCGGCCTACCTGTCTAGGCAAGGAGGACTAAGGATAAAAGATAACAGATGTCAGACCGATTAGGCCTTGAGCATGTATCACTAAATCTGATGACTGATCAGAGGCCTCTCAACATTCTGCTCATTTTGATGGTAGTTCTATGACTCCTGTTAGCTCTGGAACTAGCTATTGGTGCACAAGAGAAAGAAACCGTTTTGAGTAGCTTTTACCCACGTCTCTCACCTGGCATGGCTGAAAGCACCTCAGTTCTCCCCACAGGTGTATCTCTGATACCACATTGCTGTCCAGGGTTAGATGGCATTAAATATTATGTCCATGGTAATTCTATGTTGGAGAGAAGAGGAATTTGTTTCATCAGCCTTGTCTAAGCTCTATTGTCCCTCACAAGCTGAAATGCAAACCCAAGGCTGAATAAGTTTGACTTTCTTCTTCTTGATCCCAAAATTGCATTGCAAAAATATGTTTCATTATAAATTTTCTCCATCAATTTTTCCCTCTTTTAAATTATAACTTTTTTTTAATAGTATCCAATTATTCCATTTCCTAAATTTAGATTAACTATTAAGAAATAAAAATTATTTTCAGCATGAACATAGCTATCAAGGGAAACAAAAGACCCAATTTGTTCTGACTTTTTAAAATAATACTCATTTCAATCTCCTGGGATGATAAATGAAGATGATTGTGACAATATGGATTTGTTTAATTTTTCAAGTGGTAGACAAAGTTAATTCTTATCTCAAAAAATTTTAAAAGTAGTCACATTCTCACTGCTGTATTTAGCCATTTTCCCCTGTAAATTTTGGGTTTTTCTGATGATTTCAGAATTATGTGTGTCCAAGTTTATTTTATAGAGAAACAATTATGATTGCTTTTTTTTCCTGGTAGTGTACCCCGATTGTAAAAGTTGAATGAGTAACTCATGAATATTGAGTGGAATTGAACTGCTGTTATAAATCACTTGGTGATGATTAGATACCATATTTTGTTTAATTTTTAATAGGTTCTTAGTGATCACAACTTAGAGATAGCACAACTACATGAATCGATAAGGTATTGGGAACAACAAGTCAGTGAGCTAAGGAAAGCCCTTGTGATTCTGGAGACTAAACTGTGAGTGTAACGCTTTATTTTTACTGAAGTGTTTCAAGATATGTTAATATGGTATTATAATATAGTTATGCTATGTGTTCACTTTTAAAAACATGTCTTTAATTTGACACGAAAATTGTATTCTCTTAGTTTACTAAAATATGTGTGATAGTTTTGTGGAATCACCTTTTTGTTGTAAAATTAGTCCTTCAAATGATCAAGAGAAAAAATTAAAGATGCTGTCAGCTTGGGGAAAGGAAGGGACTCTTTGGAATGTATGTATTATTCCTATTTCAGTTACTGACTCACTACAAACAAAAATGCTCATGGGGGAAGGCATTAGTGGGACGTAGCATAGGCTACAACCCATCTAGCCATGCTGTTAGAGTTGTTCTTATTCAAGGGAGACTTGCCAAACTTCCTGAGAAAATATAGGGAAGTCCAGGGGAAAACTGCTGCACATGGGACTAGAACCAGAAACTGAAGGAGGCATTCCATCCATCCAAAGCCTCAGTCTGTGCTTCATTTTGTGAAAGCATTTCATTTGTCTCTTTATCTGCATATGGTATTCTCTTCTTGGTGAGCACATGGCAACCTCTGGCTATGCCATATCCTCTGAATTGACCTTGCACAGGTCCAACTGTCTTTAAAGATTGATCAACACACTCTCTCCCCAGAAAATCCCCAGATTTCACATCAGAATATGTTTGGCTCAGCTTTGGTTCCTAATCCAATCAGCTCTGCACAAGAAGATGGAGTCTTACTTATAACATGGCTTCCGGGGACTACTCCAATGGTTCACTGACAGTTTAAGAAACAAAATGTGGACTGAGTAGATTCCAAAAAGACAAGTAACGTCACATGTAGAATCCTGTTATAACATAGGTCATTTCTATATACATTTGAATATATTGCAGTTAAAATTATAATAGGTCTTTCAAAACAGCAATGCTGATTTATCATTATCAGTTCATAAAATGGCAACAATCTTTATCTTCAGTATCAGATTAAAAAATAAGAAAACTCAATTAATACCACAACTACAACTCAAAAAAAAACAAAAACTCTTATTTTGTGATTCAATAGTATTAGTTTACATATATTTTGAAGAAAAAGCAGGCAAGAAGTCATAGTGGAAGATGTGGATTAGTTCAAATTATTTCTAGCTGTTACGAATAAAAACCTCATTACATTGATGAAATTTTATTTATAAGCCATCTTCATGTTAGCTAACATGTATAAGGATTCATTGATCTTCCATTTGTAGTGATTTATCATTATTTATAATCCCAGCTTTTTAAGAGTTTGGATTCATGTAGAATCTCACCAAAGAAAAGTGCTTTATATTAACGTGGTGATCAAGGACATAAGTTATTCTCCCTTTTATTAAAAAAAACTTTACTTTTTCTTCTTTATTACCTGGAAAATTAAAAGAAAGTTCTTTGTATTCTTCCTGTTTTCTTCCTTAGCTGATTTCCTCTATCTGTGAAGATAGGGAGAGGCAATCTAGGTTCCTGCTAGGTGGATTTGAAGAATCAGTGCTGTTTTATAAGATTTCTATAAGAAATTATACAAGAAACTAAAATAATTTTCAAAATGCATTTTCCTATCAATCTATAACCCTTTATTTTACTTCATGAAATCTTTTTTTTTTTTTTTTTTTTTTTTTTTTTTTTTTTTTTTTTTTTTTTTTTTTTTTTTTGAGGGGGAGTCTCGCTCTGTCGCCAGGCTGGAGTGCAGTGGTGTATTGAGGAAAACAAAATCACTCAACCACAAGTTTAAATCCCTTGTGTGGGCCGGGTAGGGTTTGTTATACCTGTAATCCCAGCCCTTTGGGAGTCCGAGGCGGGTGGATTACAAGGTCAGGAGTTTGAGACCAGCCTGGCCAATATGGTGATACCCTGGCTCTACTAAAAATACAAAAATTAGCCTGGCGTGGTGGTGGGCACCTGTAGTCTCAGCTGCTCAGGAGGCTAAGGCAGGAGAATTGCTTGAACCTGGGAACTGGGAAGCGGAGGTTGCAGTGAGTCCATACCATGCCACTATACTCCAGCCTGGGTGACAGAGCAAGACTCCAACTCAAAAAAAAAAAAATTCCATGTGTGTTTGGACAACTAAGAGTAACTCTAATGCTCCATAATTCTACAGGAGACGGCTGGGCGTGGTGGCTTACGCCTGTAATCCAAGCACTTTGGAGGCCAAGGCGGGCGGATCCACTGAGTTCAGGAGTTCAAGACCAGCCTGACCAACATGGTGAAACCCTGTCTTAAAAAAAAAAAAAAAAATCTACAGGAGGCATTGTCGTTTGATCCTTGTTCTTTCTTATCATTGATATCCAGTGTGATTACACAGATGAAGACAAATCCAATGCCTACCTTTTAAAATCACTATTGTGTTTATTTGCTCTTCAGCTGGCTTTCAGCACATGAGAAATGTGAAAGTTAAATGTTGTATATAAATGACATCCAATTTGTGGCCTAGAGTATATACTTGCCATTAAAGTGTATGAAGCTATGAAGACTATAGATGCTTTTTTGAGCTAACATGGTTTCAGAATTGCCACAGTTACCAATGATTTCCATCCTGTTAAACTTTAGTGGTCTAGTCAACCCCTGAAAGTTCTCAAATTCATAATAGGATTTGACAGTTTATCACTTCCACCTCCTTGAAGTACTTTCTTCACTTGGCTTCCTAAATATCATATTCTCTTATTTTACTCACCACACTGCTGCTTTTCAGGATCCTTTACTTGTTCTAATTCTTTTTTCTGATTCTAAAGTTCAAGTTCTTGGCTAGGCGTGCTAGCTCACGCCTGTAATCCCAGCACTTTGGGAGACCGAGGCGGGCAGATCACGATGTCAGGAGTTTGGGACCAGCCTGGCCAACATGGTGAAACCCCGTCTCTACTGAAAATACAAAAATTAGCTGGGCATGGTGGCATGTGGCTGTAATCCCAGCTACTTGGGAGGCTGAGGCAGGAGAATTGCTTGAACTGGGGAGGCAGAGGTTGTGGTGAACCAAGATCGTGCTACTGCACTCCAGCCTGGGTGACACAGTGAGACTCCTTCTCAAAAAAGAAAAATGTCAAGTTCTCAGTCCTTCACTATTCTCTTCTCATACCCTCCCTATGTGATTTTATTCAGTCTCATGACTTTAAATACTTTCTTTCCTTCAATGACTTGAGCTCTAAATGCAGATAGTATATACTTTACTTGACCTTTCCTCTTGGAGGATGTCTATTATATATCTCAAACATAACATGTCCTGAACAGAACTGTTGATTTCTCACCTTCCTGAAACAGCTTTTCCCACAGTCTTCCATCAGTTAATATGGCACCACTATTTACCTAGTTACTCCAGCCATAAGCCCAGGGGTCATCTACCATTTCTGCTTTACTCACTACCCAGCCCTGACTCAACTCTTACTCCAGCCAAATTCAAAGTCACATCTTATTGCCTTCATCTTCAAAATACATGCTGACTACATCTATTTCTTACCACTTCCACCACTGTCCCCTTAGCCTGAACAGCCGTGATCTCTTCTGGACCACCACCAGAGCCTTCTACATGATCTTCCTCCACAGTTGTCTTTCTCCACAGAGTAACCAGAGTCATCTTTACAAGGTATCCATAAGTTCATGTTGCTCTTCTGCTTAAATAATCCACCCCTGTTCCTTTCGGAATAAAATCTGAACTTCTAGCCTGGCCTTACACCCTGCATGATCTAGTCTCAGTCTTTGTCTCCAGCCTCCTCATCCTTCATCCTCGAATACACCAAGCTTTTTCCTACCTCTGTCTTGTTACCTGATGTTTCTTCTGCCTGAAAAGCTCTTCCTTCAGATTTTCATGTTGCTGGCTCCCCTTAACATTCAGGTCTTTTCACAGGTCATCTCAAAGAGGTCTTCCCTGACCACCTGTCTAGACCAGCATTCTTGCTCTCAAGATCCTTTTGTGGTTTATCCTGCTTTGTGTTCTATGGAGCACTTAATAGTATCTGAGATACATTACTTGTTTTTTGATAACTTGCTTATCTCCTGACTCCTCCATGGAATGTAGTTTTCATAAGGGTAGGGACCTTGCATATGCTGTATCCCTAGTACCTGAAACATATCTGGCAGCATATGTGTTCAATAATTACTTCTTTTTTCTTTGAGATGGTGTCTTGCTCTGTCACCAGGCTGGAGTGCAGTGGTGTGATATCTGCTCATAGCAGCCTCCCAGGTTCAAACAATTCTCCTGCCTCAGCCTCCCGAGTAGCTGGGACTACAGGTGCGCGCCACCATGCCCGGCTAATTTCTGTATTTTTAATAGAGATGGGTTTCACCATGTTGGCCAGATGGTCTCAATCCCTTGATCTCATGATCCACCTGCCTCGGCTTCCCAAAGTGCTGTGATTACAGGCGTGAGCCACTGCATCTGACCAATAATTGCTTCTTAAGTAAAAGAATAAATAAAATATTAATTCATCAGTTCAAAGGAGTACACATTTTTGCATATTTTATAAATATATACATACATATGTGGGGAGATGGGGACTGGAACTTTTTGATTTCATAAGTAAATATGACTTTTGTGGAAAGTATGTTCTTATATGAATCTGTTTGGTTTCCTTTGTTCATAGGGGTTTTTTCACAGATAACAGGGAAAAACTGGATGGTACATCTAATTATGAAAAAACTGAATTCCTGAGCAAGATAAAAGAGGTAAGAAAGCAGAAATGATTACTTTTAGGTTATATTTCATTTTTAGTTAATATTTAAAATATGCGAGAAATACAGATTTTGTTCAAAAGGATATTTTTCATTGACCAATAATATGGTTATTTGTAGTAATTAATTTAAAATTTTTATCTCCTCCCAAAATACTTTAAATATGTGAAAGAGCAAAGGTTGTCCATGTACAGAGGAATTGTTTTTTGGTAACTTTTCATGTGAGTATGGGTACATTAGGAATATCCATGATTAATAGATTAATGGATATTTTTTATGTGAATTATTTAGAAAGTTATAATCATCTTGCTGTTGTGTTGCATCTGTGAAGTGCAGCAACCTGTTCTACACTTAAGAATATTCTAAATATTATATATCATATTGTGATTGTTAATACTGACTGTCAACTTGACTGGATTGAAAGATGCAAAGTATTGATCGTCGGTGTGTCTGTGAGGGTGTTGCCAAAGGAGATTAACATTTGAGTCAGTGGGCTGGGAAAAGCAGACCCACCCTTAATCTGGGTGGGCACAATCTAATCAGTTGTCAGTGTGGCCAGGATATAAAGCAGGCAGAAAAACATGAAAAGACTAGACTGGTTTAGCCTCCCAGCCTACATCTTTCTCCTGTGCTGGATGCTTCCTGCCCTTGAACATCAGATTCCATGTTCTTCAGCTTTGGAACTTGGACAAGCTTCCTTGCCCCTCAGCTTGCAGATAGCCTATTATGGGACCTTATGATTGTGTGAGTTAATATTCCTTAATAAACTCCCCTTTATATATACATTTATTCTATTAATTCTGTCCCTCTAGAGAACCCTGACTAATACATATAATATTCTAAATACGTAATTAGAAGTATTTGAGTCAGATTTAGCCCCAAGGAGAATTCACTAGACATTTTTCAAACTTAGGTTAAAAAAAACCTGTCATATCATATGTAAAAAATCATGTGGGTAAACCAAGATTTAGCCTCAAAATATTCAATGCAGCATTCATTAGGATAGTAAGAAATTGGGGGTGAGGGTGAAAAATACAGTTAAAATTCAACGAAAAGGCCTTGGTTAAATAATTATCAGTATTGCTTATAATATGTTACTGAGTCTGGGTACTGTGGCTCATGCCTGTAATCCCAGAGCTTTGGAAGTCCGAGGTGGGTGGATTACCTGAGATCAGGAGTTCAAGACCAGCCTGACCAATATGGTGAAACCCTGGCTCTACTAAAAATACAAAAATTAGGTGTGGTGGCTGGCACCTGTAGTTCCAGCTAGTGGGGAGGTTGAGACAGGAGAATTGCTTGAACCCTGGAGGCAGAGGTTGTGGTGAGCTGATATCACGCCACTGTATCCAGCCTGGGTGACAGAGCGAGACACCCTCTAAAAAAGAAAAAGAGACAACAGTATGTATGATATGATTCAATTTAATTATTTATATATACAAATACACATACACACTAGACATAACTGAAATTCTTCTTGTCCCTTGTATTGAAGGAGAAATGTCCTTAGTGTCTCTTCCCCTCACCTCATGTATTCTTTTCTTTTTTTTTGAGACAGTCTCGCTCTGTTGCCCAGGCTGGAGTGCAATGGCATGATCTCAGCTCACTGCAACCTCTGCCTCCTGGGTTCAAGCAATTCTCTTGTCTCAGCCTCCCAATGACTGGGATTACAGGCATGTGCCACCACACCCGGCTAATTTTTGTGTTTTTAATAGAGACAGGGTGATGACATGTTGGACAGGCTGGTCTCAAAATTCTGACCTGAAATGATCCACCCACCATCTCACTCTGATGCCCAAGCTGGAGTGCAGTGGCACAGTCACAGCTTACTACAGCCTTGACCTCCTAGGTCTAGGCGATCCTCCTGATGCAGCCTCCTGAATAGCTGAGGCCACAGGCACTCACCACCACACCCAGCTAATTTTTAAATTATTTGCAGAGGCAAGGTCACTCTATGTTTCCCAGGCTGGTCTTGACTCCTCAGCTCAAGCAATCCTCCTGCCTTGGTCTCCCCAAATGCTGGGGATTACAGGTGTGAGTCACCAAACCCTGCCATACATACTTAATTGTAATCATTCAGGACTTGAGTCAGGTACTCTCTTGTCTACATCCTCTGTCTTTGTTTTGCCCAAGTCAACCAGGATATAAAATTCGTATCTTTCACTAGTTTCTAAAACAAATACAATTATACTAAGCATTTCATGATCTATTGCAAACTCTGTTGGAAGTTTTAGTGGTTATGGGGAGAAATCCTGTTGCAGGATCTTCTCGCATTTTTGTGAGAAAGATGGCTTTCTCTCAAAGCCATCTTGTTCACCACCTTTTCTTTCTCTCACAGTTCCTCATCTATCTTCTTGCTGTAGGATACCACCCCACATCCAAATTCTTCTCCCTCTTTTACAAAGCATAGTATCTGCCTCTGCACCCATGCCCTGAGGCTTATCAGGGATATCAAAGGCAGCTCCCTCCCAGAAGAATGATTTGTACTAATTAAATGCTTTCCACTTTTGCTTTTGTGAGCTATCAGCATTAGAGATGGCTTCCCCTCTGGGCTACTCTGATTCTTTTAGTTGCAAGGATCCCTAATAACAGGCAGAAACCAAAGTTGGTTTATTGGCTGATTGGTTGGTTGGTTGGTTTCAAATTTGTCTTTCATTTTCTGAGCAAAATATTATTTTTCCTATATATATTCCAATAGGGAATATGTATTATCCCCAACTTTCTGACAATAACTCCACATTTTCTAGCCCACATGATTTTCTGAATAGTCTAGGACCCCTAAACTGGCATGGATTACTTGGTCAAAGGAGCAGCTGTAGAGGAGTTTCCCTTTAATCCGTAGCCATTAGCTAAATTCCATGTTTATAAGTGAATGATCACTTCAAGAGTGCAAGGCTCTGACCTATTTATTATTTTCACTGGAATAGAAACTATGGGCTCTTAGTGACATCCAATCATAGTTCTTATGAGTTATTGGAGAAGCATTCAAAGATGACATTAAACTCTAACTCTACCTTTTTTTCTCCAGCATCTCCCCACCCCCACCAGCCTCAGGCAACCATCATTCTGCTCTCTACTTCTGAGTTGATTTTTTTTAGATTCTATATATAATTGGGATCATGCAATATTGTTTTTCTGTACCTGAATTATTTCATTTAACATAATGTCCTCCAGATTGGTCCATGTTGTCACAAATGACAAGATTTTCTTCTTTTTTAAGGTTGAATATATTCAATTATGTATGTATATATCACATTTTCTTTATCCATTCATCTGCTGATGAACACTTAGGTTGATTCCACATCTTAGCTACTGTGAATAGTGCTGCAGTGAATATAGAAGGGCAGATATCTCTTTGCCATACTGATTTCATTTCCTTAGGATATATACCCAGCAGTAGGATTGTTGGATTTAACTTTTTTTATTATAAAATATTACATATTACAGAATAATACATAAACCATAGATATATAATATTTATGTACATATCTTTTTGATGAATATATTAATTTTAACAAAGTGCAGTTTATTAATTTTTTCTTTTTAGTTAATGTTCCTTATGTCCTATGTCATGAGAATATTCTCTTCTGTTACCATTGAGAAGCTTTGTTATTTGACCTTTCACACTTAAGACTATGAGCCATCTGGAATGTATGTGTGTGTGCTTTGAGATAGTGGGCAAGATTCGTATTTTTCCTTGAGGTTGTCCAATTAACCAGCACCATTTACTGAAAATACAATCCTTTTCTTCACCACATTGTGGTCATACTATTGTCATAAATCAAGTGTGGGTAATAAATATACATGTGGATTGTTGACTCTGTTCATTTGAACTATTCATCTCTCCTCACATTAAAACAATATTGTCTTAATTATAGCTCTAAAATGAGTTTTTATGGCTAGTGGTATAAGTCCTTCACCTTTTTCTTCATAATTGTTCCAGTTTGACCTTTTCAATTTCTATCAGTTTGTCAAGTTCTTCCAAAAAAACCTTAGATTTTGATTAGGATTGTATTAAATTTATAAATCAATTTGAAGAGGATTTCACATTTTCACAATATTGAAGCTTCCGGTTCATTAACATGGCATGTCTTTTATTTAGATATTCTTTGTTCCCTTCGCCTTAGCTGTTTAGTTTCACTATGATGTGTCCCAATTATTTTTTTGTTTTTCCTCCTTGGAATTTATTTGGCTCCTTAAATCTGAGACTTTATATATCTCATAAGTTCTGCAAAATTTTCAGCCATTATATGTTCACCTGTTTCTTTTGTCCTATTCTCCCTGTGTTGCCCAGGCTTATCTCTAACTCCTGGGCTCAAGCAATCCTCCCACCTCCGTTTCCCAAAGTGCTAGGATGACAGGCTTGAGCCACCATGCCTGGCCTACAGTAGATTTTGATGGATCTGTTTCACAGTGTTGATTTTACTCAAATGTTTAGAAACTCTAGATATTTGTTCATCTTTTAATTGTATGTGTGTGTGTGTGTGTGTGTATATAAATATATATATATAAAATATATATATATATATTTTTTTTTTTTTCTTTTTTCTTTGAGACAGGATCTTGCTCTGTCACCCAGACTGGAGTACAGTGACATGATAATGGCTCACTGCAGCCTCACGACCTCCCAGTCTCAAGCGATCTTCCTATCTCAGCCTCCCAAAGTAGTAAATTACAGGTGTGAGCCACTGTAGCCAGCCTTAATTGTGCATTCTTCTTGTCTCTTCTGTTTACTGAGCCTGCATGTAGTAATTTTGTGGGAGGTGCTGGGTGCAATGGTGTGCCTGTAATCTCAGCTACTAAGGAGGCCAAGGTGGGAGGATCATTTGAGCTCAGGAGTTTGAGACCAACCTGGGCAACATAGTGAGATGCCATCTCTCAATAGAAAAAGGAAAAGAAGAAACAAAAATAATTTTGTGGCAAGAGTGGGATGTGTTGATTGGGCTTATACATGTGGGGGTGGGAGGGATATATGTTAGGAAAAAAAGGACCTGTCTTGTCTTAGGTGTAACAATTCTATACCCAATTCTAGACTCCTGGGGTTAGTTACTGCCTGTGGTACTCACCGGTTTGGTGTGGAGAAAATCTCCACTACCGTTGGCTGATTAGTATAAGTGTCAGAAGTAAGGGAAGAAGTTGAAGCAAATACTCCATTTACAGTGGCTCAATTGGCCACCACAGGGAATGGCCCAGGGCCCTCTTTTCTTTGTATCAATTAACTCTGACATTAGGGTAGAGTTCTTTCTTAACCTTTCTACTTTTGTAATAGACTTATGGTGCAAGACATTTTTCTGCCAGTGTCAATCTTTTTCTGAGGCTCCGATTGTATGTATGCAATTATTCGTTCTAATATATGTATCCTCTACATATCATATCCACTATTCTGTATTTTCAACTTTTTGTCTCCCCTTCCTGCATTTTAAGCAGAGTGGTCTTATTTGAATTCTTAATTTTGGCTATTGTATTTCTCATTCATTCATTTAATTTTTTGAGACAGAGTCTCACTCTGCTGTCCAGGCTGGAGGGCAATGGTGCTATCTCAGCTAGCTGCAGACTCTGCCTCCTGGGTTCAAGTGATTCTCCTGCCTCAGCCTTCTGAGTAGCTGGGACTACAGACATGTGCCACCATGCCCAGCTAATTTTTGTATTTTTAGTAGAGACAGGGTTTTGCCATGTTGGACAGGCTAATCTCAAACTCCTGACCTCAGGTAATTCACCCGCCTTGGCCTCCCAAAGTTCTGAGATTACAGGTGTGAGCCACCATGCCTGGCCCATTATTGTGTTTTTCAACCGGTAATTTTTTGTTACCTTTCAGATCTACTGTGTCACTCATTACCATTTCTAATTCCCTGTTATCATTTTCAAGAATGTCTGTTTCTTCAATCATAATAAGCATACTAGTTTTATAGTTCAGTGTCTGATAATTTCAGTATCTTATGTCTTTATGGGTCTGTAGTCTGTTTCTGCAGTGTGTCATTTCTGCCAATGTTTGTTCATGCTCTTATTTCCTTCTGTTCCTGGTGGAAAACTGTATGCTGAACATTGTACTTAAAAAAAATGTTTGTGTTACAGTTTGGCTGTGTGTCCCCACCCAAATCTCATCTTGAATTGTACTCCCATAATTCCCACATGTTGTGGGAGGGACCTGGTGGGAGATAATGTGAATCATGGGGGCAGTTTCCCTCATACTGTTCTTGTGGTAGTGAATAAGTCTCATGAGATCTGATGGTTTTATCAGGGGTTTCTGCTTTTGCATCTTCCTCGTTTTCTCTTGCTGCCTTCATGTAAGAAGTGCCTTTCACCTCCCACCATGTTTCTGAGGCCTCCCCAGCCATGTGGAACTGTAAGTCCAATTAAACCTCTTTTTCTTCCAAGTTGTGATTATGTCTTTATCAGCAGCATGAAAATGGACTAATATGGTTTGTAAAAGCAATTTGAGGCTTAAGATAATGATGTTTACCCCAGGAGCAGTTTACATTCACTTCTGTCAGATGGGTAGGGTGTTACAAGTTCCAAGCTACCTTAATCCATGCTAAGCATCCCTCCCTGGTGATCAAAGTCAAGCTGGACTTGTTAACTTTCAATTTACCTTTATCCAGAGGGTGAAGCTCTTTGGAATTCCATACTGAAATAGTGGGAGGTTTATGTAGGCTCAGCACCTGGATGAGCAGTACATGTTGGCTTTTGTTCCACTTGCCATGCAAAAAACCCAAAACTTGGTTTTCACGTGGTTTCTTCTATGTTACAAATGTCTTCAGGGCAAGAGGAATTTTAAGTGCTAGCCTTATCACTCTGGATTCTTGCATTCTTAGATTCAAGTACATGCGCAGATTTGTTACAAGGGTATATTGCATAATGCTGAGGTTTGAGCTTCTAATGATCTCGTCACCCAGGTAGTGAACATAATATCTGATGGGTAGTTTTTCAAACCTTCCCCACTTCTTCTCTTCACCTTTTTGGAATCCCAGTGTCTATTGTTTCCATCTTTGGGTCCATATGTACCTAATGTTTAGTTCCTACTTAGAAGTGAGAACATGCAGTATTTCCTTTTCTGTTTCTGGATTAATTCACGTAGGATAATAGCCTCTAGCTGCATCCATACTGCTAGAAAGGACATGATTTCATTCTTTTTTTACGGCTGCATAGTGTTCTATGGTGTATAAGTACGACATTTCCTTTATCCAGTCTCCAATCCACTGTTCATGGGCACCTGGGTTGATTCCATGTCTTTGCTGTTGTGAATAGTGCTGCAATAAACATACAAGCACAGGTGTCCTTTTGGTAGAATAATTTGTTTTCCTTTGGATATATACTCAGTAATGGGATTGCTGGGTTGAGTAGTAATTCTGTGTTTTTTTTTGAGTAATTCTTTATTATCTTGTGAGTTCCTCAACACTTCTACAAATATTTGTCCCCAGACACAAGGTTGTTTTGAACTACTCAGCTCACTTTTTCTGCTAAACTTGACTTTCTTACCTTATTTGAAACAAACCAATATAAGCACAAAATTCATATCTCATGTAGAACACTGGTGGGTACTATTTTTTGTCCTCAAGTAGAAATATCTCATATGAAGCAAGCATAATATCAACTCAAAGACGTTTTGAGCAAGAGCTTCTAAGTATGTTACATTTTCTTTTATATTTTGTAGAGTTTATATTCTGGAAGAAGGACACATAACTGTTGCTGAACGATCACAGTTTATTCCTCCCATTTTGTATTTCAATATGGATTATTACTCTGTGGTTTTGAAGCAGGGTTTACTACTTTTCTATACTTAAAAAAATTTATAGTAGAGGCCCCAAAATGTACAGTTGCACATTTGCTATAGAATTAAATCACTCAACATTTATGGCATGTTCACCGTGTGCTAAGCAATATACCAGGTGCTCTCCGAGTTGCCACCTGATGCAGATCCCCTCAGAGGAGCAGTGAAGCAAGTCCTCTCATTCAACTCCTTTGTTTTTCTCTAGTTGGCTGAAATACTACATGCTGCTCGTATGAATTACAAAGACCTACGACAGAAAATGAAAACTCTTACCAGACAATATAAGATTGTTTTAAATGAAGAAGAAAAAGCTTTTTTGCAGAAACGAAAGATCCATGATGAGTATGTCTTTACCCACCATCCACATGTGATTCAACATGCCATTGTTAGGGGATGCTTTTCTTGCTATCAAAGTGGTGGCTCTCCTCTTAAACTTACCCTAGTTTTAAAATCTATTGACAAAAATGAAAATGTTTGCTATCATTTGCTGAGTTCTGTCTCAGCTCAGGCTGCCATAACAAAATACCATAGACTGGCTGGCTTAAGCAACAGAAATTGATTTTCTCACAGTTCTGGAGGCCGGAAGTCTGAGGTCACAGTACCAGCTTGGTCAAGTTCTGACTGAGGGCCCTTTTCTAGCTTATAGCCAGCCAGCTGCTTTCTCTCTGAGTCTTCACGTGGTGGATAGAGAGAACATGCTGTCTGGTGTCTTTCTTTTATAAGGTCCCACCCTCGTGACCTCATCCAAACCTAATCACTTCCCCAAAGCCCCCATCTTTATAGTATGCTTGAACATTATCATGACACTAAGCCCCTACAATGTTCCTTTCTGCCATTCTAAGGCACTTTAAATTTTAATTTTTTCTGATGAAAAAAGCAATGCGTGTACCTGATTTTTAAATTCAAATATAGAAATATATAAATTAGGGAGTAAAAATTACCCAAATCTCTCCATTTCTTCATCATGTTATGGGGTTAGGGTTTCAACACATAAACTCTGTAGGTAGAGAGGGGGAGACACAGTTCAGTCCACAGCAGTTTGAAAGAGTCACTGAGATAAAATACTTTCTGTTACAGGGAGGTTCCTATCAATATCTGGGCATTTGAACAAGACTAAAAACTTCTCTGAGCCTTATTATTTTCTCTTACAAGTTGAGACAGAAAAATAACTACTTGAAACCCTATCTCTACTAAAAATATAAAAAATTAGCCAAGCTTGGTGGCCCGCACTTGTAGTCCCAGCTATTTGGGAGGCTGAGGCAAGAGAATCTCTTAAACCTGGGAAGTGGAGATTGCAGTGAGCCGGAAGTCGAGATCATGCCCTCCAGCCTGGGTGACAAGAGCCAGACTCCATCTCAAAAAAAAAAAAAAAAAATTTAGCCTTATCCGTCCACACACTGAGAGGAACACTTTACATCTTATTAAATTCATTCATCCATTGAGCTAGGTATTGTAATCCTCATTTTATAGCTGGTGGAAACTGAGGCTTATTGACAGGTGAAGCTACTTGTTGGCTGTTATTATTAGATCACACCCTAATTAAGAGGTAGAGCCAGTATGCAAAGTTAGTCTCACTGACTCCACCTTTCACAGAAGAACATGACAGAATTGATAAGCAGGTTAGGAGAGACACACACAGTCAGAGAGATGGAGCACTATACAACTGTTCTTGTTGTTTTGTGGTTACCATTGTGGTGAATGTTCTTTCAGTGGTTTGGGAATTTTCATAAGTTTTATGAAAATCCTATGTGTAGACCAGGAGCAGTGGCTCATGCCTGCAATCCAGCATTTTGGGAAGCTGACTTAAACGGGTCACCTAAGACCAGGAGTTTGAGACCAGCCTGGGCAACATAGGGAAACCCCATCTTTACAAAAGCACAAAAATTAGCTGGGAAAAAAATTTTTTAAAGAAAATTCTATGCATAAATTTAGATGTAGCTACCACTAACAAAAAGACTTTGTTTTTAGTTTTAATAATTAGTGAATAGCTCATGATCTGAACTTTCAAAACTGTTTTTGAAATTCTTATTTGTGTTTGCATATTTGATTACGTCAGCCTTCAACAAATGATAACTCTGTTTTTCATGATAGAAATCAGAAACAACTGACATTTATTGCTCAGAAAGAATACTTTCTATCACAAAGGAGAGTAGACATAAAAAATATGGAAGAAGGACTCATCACACTCCAGGAACTTCATCGGTATATTTATTGCCTTCGAAATTTTTGATCTTTACTTTCTCGGCATTTATTTTTTAATAAATGATAGCAATAAATCTGTGTCAATTTCTAACATAGTACAGAAATTGAAGTTTATAACTAGCTCTCTCTGTTTCACAGTCTGGGAGTGATTCTCATGGAATTTTTCATTGAAAGGATAGGTTCTGAATTTTATGGGAGCTCCTGGGCCCCAGGAATGGACCAGTTGGGGTGCAGTGACAAGAATGTTCCTTAACATTATCACCTCACTGAGTCCCAGTGATGTCCATTCTGCATTCTAAGTCATTTTAATTTTTAATTTTTCTGATTAGAAAATAATACCATACATGATTTTAAAATTGAAATATAAACTGTATAACTTAGAGAGTAAAAGTTACCCTAATCTCTAAATTTTCCCATAGAAATAATCACTGTTAACAGTTTACTATATATGCTTCCAAATATATATTTATATGTATGTATCCAAAAATTGGATTATATTCTATAACTGAATTTGTTCCACTTAAAATTATTCCTGTGAGGATGATAAAACAAATAAGGTAAAATGGTAGCAGTTGGAAAAGTTGGTGAAAGATATATGGAATTCTTTGTACTATTTTTTATGCTTACCTGTTGAGTTTGAAACTATTTCCATATATATAGAACTATTTCTATATATATAGAAATATATATATATATATTCTTTTTATGTTTCTAGTTTATTTATCAGTGTGTCCTATTCTAAGTTTCATTTATGAATATTTCTTTTAAAAGATGTAAAGCAGCATTTTACTTATGTGGCTTTCAATTTATTTATGTTGGGGAGGCAATTAATAGGGAAAAGGCGGGGCAAGGGATAAAAATAAAGGCTTCTGTTACCTGTGTTGGAATCTTCACATTTCCATCCATCCTAGCACAAGAAAATCCTCTATCCTTAGTTGCTACATTTCTTCAGTTCAAGAAACTATATTGGCTTTATGAATTACATATTATATCAAACCAGAGCTCAGTCTGGGGTCCGGAGTTCCTCAACAATATGTCAACCTTACTTTCTTATTTCTTTTCTTCATGTCCTCTGTATACAGCAAGCCTACAGTAGGTTGTAACAGAGGCCTGAGGTGCTGTTCCTTCTCTCTCTGTATTTGCATATGATGACACCCTTTCCTTGGTAAGATTGCATCTCCATTCTGACAACCCACATTCCTCCCTCTGAGAAACATTAACCTTCAGTTACCCTTCATCAATTGCCTCTCCAGAAATCTCTTCTCTATCCTTGGCTATCCACCAACCCTTGCAGAATCAGTTTGCAGTAACACAGAATTGGAATTGTCTTTCTACCGCTCTGCCACTAAAATCTTTAGTTGTTTCACAAGACTTGCTTTATCTCCCAATTAGACATAGCCTTACTGAGCATACAAATTATACTTATAAAGAATCTATTGTGTATTCCAACAGCTCCCACAAATGCAAAATCCAATATGTTTTTTCTTTTTAGAGCAACAAAAACAGTATATCAGCAACAAATCAAAATCCTGAGTGCTAACCTGGAAAGAGAAAGTCAGAGATGGTAAAAAAAAAAAAAAAAAAAAAAGTTTGTGTTTTGTGTTATCAGCAGTATATGTATCTTAATGAACAGTGCACAGTAGTTGTTACGAGAACCCAAGGAAATGATTTTCCTAAATTAAATTGTGTAAATTCTCTCAGATCTAGATATATTGGTTAATTCAATTTTTTTTTGACATTGAACAGAACCAGCGTTTTCCATTTAAATCAAGTAGAGTCACCAAAGAGTAAAATTGCTAATATTTGTGCAATGCCTTTTGCTCATCCAGGCCTCTTTGTGAACCAGTAGTGGTTAGAGAGGAAAGTGGTGTGAAGGTTACAGGCTCTGCAGATAGGCTGCTTTGGTTGTTGTCCTTATTAGCTCTGTGACCAAGGCTAAGTTATTTAATAACTTCTCTTTGCTCCCATCCCTATAAAGTGGGGAAGGATAACAGTACCTACCTTATAAAGAAGCTGTGAATGTAAATGAGGTGATACATGTAAAATACTATATTTAGATGAGTGCACCTAAAAAGCTCTTGCTTATACTTAGCTGTATTTTATTATTGTTGTTATTATTTGATACAGTCTTGCTCTGTTGCCCAAGATGGAGTACAGTGGCACCATCTTGGCACATTGCAACCTCTGTCTCCCAGGTTCAAGCGATTCTTGTGCTTCAGCCTCCAGAGTGGCTGGGACTGCATCCACCACCATGCCCAGTTATTTTTTGTATTTTTAGTAGAGATGGGATTTTGCTATGTTGGCCAGGCTGGTCTAGAACTCCTGGCCTCAAGTGATCTGCCTGCCTTAGCCTCCCAAAGTGCTGGGATTACAGGTGTGAACCACCATGCCCGGCCAGTGTTATTATTGAATGTGCAATTAAATACTCAAATTGCACATTTTTACCATTCTTCATATATGTAGCTTTTTCATGTTGTGGTGGAGAAAAACTTAAGAACCCAGAAGTTTGAAATCTATTAGCAGCACATCAGGTAATTTAGGTAATTCTATTACTATTTCTGTCTGGGCCTCTTTTTCCACCTGCCCCAAGCCTTCCTCGTTTCTGTTCCTTAACCTGAAGGAGGCAAGATGCCAAGTGTGGTTTGTTCACTGTTCTATTGGACGTGCAGATGTAACTTCTTACCCTGAAGCAACTTACAGAGACAGAATTGAAACAGTGAATGTTTTGTCTTACCTTTTCTAGGCAATGTGTGTAGCCTGCAACACTAATAGCACAAACAATATTGTGTAGTCATAGTATGACTTGTTTTGCTTTGAATTTCCTCATGTTTTTAGTAAACCACCATGTCAATTTAATGGTAATTCTTTTTGTTCTAATCTCTAGTGTTATAACTCAGTGGCAAATAGCTTGCTTGAGAAAACAGCATGCACGCTGGACAGCCAAGGCAAACGCTGAAATAGAAGCTATTATGGAAAAAATTCAGAATGCAGAAGCTAGACGAATTGAATTACTTACTGAGGTAAGGGAACCCAAGGAATTTAGAATTAGTCCCCTACATTGCATATCAGCAATTCTCATTCAATATTTAATTACATCCTATCTTATTAAAAAGTATTTTCCTTTCTGCCGAGTTCATGTTTAGAGTGAATTATTTAATTTTCTTAGGAAGTGTATTCATTTGCTGTATATTAACTAGAGAGAATTAGCAAATAAAGTAGATATGCTTTTGAAGCATGTAACTAGAAACTTACTTAAGGTTAGTCTTTAGGTGAATTACCTCTAAAAATATGAGCCCAGACATCATTTTTTAAGCTTTTATGTTTACCCTCTGCTCACTCACTGTCCTCTACCCTCCCCACTCCTTGTGTCATATTTATAAAAATATCATTTGGTGAATAACTTAATTTCTGGAGGGAAACTGTTTCTCTCAGTGGTTGCTGAGAAATTATATAAACTGAAATCAGAAGCAGTCCTCATGCAAAGAGATATTAATTTCCTGGCTATTTGAAATGACAAATTCTCATTTTTCTCTAATTAGACCAGTTTCAGAGAAAAGGAGATCAATGAATTTGTGGCACAGATTGACAAACTTACAATAGAATTAAAAGAAGATGAGAAAGAGTTTATTAACAAAGAAAAAATGTTAATGAAAGAGATAAGCAAGTATGAGGTAAATTTTATTTTACATCTAAGAATACTTTTGGATGACTACATGAGGGGGAAGGGGAATACTATTTCATGCTATTCTAATCAGTTAAATGCAAAATAAATATTCTAGTATGAAAAAGGTTACAGTTTCATTCTGGACCTTTCTTCTTTTCCTGAAGAGGAAGCAAAATAAGAAATATGTTTTCAGCAAAATAATAATAATCACACTTCAGATTATGTAGAACTACTGGCAATGGCCTCAGAGACAGTTGGAGCTGAACAGGAAGCCATTTGGAGCTGGCTTGACAATAGCTGGGGCAAGGGAGACTAGTAAAGTCAGTCTCAGATGTGCTCCCTAAAAAGAGGATATCATGCTGCCTTGGGAACTGCCAAAAGCCAGCTTGAGATAGAACAGGGCATGGGTGCTGGGGGAGGTAGACAGAAAAGGCACTGAAAGTACCCAGAAGTGCCAGGTCTGCAGATCTGCAGACACACACACACACACACACACACACACACCCCTTTTCAAGGTGACACACACACACACACACACACCTTTTCAAGGTCACACATACACACACACACACACACACACACACACACACACGCACCTTTTCAAGGTGATATTACCCTGGAGGCAGCCATTAACAGAGCAGCTGAGCATAGGGATGGTGGTAGAAGCCTTCCTGAACTGGATTAGGTTTGGAAAGAAAGAAGAGGTCTTGGCTACACCAAAGAGGGGTTTTATTTGAAGGAAACAGTCTCATACTGCGAGACGAAAATAGGGAGCTCTGAAATGTCCTAGTTTAGAATCTTACCTGATCCAAGCTGTCTTCCCCAACCTCATCCCATCCTGCCACATCCTGCAGAAACCCTCTGCAGATGACTGGCCCAAGGACAGCTAATCCTTTCTATTAATATTAGTAACCAAAAGAAAGTAGACACTTTTTTTCATACAAAAATACTAGGAGAGAAACAAGTGAAAACAGGAATAAAACTTTCCAACAAATGAAGAACACTCAGAAAAAATGGTGGCACAGAACAAATAAAAACTATAATCAGGCCAGGCTCGGTAGCTGACACCTATAATCCCAGCATTTTGGGAGGCCAAGGCAGGTGAATCACAAGGTCAACAGTTCAAGACCAGCCTGGCCAAGATGATGAAACCCCATCTCTACTACAAAAAAAAATTAGCTGGGCATGACCAAGATGATGAAACCCCATCTCTACTACAAAAAAATTAGCTGGGCATGGTGGCACATGCCAATCCCAACTATTCAGGAGGCTGAGGCAAAGAATTTCTTGAACCCAGGAGGTGAAGGTTGCAGTGCGCTGAGATCCTGCCACTGCACTCCAGCCTAGGTGGCAGAGCAAGACTCTGTCTCAAAAAAAAAAAAAGAAAAACTATGATAAAATATTCTTCCGTGAATTTAAAAAAATAGTTTAATGGCAGTACAAAGGAAAATTATCAGTATGGAAATGTAGGAACTTAGGTAACAGATGTCAGAAGGTGATGGCCAGAAAACAGTAAGAGCTAAAACAGAAACTAGCACAACTCAGGGAACAAAGGAAAGAAAGCATGACACAAGTAACTACAATGTTAGTAGAAACTGTGCAGGGGAGAGAAGTTGGGGTGGAAAGCATTAGTCTAGGTGCCTGGCATTCTTCTAAATGCTGAAAAACATGCAAAAACTCTGCACTTATGGAGCTTACTATCTAGCGATGGGGGAATGAAAATAAATGAGATAAACAAGTAGAACATGTCATATATTGGATGGTGATAAATGGTACAGAGAAAAATCAGGTAGGGAAGTGGGACAGGGAGAGTGCACGTGATATGGTCTGTGTGCTGTTGTAAATAGGGTAGTCAGAGAAGGAATACTGAATATGAGCAAGTGTGCCCTGCAGATGTCTTCAGGAGATGGCTCCAGGCAGAGGGCATGCCAGGCAGGAAGGGCCTGAGGCAGGACCCTCCTATCTAAGGAATCACAAAGGGGTGGGGTTGCTGAATAAGAGCTGGGGAGTGCCAGGGTAGTGGGGAGTCATCTTCAGGAAGCAGATGCTGAGACGGAATTAGGAGTGTAAAGCCATATTAGGGAGAAGTATCTGTGAAAAGATTGGGCAGGGAAAGCGGTCTGGCCATTATGTAGCCTGACAAACTCTCTCTGGGGAACTCAGGAGCAAGGACTGCCTGTTTGAAGAGGACTGCCTTGGGCAGAAATGACTGCATCCTTGCACCACCTCTTTGCTTAGTCACTGATTGGGGACTGCCCCAAAGGAGCATGATATTGGCTAGATAGCTGAGCTGACCCTGAAGGAGCCAGCTATTGGAGGTGTCAGCTAAACACATTCCTCACAATGGTGTGTGGTGAGTCCACCCTCAAGAGGAGATCCAAGTGGAGCATCTGCACATCCTTATAGCCTATCATAAGTGTTTTGTCCTTTGCTCTGTCTGAGCTAGAAAGCCATTGGAGGGTTCCGAGTGGAGGCTGAAATAATCTGAGTTTCCTTTAAATATGATCACTCTAGCTTCTATGTTGAGTAGAATTTAGGAAAGAAAAGCGTGGGCACAGAAGAACAATTAGGGAGCTATAGCAATAACCCAAGTGAGAAATGAAGGTAGCTTGAACCAAAATGGTAACTGAAGAGGTGTTAAGACGTGGTCAGCATCTCAGATATTTTTGATAATTTTACCATCATACGTACTGGTAAAACAATGAGGTCCATCCCTTTGAGTCATGAACAGGATAAGGAGTAAGGATCCTATTTAACTTTTTACTCAAGTTTATACAGTGCAATTAGGCAAGATACGTAAAATAGAAGCATAAAACTTGGCAGATGAAATAATTGGTAGATTGCAAAACTCAAGAAAATCAACTGCAAACCCACTGCAGACAGGCCTCCAGCCTGCGCTCAGCTTCCCAGGCCATGTGCTCACTGCAGGGTTTTGTCCACCCACACCTAATTCACACAAACGCATGGGCCAATGGCAGCCTGTGCACCATTATTATATAGCAATAACCCAATTTCCCCTTGATAATCACCGTCAGTAACCTCAGGCACATTGTAATCCCATTTCGGCCTTTGATTCAGTGGCATGAGGAGCCCAAAATTGGAAGGAAGCAACTTCAGATTCTGGTTTATGAAACTGTTGTTGTGCCCCTGGTGGGACCATTTTTCTCCCCAGTAGTATCTCTAAATCAACAGAACCCAAAGTCACAGGGAGGAAAAGCAAAATCATTAGGTTTAATAGTGAGAAGTCCCACTGCCATTTGGGTCCCTGGCCCATAAATTCTAAGGAAAACAGCCCTGAATATTAATAAGATTAGTAACTGGTTCATAATATAAGCATCCCAATGTTGGGATGTGTTGTCTACAAGGCAGTGCTGTGACTGGCTTTTCCATGGACCTGGCTCTGATACCAGGCCCTCCATTGTAATTCTTCTCTCAGGATGATTTTGCTCATCATCCTGATACATCATGGACAAGCCCATGTGAAGGACCATTCACTTTTCTGGGTCCGACAGCTCTGTATCTGGCAGAATTTGATCAGACAAGCAGAGCTGCCAGGAAAGGGGTTTATTCCAGGACTTGACCTTCTGTAACTGTGGTATCTAGTTGCACAGTCTGGTGAGGCTGTCAGCTTTACATCTGGTGCTGAGGCCTGAAGTCAGCTGGGCAGGTACTTGGTATGGAAAGACCAACAGGAAGTGAATGGAAGCAAGGACAAACTGGAATTCACAGGATGAGCGAGTGTAGACTGGAATCTACGTTGGTACCTCTTTTCCAAGGCTTCAACTTCAGGGAGATGGGGGACCTGAAGCATAAACTCAAGCCTGTCACCACTGACCTAAATGTGTCTGTGGCTTAGGAATCAGACACTGAGAAAGGATCTGGAGGATCTGAAGACTGTGCACCTGACTGGCTGCCCCACTCCAACAATGTGAGCCCGCAGACAAAGCAACAACTTGCTACACTGAACCTGTTAACCCACCGTCTCTTTTGGAGCATGAAACAAGAGCATGGCTTCTCATCAGGGCAGCCCTGGCAGCCTGAGCTGTGTACAGGCAATGGGAATGAATTAATGCATGCACATACAAACTTTTATTCACAGGCTATTCTTTTTTAAAAAACGCCATCTCTACTAAAAAAAATACAAAAAATTAGCTGGGCATGGTGGTGCACGCCTGCAGTTCAAGCTAGTTGAGAGGCTGAGGCAGGAATTCAGGAGGCAGAGGTTGCAGTGAGCTGAAATCGTGCCATTGCATGCCAGCTTGGCACCTGGTGACAGAGTGAGACTCTGTCTTGAAAAAATAAAAACAAAAACAAAAAAACACAATATGGATAATACAGGATTGTATTTCTTAAATCAACCTTTCCTAAATGTTGCCGTCTGGAGAAATGTACTCCTGCTTCTGCATTATATTTTTGAATTATGGTTTTTTTCTATGCATTTTAGCTTCTGTGTATTTATTCATAAGGATGCTAATGGCAATTTGGGAAGGGACATATCAGCCAGCATGTCAGTGTATTAGTTAAGGTGCAAGAGAACTACTCTGTCAAAGATATACCAAAACACAGTGAACATAAGCAAGATGTGAAAAGGGTTAACAATCTTTTTATCGGGAAACTGGCCTTGAGTTAACTTTCTGGCTCCTTCCCCTAATAGCTTGATGAAGGTAGAGTATCAGCTATATTATCAAGCAGCATTACTTGTATAACAAAAAGTCCTGATTCGTATACTGAATCTTGACTGGAAAAATAACTCATGGGAAATTGTGGCATTGGGCTGGATTTGATGGCTCTCTTAAGTGGGAAGAGAGACCTGGAAGGTATGTCCAAGATATATTAGTTCCTATATAAACATGGGGTTTCTAAGCCAGGGAAGCCATACCCCACCTGTGTGAGTCTCTCTCTCTCTTGCATCTAAAGTATCGCTTTGGTGGGTTTGAAAGAAACTAGCCACCGGTCTGCTGTGTTGTCCAGACACCTCCCAATGGGGAAGCATACCTGGCACTGGCCTGCTAAAATTTAGCATTTCCTTCCAATTATATGTGTATACAACTTGGACAAAAATGAAAACTAAAACTAAAAGTATTTTAAGAGTAAACTGGGTCAAGTGTAGCCTAATCAAATTTTGTGAGTCTGAACATCTAGTGGAGAAGATGCTCTAAAGTGATCATTACAGCAAGAGAGATGTTTGTTTCTCTTTCCCAGTCCAGGCCATCAGGAAGGGATCCAGGGCTGACAGAGTGGCTCTGCCATCCTCAGCACGAATCTAACATCTGTGTGTCAAGTAGTGGCCTCCATTCTCATTCTCCTCTGGCCAGGGGAGGGAGGAAAGGACCAAAGGAGCACACAGCTGTTCCTGTTACAGGAGCAGAGCCCAGAAGTGGCACACATGACTTCTGTTCACAAACTCCTTGGTCATACTCACCTGCAAGGGAAGCCCAGAAACCACACTCTAGCCAGAAGCCATGGGTTCAGCTGAAATTCAGGAGCCCTAATATTGAAGGAGAAGAGAACAAATATTAAGTGTCAGCTGGCAGTCTCTGTCTTAGTCACCGTTTAAAATCGATCCTGATTTGCTAAGAAGGGTCCAATTATTATTCCATGTGAAACTAAATAAAACTTGAGTTTGAATAAGTAAGCAGACATCTTCACGTTTTTGCTTTGGGCACTTTTTACCCATTTATTTTATCATTATATCCAATTACTTCTATCCTCTCCGCATTTCTCACATCCAACATGTGTTAGAAGTGTATTCTGTTTATCTGCCTCTTTTTGGTAAAATATTATCAAAGGAAATTTTCTCAGATATGTTTTTGGGCTGTATATATGATAATTTTCATAGAGATATAGCAGAAGAGATATAAAGCAGAAAGGATCTTAAGAGAACCAATTAAATCTAATCTCCTTACTTTGTAGATTGTCAGAGTGTCAGTGAGTCAGGAAACAAATATTTATTAAAAGATTAGTATATGCCATATATCTTTCTATGTACCTCGGGATAGGAGACCAAGACAGGTGAAACTCAAAAAACATATTCTACTTTAAATTGTTGTGTGAATTATCCAAAATTATATTTCTCAATTGATTTTATTTTCTTTAAAGGAAATATTTGTTAAGGAAATACAAATGACCAAAGAAAAGGAAGAGGAATTAGTTGAATGTCTTCCACAACTTCAGGTGGCAGAAGAAGAGTATAGAGCGAAAAAAAGAAAGTTAGCAGAGCTCAGTAATATTGCTACAGGTACGTATGAAGCATTTAGTGATTAAACCCAGTCTCAGGTAAGGATTTCACTGTCATCTTCTAACACAAGGCAGATCATCAATTGCAAGCCAATGGTGAAATTCACCAAACTTTTCCCATTGTCTTTAGGCATCTATTCTCTAGTTTTTGCTTCACCTACTAATTTCTCCTCCACACTACAATATTACTGTTGCTATTGTCAAAATTTTTCTTTTCTCTTTTAAGAACTATTTAAGACTTAGTTGTTTATTATTTTCTTTCTCTCCATACTTCGTAAAGGTAGAACTGACTTATTTATTTTCTACCATGTGAAAAATTTTTTCTATTTCTTACCATGAATTTGCAAATTATATCTCTTTTCCCGCTATGATTGTAACCATTTATTGAGTAGGTACTCCTCAGATTTTTTTCACTAATTTCCTACTAAGGTAGAGGTAGGTAAGAGCTTGTCTCAGTTCTGGGGGTTAGTAGAGAATGTGAAGTATGTCTGAAAGTATGCATATTTTGAATTATATCACATAGTATAATCATGCATATTAAACATAAAAATAATTATTTTATCCACAAAAAATTGAATGTGATCATTCAACCCTGTGCTGAGGGTCCAAAGTTTATATATCCAAAATCTTCTTGAAAGAAAGAAAGAAGGAAAGAAAGGAAGAAAGAAAAAAAAGAACAAACAGATAGGGTCTCACTGTTGCCCAGGCTGATTTCAAACTCCTGGGCTTAGGAGATCCTTCTACCTTGGCCTCCCAAAGTGCTGTGCCTGGCCCAGAATCATCTTTTTGAGTTTTGAGTCTTGTATTGCATTTGGGGAGTAGAGGGATCATTATCTAAGGAGTCTGCCCAGGACTTTTAAGCAGGAACAACTTCCAGAATTTGTATCTTCTAGTTGACGAAAGAAGATATGTGGGAATCAGAAGGCCAGGACCAAAAGTTACAGAAATAACTAGAATGGGAACAAAAATTGTCAACTGGTTAGCAAAGGTGAATATTTAAAATTGCCTGTGTCAAAATGGGACATTCATAGGGAATCCCAATATGTTCAAATGTAAAATAAATATTCAAAAGCGAATAGTGATTATTGCCAAGGAGGGTGGATTTTTTAAAATGTAAGAATGTTATAATAATAATACATGGGTAATTGGTCTGGTTCCCACTCCTCAGTTGATTTTCCACTTTTTTGTCAGGTTTTCTTGGCCTCCTACCACTTTTACCCAGACAGACAATACAT
>NW_016107398.1:847593-865366 GCF_001604975.1 Cebus imitator | reverse complement strand
TATTCACAATTTTCTTTCTTTTTTTTTGAAAGAATCTCTCTGTCACCTAGGCTGGAGTGCAATGGCACAATCTTGGCTCACTACAACCTCTGCCTCCTGGGTTCAAGTGATACTCCTGCCTCAGTCTCCTGAGTAGCTGGGATAACAGGTGCGTCACCCCACCTGGCTAATTTTTAGATTTTTGGTAAAGACGGGTTTCACTACCTTGGCCAGGCTGGTCTTGAACTCCTGACCTCGTGATCCTCCCACCTTGGCCTCCCAAAGGGCTGGGATTACAGGCATGAACCACCATGCCCAGCCTATTCCCAATTTTCTACTTCCCCAACCATTCTTCCTATCCCTTTGTATACAGGGTAGAGGAGATAAGAAACACTAGGAGTATAAAAGTAAGCAATAAATTGCAAGTACTAAATCTCTTAATATAAAAAAAGACAATGCTTAAGAAAGTAAAGAGGAGAAGACAGGAGAAAAGAAGTAAAGGGAACATAAGAGCAGGAAGGTTGACCTGCCAGCGGTTACATTTACAGAGAATGGCATGCATGGGCTTGGTACACATAAAGCTTTTAGTTAAGTCCGATGGATAAAACACATGCATATATCTTTGTTTCCTCATAAAACTCCCAAATATATATATAAAGATTGTTTTTAAAAAAGATACAAATCCATAAGTACCAAGACACTGGCCGAGATAAGACATTTGCTATCTGCTGATTTATTATTACCTGATAATAAATAACAAGAAATTTTGGGAAGGTGTAATTGGATAGTGGCAGAAGGAGAAATATAAATACCAAGAGCCTGCCAAAAATGGCACCATAAAGCCAAAAAGTTCTTTTCCCTGAAGCTGTAAAGTCACAGGCAGTGGCGTCCCCTGAAACTGTGACAGCTGAGTCAGAAGGCTAAAGGTTGGTTGAAAGTCTTTATAAAGAGCAATTAGGGCTCCAGGTCAAATCCCATCCTTGTACAGCTAGCCGAATGACTCCTCCTCAATGCTGGCAAAGAAACTGGACCAGATGGCTTCAGACTGCAAAGCATTAGATATGGCTGAGAGTAGAAGACAGGTACTGTACTGAGATCCCCTTTGAGCTCAGCTTGATGAATGTTGCCAGCCAACGGTGTTGTGAACTCCTTCATAATCCCTTACCCCAACCTGAGGAAGGAGACTATTGGATTTTTCCTCTAAGGAAACTGAACAGTTCAGAGAAAAGCCCCACAACAACACCAACATTCAATGGTCCCCTCAAATGGCTGGTTCCTTCCTGACCACTGTATATTGAAGCTTACCGAGGACTATTAAATGGGATCAGACAAAGATCTGAAGCACCCAGTGTGAAAGAGAAACTGAAGTGGACAGAATAAGAGAACTTGGTGGAAACAGAGAAAATGCAAAGAGCATAATCATGCTTTTAAAGAGTATATTCTTAGAGAAATAAATATATCGCATTTATGAAAAAAGAACGTGATGCTTAAAAGAAAGATAAAAGAACAGAGCTCTCAGAAATTAAAAGTATAATGTTAAAATTCAATAGGAAAATTACAAGAAATGTTAAGAAAATCTGTAAAAATAGAGCATCAACAACAACGAAAACAGATGAGGAAAAGGAAAGAAAAGTAAGAAAATTAAAGAACTATTCTGAGATGTCAAATATGTACCTAACAAGGAGACCAGAAAAAAAAAATGAGTGAAAAATTCTTACGTTATTATAATGATCTAAACAGTTAAAATTTACTTAAACAAAAACTATAACTTTATAGAAAGGTTAGGGAGGAAATGCAGAGGGTATGGGTGGGGGATAGGGGAATGGGAGTAAGCATGCTAAATTGTCTTCTACTATATGACAAAGTAAATAGAAAATGCCTGACAAAGATAAATCAAGATATAGCCATATATTCATGTTTTTAAAGAAAGAATAAAATTATCAAAGAAATAATGCAAAAATATTTCTTATAACTAGAGAATATAAGTTTCCATTTTTAAATGTCCAAGCAAATCCCCAAAACAATATTTAAAAGAAGAGACTAAGCCATATCACTGTGGAATTTCAGAAGGAAAAATAGAAAGAGAAGATCCTACAAGCTCCTAGAGAGAAAATTTAGACCTCACACAAAATATTAGAAATCAGAATCATTTCAAACTTCTTAACAGCATTATAGTAGAAGTTATAAGACAATAGCTTCAAAATCTGAGAAAGAATAATTTCTAACATTAGATACCCAGCTAAACTATCAATCAAGTATATAGAGACATATTGAGATATACAAGATCTCAAAACATTTATCCCATTTACTCTTTCTCCTAAAGCTGTGTAGAATTTGCTTCAACAAATAGAAGGAATGAATCAAGAAAAAGAGTATAAGAAATTCAGGAAACAAGAAGTCCAGCATAAGAATAAAGCAAAGGATTCTGGTTGAATAAAAACTTAAAAAAAAAGAAAAATGCAAAAGGAAGTCCTAAGAAGTGAACTGCAAAGCAAGCACAAAGAAAGAGAAGATCCCAGAAGGCATATCTCATAGGAGGGTTCTGCGGGAGAGGGGATAAATGGAACTGATAGATTTGTTCATGTGTTTGACTATATGGGAAATAATATTTAGAACAGTTTTACAATTCCATTGTAGATTTGGGTATGAATTAATTATATGTACATGGAACACTGAGCAATTTTATTTTTTTTAGTAAGGTGATTTTTAACTCCAGGAAAAAACAAATTATACTAAAAAGGAAATATAATCATACCATTTGGATCATCAGGGAATAATCCTTACTGCCATAATGATCAAAATAGTTAGAATTTATTTAAACAAAAACTATAACTTTATAGGAAGGTCAGGGAGGAAATGTAGAGGTTGTGGCTGTGGGAGGAGTGGAAATGGGACTAATTAAATGGAAAATGCCTGAAAATGATAAATCAAAAAATAGGCATATTTGCATATTTTTAAAGAAAATTGAGCTAAGTGGAAGAATAAACAACAAGAGTTTAAAATGGTTGATATTGAGGAGTCACACAGGAGTAAACATAGCATTGTGCAGCAAGTGCCTGACAGCTGGTTTTTGTTATAAACCTTGTGAGAGAATTTGACTTTTAAAACTAGGTGCTTCTTTCTTTGATTAATATTTTGTTAACTAAATTTTTGAGGTAGTTATTTTTTTCTTTTTTTTTAATAGCACAAAGACAGGAAGAGGATTTACTGAACAATCACATTTTTCTGTTTACAAGGGACTTTTCAAGATACGTTACCAACACGGTAAAGGATCATTGCATTAATTATTATTTTTTAAAATTAGAATAGTGGTATATACAGATGGTAATATTTACCTGGCATTGAAGTTCTCATGAAATCCACATTTGTTAAACTTATACTTTCCATCTCAATGTTTAAAAATCTTTGTTACAATACATACATATGCATATGTATACACATACACACGTATACATATGTATGTGTGTATATATGTATACTTATGTGCATATGTATATAGGGAAAGAGGGAGAGAGATTAGAACCAATAACATATAATTGTGGAACAGTCATTGAGTGGATCTCGGTTTTCTTAAGTTAGAAACTTGCTTCTGCTTTTTAAGGGTGCATGAACAAAGATTGTGGTGAGGGGAATGGATGAATGAGTGGCAGGTAAAGAGGTGCTTAGTGCCTTTTAAAAATTTATAATCAATACTTGGTGATAAACATATGCATGTGGAGTTGGCTAATTCAAAATGGAAACATTCTTTGAAATGCATTGATATTAAAATGTAACTTTTTTTTTTTGAAATGGAGTCTTGCTCTGTTGCCCAGGCTAGAGTGCAGTCATACAATCCTGGCTCAATGCAACCTCGGCCTCCCGAGTTCAAGCGATTTCTGGCTACTTTTTCTATTTTTTAGTAGAGACGGGGTTTCACCATGTTGACCAGGCTGGTCTCAAACTCCTGACCTCAAGTGATGGGCCTGCCTTGGCCTCCCACAGTGCTGGGATTACAGGTGTGAGCCACCGTGCTAAGCCTCAAAATGTAAATGTAACTTTTAATATGTTATAAAATGTGAAGGAATATAGAGGAAAATATGAAGGAGAAAATTACAAGTATAGTATATATATGCAGTTTTATTAATAAGATGCTGCTGGTGGCCAGGTGCAGTGGCTCATGCCTGTAATCCCAGCACTTTGGGAGGCCAACACAGGGGTTTGAGCCCAGCCTGACCAATTCTACTAAAAATACAAAGATTAGCCAGATGTGGTGGCACGTGCCTGTAATCTCAGCTACTCAGAAGGCTGAGGCAGGATAATCGCTTAAACCCTGGGAGGCAGAGGTTGCAGTGAGCTGAGATCATGCCACTGTACTCTAGCCTGGGCGACAGAGCGAGACTCTGTCTCAAACAAAACAAAACAAAACAAAAGATGCTGCTGGTGATGATTATACAATGAATAAATATCATGCAATATATAATAGTCTAACAACAGAGAACCGAACAGAGAAGTTAGTAGAGAAAACAGAGAATACTGAAAATTTCATAAAGCAATCTTCTTTCTTTAAGAATCATTAAGTTCTTTAAAAGCTTTAATAGTCTGGATGCAATGGCTCATGCCTGTAATCTCAGCACTTTGGGAGGCGAGGCAGGCGGATCACCTAAGGTCAGGAGTTTGAGAGCAGCCTGGCCAACATGGTGAAACCCCATCTCTGCTAAAAATACAAAAATTAGCCAGGCGTGGTTGTGGGCACCTGTAATCCCAGCTACTCGGGAGGTTGCGACAGGAGAATCGCTTGAACCCGGGAGGTGGAGAATGCAGTGATCTATTGCACCACTGCACTCCAGCCTGGAGAACAAAGAGTAAAACTCCATCTAAAAACAAACAAACAGACAGCTCAATAAATTTTCCCTTCTCTATTTTGCCAGACAGTTGTTCATATATCAAAGTACAGTCATCCCTTATGTCTATGGGGGATTCGTTGCAAGACCAACATATCTATCAAAATTGACAGATGCTCAAGCCCCTTGTATAACATGGTGCAGTATTTGCATATAACCTACCCAAATTCTCCAAAATACTTTAAATTATTTCTAGATTACCGATAATACCTAATAAAATGTAAATGCTATGTAAGTAGTTGTCATACTGTATTGTTTTTATTTGTATTGTTTATTGTCATTATTTTTATTTTGTGAATATTTTCCATCCATGTTTATAAATCCACAAATGCAGAATGCACAGATACAGAGGGCTGACTGTATATTTTATTTTGTGACATTGTCTCAATGTCTGGAGTTCTTAACTTGAAGTCCACAGACCCCCTTCCTAGAGTCCATGAATAAATGTGGGGTTGATAGGTTTTTCTAAGGAAAAATATCTGTTCTCTGCTCGATGCTTCAGGAATTAATTTAGAATCCAGCTCCAATGTGATCTAGGCAATATAATACCCTGGTGCCTTGCAAGGTTTTTCTAAGGAAAAATAGCTGTTCTCTGCTCGATGCTTCAGGAATTAATTTAGAATCCAGCTCCAATGTGATCTAGGCAATATAATTCCCTGGTGCCTTGCACTTTGAACTCAGAAATAATTTGGAGTTTTCTGTTTGAACAGGAGGACCTAAAAGAAGAATTAAAACAATTACGAGATCAAGAAAGCAAAAAAATCAAAGATCATTTTGAAACTCTAAAGAACTTAGAAAGTGGAATCTATATAAATGATGAAAAAGCAGACCTTCTGTTCCTGGAAAATAAAAAATTAAAAGAAGTAAGTTTAAGAGCACCATGCTTTGCATGATGGCTTCGATTAGTTGACTAGACCTGTAATAGTTACAAGAGAAAATAATAGCTCTTGAAAATTTTTTAATGGAGCATAAAGTACCAGAAAAGTGCCCAGATTGCAAGTGTACAGCTCCATAAACACACTTGTGTAACCAGCACCCAGATCAAGAAACAAAGCATTATCAGTATCCAGATATCCTCTATGCTCCCTCTAGTCACTAACCAGCCCCACTAAGGGTACCAGCATGCTAACATCATAGACTAGTTTTCCCTGGTTTGGAATATTGTAGTTATAGAACAATACAGTGTAGATTATTTTGTTCAACATTATGTTTGTGAGGTTCAACCTTATTGTTGAGTATAGTTTGTTACTCTTAGTTCTGTGTAGTATTCCATTGTATGACTACTATTACAATGTATTTATACACTGTATTGTTGATGGGTGTTCAGAGAGTTTCTAATTTTTGACTATTACAAATAGTATTGCTGTGAACATTCTAGTTCACATTTTTTGGTGAACATACATTTTTCTGTTGAGTATACCTCTCAAGTGGAATTGCAGAGCCATAGAGATGCATAACTCCCACTTTAGTACATACTGTCTCCCAAAGAAGTTGCACCAATTGCCACTCCCACCAGCAATGCATGAGAACACCAGTTGCTCCACACTCTCACAAAACTGTCTTTTTCAGTTTAAACATTCTGATGGTGTGTAGTGGCGCCCCACTAATTTGTGTTTTCCTGATCACTGTTGAAGCACCTATCCACTGTTGAAGCACTGTTGGCCAGTTGGATATCCTCTTTTTGTGAAGTGACTGTTCAAGGCTTCTGCCCATTTTTTTAAAGTAGGTTTTCTAGTTCATACTGATTGTAGCTCTTTTTATAGCAGAGGAATTTGTTCATCCAACTCCTAAAATTAAAGTCTTATTTATACTTAAAAGTTATTTAACATTTTAAAATGCTATATTTAATCATTAGATATTTATAAGAACTGATTTTTAATGCCCAGAACTATTGCATTCAAAGCATATTGTTAAAGTACATGGAGTCCTGTATTTTATATACTATGACAAAAACAATAACAACAAAACGTTACATAATATTATCTAGTTTGAAAGACCTGGATTAGAGTCTGTTATTCACTAGTAACTCTGTGTGACTTTGGGCAGATCACTGAACTTGTAAGCTTAATTTTTTCCTCTTAATATGGGAATAACTGCTACTCACAAGTTTAATGTGACTTCTTTATAAACTGAAAATGCAAAAGAATTATAATTTTTAAAATCCTTTTTTTGCAGCCATCCATAATGACCTCATGGTCCAGATCTGTTGTCAATGTACCCCAAGTGTTTTGCACAATGCTTGTAATGTTAGAGGGATTCAGTCTCATTTGACATTTAAGGCTCACCGTAACCTTAAAAAGTGGATAATACAGTATGTCCCATTTATAGATGTGTAAATTGAGGTTGTGGTTTTTTTTTTAGAAGTTTTAATAGCCAGAAAAAAATCAATGACTAATCCAATGGCATGAAGAAAATCCCTTCACCTCACTGGATAATTTTTTTCATCTGTTAAATGGCAATAGTTATCTCACCACTCTCATGTTTTTTTATAAACTAAAATAACATAATCAGTACTAATGCACTTTGAAAAGGTAATTGCGCTCCAAAGAGCCTGGATACATACCATCATTGATAACCCTCACACATGCATTGCATCTTCATTCTTCTAGACCTTGAAACAAACTGGTTTGTTTCACTAGACTGCTTTCCTATCAGGATATAGATTATTTCTTAAAAGAATTAGAATTCGTATTGCTATTTTGGTATTGGATGGGCAGATGGATTCGTACATGAAAGACTGATTCCAAAAGTCCTGTTTTTTTTTTTTAATTCAGTGTCCATCTGCTAGTTACCAAATGACCCTGCGCTGTTTTGTTATTCACTCACCACTCAGTTTTGCTGATTGCATCCCTTTACTCTAAACATGCACTGAGTCCCAAGCACTGAGCAAGACACAGTGAATGGAGAGATATGTAAGATACTGCCCCAGCCCTTTGGAAGCTCATGGTCTAGCTGAAGAGATGCACATACAAGCAGATCATTACAATTCAGTATGTTAAGTACAGCAATCTGAACAAGACACATTCAGTGCCCCAGAGCAAGGGCACCTTGCCACACCAGGTGAGGAGCTCAAAGGAGAACTCTCACTGGTTATCATTAGCGTAAAGGCAGGATTTACACTTGGGAGATGGATGAATCTCTTCAGGAACAGTGTGTTGAATGAGTAGATCAGGGGCTGTGAACAGAATCCTGGAGAAAAACAACTTCGAAGGAGTGAGCTGTGGAAGAGGAGATGAAGAGGTAGACTAATAGAAGATAGAGAGTTTGGGAGAAGCACAAGAGTCCAGCTGAACTAGGCAAGTCTGCAGCCCCATGTTCAAAGAAGGGCAAGAATGAGGCCTTGGACTTGGCTCAAGGTGACTTTTAATTTTGTTTATTATAATACCAGAAAACAAGCTATGAAAAGACTGATACAAGAGTAGATACATGAGTCAACCCTATATGCTTAAAACAGCCTATGTAACAGCCCCATGTCTACCTCATCTATAGCACTGAACACAATTTCTGCGAACTCTGAAAGCCCATACTTTCCGAGTTCCTGGGACTTTAGTGTTTCTGAGCACTGGGCGGTCAGAACAGAAAGCCATGACTTTAATACTGAAAGTTACCTGTCACTACTGCCGCCACTGTCACCAACCCAGTGAACATCTGACTTGAGTGAGTAATTCATGCAGTCTCCTGACTCAGTCATCTCTCTGAGGCCTTACACTCAACTCTAGTCTGGCAGCATTACTGCTTTGTGACATCTACCGCACACACATTTTGCATCAGGAACATTTTTGTAGTGGACATGATGCATTAGGATAGAACACCCTCTAATTTCCTTTCGTGGAAAATTATACTCAGAATGCAATGTTTATTTAAATGTGGAAATGAAATGCTTAATAGGAAGGAGAATTGTTTATCTCCTTCCCAGGATGGAAGCTTGACCAAGGTATGTTTTATTCACCACTGTTACCCCTTTACCTAGAACAGTGGGTAGCACAGAGGAGTAATTTATGCATGTTTGCTGAATGACTACATGATAATTTATAGTAACTAAACTGCTAAAAGCAATCACATGCTTTTAATTTTCAGTACATTTTATACATGAAGAATAACATAGAGAAATACAGAGAAGGACAAGAAGCCCTCATGCACACCTCAAGTGACTTATCTCAGCAACTGATAACTCAGGAGGGTAAGTAATGTGTGGGTGCTTGTATTAGTCACGGTTCTTTAGAGGGACAGAACTAATATGTATATATGAAAGGGAGTTTATTAAGGAGAATTGACTCACATGATCACAAGGTAAAGTCCCATGATAAGTGATCTACAAGTTGAGAAACAGGGAAACCGGTGGAGGATCGGTCCGAGTCCCAAAGCCTCACAAGTAGGGAAGCTGACAGTGCAGCCTTCAGTCCGTGGCCAAAGGCCCAAGAGCCCCTGACAAACCACTGATGTAAGTCCAAGGGTCCAAAAGCTGAAGAACTTGGAGTCTGATGTTCGAGGGCAGGAGGCATCCAGCATGGGAGAAAGAAGAAGGCTGGAAGACTCAGCCAGTCTAGCTGTGCTGGCAGCTGATTAAATAGTTCCTACCTAGATCGAGGGTGGGTCTGCCTCTCCCAATCCACCGACTCAAATGTGAATCTCCTTTGGCAATACCCTCATAGACATACCCAGGAACAGTACTTTGCATGCTTCAATCCAATCAAGTTGACAATATTAACCATTACAGTGCTCTTTACACATAAAATGTTTACTTCATTTAAATCCATTTTACTGATTTGCCTACAAAAAATGCACCCATTTTTAGGTTGGTGAATTTTGACAAATGTACATGCCAGTGTAACCACTACCACCGTAAGCAAGATACAGAACATTTTCATCACTACAAAATTTTCTCTGTATTCTTTTGCCATTGATCACCTACCCCATCTCCAGTTCCTGGAAACCATTGATCTGCTTTCTGTCATTAATAATTAGATATAAATGAAATGATAGCATATGCACACTTTATACCTGACTTCCTTCACTCAGCAAATTGTTTTAAGATTCATCCAGGTTGTTGCATGTATCATTAGTTTGCTCCTTTTTATAGCTGTACCATAGAATCCTATTATATAGATACCATATTTTGTTCATTCATTCACCAGTCAAAAGACATTTAGATTATTTTCAGTTTGGGATTATTATGAATGAAGCTGCTGTGAACGTTCGTTTACAAGTGTTTTATGGCCATGTTTTCATTTTTCTTGGGTAAATACCTATAATGGAATTGCTGAGTTATATAGCAGTTAGTATATGATTAACTTTATAAGAAATATATATGGTTAGTATATGATTAACTTTATAAGAAACCACCAGATAAGTTTGCCAAAGTGATCGTTAAGTGTCTCATTCCACTGACAATGGAGAAGAGTTCCCATTGCTCTGCATTCTCATCAGCACTTAAAATTGTCAAAACGCTTTAAATTGTTAATATTCTGGTCGTTTTAATAGGTATGTAATGGCATTTCATTGTGATTGTAACTTGTACTTCTCTAATGACAATGTTGTTGAGTATCCTTTTTCATGTATTTCATGACCATATGAATATTATCTTTTGTGACAAATACTGCAAACATAGTAGCTGAAGACAAATTATTTACTTTGCTCACTAATTGACAATGTGATCAGAGCTTGTTGAAAACAACTTAATGTCTGCTCCACATGGCATCAGCCAGGGCAACCTGAAAACTGAGGGTAATTCAGCAGCTGGGAACTTAAATCATCTGAAGACTGACTTATTCCTGTGTCTGAAGTTGATGCTGGCTCTCAACTGGATCTTGAGGGAGACCATCGGCCAGAACACCTCCTCATGGCCTCTCCTTGTAGCTGTTTGGCCTGGTTCCAAAAGCATCCCAAGAGAATAAAGTAGCAGTTCATGGTGTCTTATGACCTAGCCTCAGAAGTCAGTGTTACTTCCACAACATGCTAATGGTTGAGGCAGTCACTCAGGTGCAAGTGGAGGGGTCATAGCCACCACTGCTCAGTGAAAGGAGTATCAGCATCGTGTCGGGGGTAAAAAAAGAATGGGTTATATTGTGGGGCTATCTTTGGAAAATACAATCTGTCACATGTCTGTCCACATCTTTATCTCATTGCTTTGTGTTGTTTACTATTATCAAGTTAAAATCTTAATATTTTCTGGAAATGAGTCCTTTTTCAGTCTGAAGCTTGACTTTTTGTTTTCTTCATGGTGTCTCAGAAAGAGTAAACAGTTTTCATTTGAATAAAACCCATCTATCTATTTTGTCTTTTAAGTTTAGTACTTTTTGTTTCCTGCCTAAAACATTTTTGCCTACGCCAAGCTCTTGAAGATTTTCCTGTATAATTTTTTTTTTTTTTTTAGTTTTAGTGTTTATGTCTAGATCTCTAATTCATTTTAAGTGAATTTTTTCATATGATGTGAGGCAAGGCTTGAATTTCATTGTTTTGTCTTACGTACATTCAGTTGTTCCAGTACTATTTTTGAAAAGACCATGCTTTTGCCATTGTATTATTCTAGCAGCCTTTCAAAAATCAATTTTATGGGTTTGTTCCTTTAATCTAAATGCCAAACTTTATACCAATACCACACTGTCTTAATTATTATAGCTTCATATGCAGTCTGGACATCAGGTAACAGAATTCTTCACCTGTATGCTTCTTTTTTAAAATTATTTTCACTATTCTAAATTCTTTGATTTCCATATACATTTTAGAATCACCTAATTAATCTGTATATACACAGACACATACACACACACACACACACACACACACACAGACACACACACCTGCTGGAATCTTAACTGTGTGTTGAATCTATAAGTCAATGTTAGAAGAATTGACATTTTAATAAAATTGTGTTATGTAATCCAAGAATATAGTATATATATCTCCATTTATTTAGGTCTTTATTTCAAAAAAAATGTGCAGCTTTAGTGTAGTATCAGATGTCCCAGGACTACTCTTAGGCTTAATGATTAGCTAAAATGATTCACAGGAATTGAAAATTGTTATACTTATGGTTACTGTTATTATAGAAAGATACAGAGTAAAATCAGCAAAGGGAAAAGGCACAGAGGGCAAAGTCTTGAGGAAACCCCGTGCAACCTTCTCAGAGATGCCCTTAATTTCCCCAGCAACATTGTGTGGCCCCACATGCAGTGTTGCTAGCCAGGGAGGCTCACCCAGGATTGGCTGTTCAAGGTACTTATGGGCAGGGGGAATGGTCAGTCATATAGGCACAGAGTGCCTGGGTGACTAGCCTCAGCTGCTCAGACATCCACTGAGATGCTCAGCTGGTGTTACTCCTTTATGCTGTTCATGTGGTAAGTTGCACTGATTGAATTTGAATTCTCTCATTCTTAGCATAAAGCCCACTTGTCCAAAAGCTTTTATTGTTCTTGTCTATTGCTAGATTCAATTTGCTAATCTTTTTGTGTCTGTGTTAAGACCACCCTGCTGTGCTTGTGCTGTGGTCTGGAAAGTACGCCCCAGTGGAAAGCTGGGTGATCACAGGACTCACCTCCTTTGCTTCACTTCTTCCTGGTGTCAAGGTCCTGGGCTGCCCATTCTTTAACATCTGAAAACATTTCTTTCATATGTTTTTCTTCTTTCCTCTACTTGTTTGTAGTGGGAGGGCAAGTCCAATACAGTTATCCTGTCATTTTGGAAGTAGACATTTTTAGTTAAAAAATAATTTTTGAAAAAAAAAACACATGACTTTTATTAAAATGTTCAAATTGTATCAGTAACCATTGTATTTTTTAAATCTTTATTTTAGCACAATATGAGAATTTGTGGGCTGAATTTCAGGCCACAGTTAAGGTGAGTTTTGTGTGTGTGTGTGTGTTGCCTCCATATAAATAACTGTATTTCCAAAAATGTTTACCTACCTAATAAGTGTGTGTGCTTTTGTGTCTGTGTGCACCTGCATGCACACACATCAAGGTGGAAAGTCACACTAGCTCTGTCACTCCCCTGAAGTCCTAGATGCTACTGTGACCACCACTTCCTAAAACGTGTCCTTTTTAAAATTTTTTTAACCAAATGTCACTATGAAATCTTAATTTTTTGGGAAACTGTCTTCCTACCATTCAGTTAAGGTGGGAAAGACTTTGCATGACCTAAATGAACACATTTTGTTTAGGACAAAGTTGTCAGTTCTGGACTCCTTACCTCTTCATTTTTACCAGTGCAACATCTGCACCCTCCCCACTTCAGTGTCAGATAGGCTGGGGTTAAAATCCTGGCTCTGCCACTTTCTAAGTATTTAAAGTTTACATATAATCCTCCATTTAAGTATTAAAACACTGGATTAGGAAAGTGTTAAAATGCCTTTTTCAGATGGAGCTGCTGAGGCTCAGAGGGTTTACATAACTTGCCCAAGACCAAATAGTTTGTGAACGTATGGGAATTTACAACGCACATCCTGCCCAATTCCAAAGTTCCTTCTGTTAGGGTGAATCTTCTCTGCAGCTCTGTGCTTCTCTGAGGGGGGAAACTAGCTTTTTATGCTGCCATCACCATGGCTACCATTATCCACTTAAAAATTTGAATTCAGTGAGCATTCCATTATTCTTCTCATTTGATAATCCATTTTCCCAAGATCACTTACAGAACTTTGTGAATTGGCTGTGTATACATGCACTTATTTTTTATGATGGATACCAGTTTTTCATATATAATATTTTCATTCTGGGCATGATCCACTTAGACAGAATGTGTATTTATTTATGCTGTTGCAATTTATGTTGACATACCCTAAAATGCCGTTTCTTTAGATCTTGGTGGACAATGGTGAAGAGACCGTGCAAGACATAAAAAATCTAACAGACAAACTGTGTGAAAGAGATGAAAACATGGAGCATATCAGTACATGGCTACAAGGAAGTCTTGAAGAACTGCATTCTCTTGTGAAGCAGGAATCACCAATGAACCTTCTTAGTAAGCAACAGCTTAGAACTTTGGTAACATGGGACTTGCTAATATTTTACTATGTAGCTGGTAACATCAAAAGAAGAAAAAAAGTGTCACCTAAGTAACTTAGTTATCCCCAATTATGCCACAAACATTCAGTTGAACATTGATACTTACTTGTGGATTGAATACACTGTTGCAGTGTTAGCCAATTCTGCCTTTCACCTAAGATAATTTTCTTTTTTTTTTTTTTTTTTTTTTTGAGACAGCATCTCACTCTGTGGCCAGGCTGGAGTACAGTGACGCAATCTCGGCTCACTGTAACCTCTGACAGATATTTTCATCTGTCAACCTCTGGTTCAAGTGATCCTCCTGCCTCAGCCTCCCAAATAGCTGGGATTACAGGCACTCACCACCACGCCCAGCTAATTTTTGTATTTTTTTTTACCATATTAGCCAGGATGGTCTCAATCTCCTGATCTCATGATCCACCCACCTCAGCTTCCCAAAGTGCTGGGATTACAGGCATGAGCCACTGAGCCCAGCCTAAGAGAATTTTCTAGACAACTGAATCTTCTTTATAATTTTAATAAAATGTTTATCTTAAACATTTTTCAGAGAGGTCTTTTTAAACTTGTTTATACATTTGTTGGTCTTCTTAAACAGAAGTTGAATATAATTTTACCTTTTCTTCCTGAGCTGAGTTTAGCATTAAAAATAGCAACTGTTACCTTCTTGGAAAAAATCTAGTGATGGCTTTGAGGGCTTCTGAGATGTTTACACCTCATGTCTAACATGCTTGCCTCATGAGCAAGCAGTCCAGTCTCTCCAGAGGCATATCAGCTTCATCCTCAGTCCCCACAATATTGTCATGTTAGACACAACCACAAAACTCTGTCCAGATTAGGGCTGTGGTGAGAAATGAAGGTGAGTCCTTGCACAGGTGACTGCCCAGAGGTTCCAATGGTAGAATCATCTGGGAAGATAGGATGGTGGGGATAGATGGAGCTGGGGAGAAGGAAAGAGAACAGAGTCTAGAAGAGAGATGAAATGATAAAACAAAAATGCTATCATCTGGCAAGTGTACAGATCTATTCATGGTTATTAAGGCTTAGTTTTAAAGAGCATAATCACTAGATAAGCAATTTTAAAAGTAGGATGTAGAAATAAAATGGGATAAAAGTAAAAAGATCTGGGTGCAGTGACTCATGCTTATAATCCTAGGACTTTGGGAGGCTGAGGCAGGAGGATTGCTTGAGTCTAGGTGTTCGAGACCAGCTTGGGCAACATGATGAGACCCTGTTTCTACAAAAATAATTTTAAAGTTAGCTGGGTATGGTAGCGCCTCTGTCTCAGCTACTTGGAAGGCTGAGGTGAGAGAATTGCTTGAGCCTGGGAGGTTGAGGCAGCAGTGAGCCATTATTGTGCCACTGCGCTCCAGCCTGGATGACAGAGTGAGACCCTGTCTTAAAAGTAAAAAGAGGGATAGTGGTAAGATTAAGTCAAAATAAAAAAGAGGAATAGTGATAAGACAGTCAAGTGCACTGTCTTCATGTGAGTCAATCTTCCATTTTTATCTGAAACCTGATGGAATCTTTGTGTTGCAACAAATTTAAATAGATGCTTGAGAAAAGTTTCACTGAATTACTAATATCATATTTCCTTTTTCATATATTTTGAGGACTGTATTATAGATAATCTATGACAAATAGAGACTAGCAGTGTACAAATAAGTAAAGACCACCCAAATGAGAATAAGCAGAGGCTGTTTATGCAGAGTTTGTTATAGCAATGGATCCAGTCACTGTCTTAGTTTACTTGGGCTACTATAACATTCTGTACACTGGGTAGTTTATAAAGAACACAAATTTATTTCTCACAGTTCTGGAGGCTGGGAAGTCCAAGATCAAGGCACTGGCATATTTGGCTTCTGCTGAGGGCCCACCTCCTTGTTCATAGAATGGTGCTTCCTCACTGTGTCCTCAAATCATGTAAGGGGTAAGGCAGCTCTTTGGGGCCTCTTTGATAAGGGCATAAACTCCAAGACCTAACCACCTCCCAAAGGCCACACCTTCTAATACACATGGGAAATTAGGTTTCAACATAGGAATTTTGGAGGAGACACAAACGCTCAGACCATAGCAGCCACCATTACTTGCTTTTATTTTTTTGAGACAGGGTCTTTCACCCTGTTGCCCAGGCTGGACTGCAACCTCTGCTTCCCAGGCTCAAGCAATCCTGTCACCTCAGCCTCCCAAGTAGCAGGGACTACAGGCACATGCCACTGTGCCTGGCTACTGTGTGTGTGTGTGTGTGTGTGTGCGCGCGCGCGCGTGTATTTTTTTTTTTTGTAAAGACGAGGTTATGCCATGTTGCCCAGGCTGGTCTTGAGCTTCTCAGCTCAAGCAATCCTCCTGCCTCAGCCTCTCAAAGTGCTGGGATTATAGGTGTGAGCCACCGTACCTTCAAAGCGCTGCTTCTGACATGTTATTTAACCTCCACTCCTCAGTCTCCACAGTTGTGAAATATCACTGATAGCTAACAGGAGTTATAAAACACTAAACCCATATTAGGCACTCATCAGATCCTTGAAACCTACCACCCTTCTGGGGAGGTAATGGTAAAGTTTGTTTCCTTGAATTCCTTGCCCATCTCTGAGCCACCTGTAATCTCCCGGCCTTTGAAGGTTCCCTGTTGAGTTGGTTCTGCCACAGGACTTCTGGAGAAGCCCTTACATCAGGTCAGCACTCCTCTACTGTCCTCTTCTGGCCATGATAGTCACTGCAGCCTGCAGGTCCTGCCCTCTCCAGGATCACTGCACTAGCTTCATCAATACTGGGTGCTTTAGAGCCTGACACTGGAGCAGATGTTACAAAGTTGAGTAAGACCCAGGCCGTCAACCTTAAAGTGCATACTCTGTGAGAAACAGACAATTGAAGAGCTGATTAGAATACACTGGATTCTTTCTAGAAAGTGGCTATCGAAGGGTAAAGCTCTAAGTCTTATTGGATGTTGGAGTACACGGGAATATTTTCCCAAAGGAGAAGCACAGACATGAGCTGGTCAAGAACTGCAAGTAGCAAGGCTGAGTGGAGATCAGCTGAGGGAACCAACCAGCAAGACGGTGGGATAGGCTTGTCAGAATGTTAAAGGGCAGACTTCAACCTGAAAACTAATTACTAAAAACTTCCTTTTTGCCTTAGTTTTCTTTCTTATAAATCAAAAGTAAGTTAATTCTTAGTGTATATGTAAGCTAAACAGTAACTTAGTACAGTTATTTTTAAAGTATTAAAAAGAATTTATCTTAAAATTACAAAAGTCCTCGAAGTATTATGTCATATACTATAACTCAGGTTATATAAATAATTTGTGTATTAACCAAGTATCTTGATAGGTGGTCTATAGAAGATATTTTTAGGATGAGGTACTTTGAAAGAAACATTAAAAAATCCATTTATATAACTGTCAAGGCTATCTCTTTGTTATTGTGATGAAGGGCTTGATACAATCATCTACATTTTAATTCTAGAAAAGTGCCCCCTTATAATTACAGCAGAATCAAAATTTCAGTGAGAAGAAAATCATTTGCCCTATACTTGTCAAAAGGTCTCTTGGAAAAATTGAGATCTGAAATTTGGAAGAGTTTAGATCAGTGGTTCTCAAATGTTAGAATCACCTGGAGGTTTTAAAAAAATCCCTGTGCTTAGCCAGGTGCCATGGCTTATGCCTGTAATCTCGGCACTTTGGGAGGCTAAGGTGAGTGGATCACTTGAGGTCAGGAGTTCAAGATCAGCCTGACCAACATGGTGAAACCCTGCCTCTACTAAAAATTAGCATGGGTGTCATGGCAGGCACCTGTAATCCCAGCTGCTTGAGCAACTGAGGCATGAGAAATCACTTGAACCCAGGAGGCAACAGTTGCAGTGAGCCAAGATTGCACCACTGCACTCTAGCCTGGCAACAGAGCAAGACCCTGTCTCAAAAAA
>NW_016107398.1:839341-846983 GCF_001604975.1 Cebus imitator | reverse complement strand
AACCCTGAATTTTGAAACACTTCTGGTCTCAAGCTTTTTTGGATATGGGATATTCAACCTGTATTTTGACTTTTAAATTACCTATTCAGGACTGGTTAGCAAAATAATTACCATACACTGTAGTGACTAGAATTGTGATGTGCTACAAGGGCCTAAGTCAAAACTGAACTAAGACAAGGGTTGTTTTTAACGTTTTTAATGACCATGTTTTAACAAATTATTTAGTAACATTAGCAACTACAGTGGCTATGAATTGTTCCAGTCTTATTCTTACCAAAGCAAATTAAAAATGCAGATCTATATTAAGTATTCTGGAAATTATTTGCCCTTGGGGCCTTGTAGTTATAATTTCTTCATTTGTATACATACTTTTCTGCTAGAACAGGACATCTGAAAACATGATTGTTAAAATGGCTCCAAGTGGACCAGAAGATATAGTCCTAGTAATCAGACACATGACACCCTCCCTACTCCACCCGATTATACAATTACCTAATTGAGGATACTTTGGGCAATGCAGAATTTTAATAAACACTAATAACCACACAAAGCTATATGTAATACAAATAGAATTTTTACATTTATTTTTTATTCCTACAGAAAAGAAGAAACACAGTGGTACCAAAAGAGTTCATTTCCCAGAGGCTAAATGTACTGAGAAAAATATATTAACAAAGAATAACTAACAAAATAATGAAAGGATACAACTGCTGTGAATTCAAAAGACAAACACAACTACAGGAAAAGTGAGTGCACTTACTTTCACATTTTGCAGCTATTAATAGAAGTCTTAAATGTTTAAAATTTAATTCATACAATCACCACCAAGTAGCAGAACCGGTAAATAAACTTCTAAACAATAAAAATGGATAAACATGGTCAGATTGTTAGGTTAAGTGCTAAAAACTTTATTTTGCTTCCATAGTTGCATCCATGAGTCTCTTAAAGCCTTCAGAGCATAAACATCACAGAACACCTATCACAAAAAACAAACTATCCACAGAAAAACCATTTTTATATTGTGTATCTTCTGTATTTTATTAAATCTAATATGCCATCAGTTGTAAGATGCATTCTAATTCAGAGATGTCACGTGAAATAAAAAGTATCTCTAGATCAATAAAATATGGTATGTATATATGCCCCAGATGTAAGAGGAAACTACTAGTTTGAATTACTTCCATACTATTGTGCCAAAAAACAATTAAGTGTCAAAACACTGAAATTTTATGTAGTCAAGCTTTTTATTACTGTTTTCTTTACAGGAACAATAATCCAAACAAGTCTTGAACCAAACTATAAACAGAAAACCTGTTATATAAATTATTATCTATTTGCAATATATCAAAATACTGTATTGGTGAAAATATACAGATAACAAAAAACAACATACATCATTTCTATGTTTGCTATCAGACGCCACAAGTATGTTTGTCTTTACAATTCATTATAGGTGAAAAACAAACTGAAACACAAGAGGTGCACACAATTATGCCACTGCTAAGGATTGCAGATTACATATGTAAGTTTTTCTTAATAAAATGGGAACACATTGCTAGGTACACAGAAACAGGATTTTGCTCTAAAGAACAGCTGCACTGTTGAGAGAAGCAAGTGCTTCCTAGTGGGCTTCTCATGTAGCAGATAATATTACCCTGTGTAACAGAGTATTTAGGGGTTTTGCATTTTCCAAGTCTAACCATGAACTAAACAAAAACAACCCAAACATTAAGATATACCGATAATCTTGTTCCCATATATGACAGAACAGTTCTCATACATTGTTAAGATTTATTTACTTTTTTATTAGGAACACTTCCTAAGTTTTTGGCATTTCACATGTCTACATTCAGTGTCCATTGGCTCCTTCTGAGAGTATCCGTGAAGGTTCGGTAAATTTTGCAGTGAACAAGTAAAAAAGGGCTGGTGTAGGTACCAAAGCCAAAAGGGGCAAATCCTGCTCAAGTTTATCCACTCTAGAAATGGAGATTATTCCATAGGCATGAAGTAACCAGTGGCTGAAGAGAACAATAAGTCTTTTCTTTCTGACCAGAAGATCATAGCAGTTCTATACAATTTTATAAAAGAAAGAAAAGAGAAATACAGATTATCAGGCTAAATCAGCTGGGTAATTTAATATATTTTAATGTAAAATATATTATTTATAATCTCAGAATCATAAAATGTTTGAGCTAAAAAAGACTTAGGAAACCCCTCAGTCTAGCCACCACACTTTACAGATGAGGAAAGTGAGGCTCCTAAGGTCATATAAGCACTCAGTAGCAGCACCAAGATGAGAGCCACGTCATCATGTCTCTTAGGTCCTTGTCTATGCCAGCATTCACTCCTGTAAACACTAGAGTTCCTTCTGAAAGAAAGATATGAACTAGAAGGGAAACTCCACTTTACGTGCTTTCTTCCTGCCCTGATCCACTGTCACTATGGATCTATAGGTGGGAAATAGGAGGTACAGAAACAACCTCCTTAACCTATAACATTCCTGGAGCCTGCTGCATGAATAGTAAGGAAGCAGAAATGACACATGAACAGTCTGATTTTCTTTTAATCCTTAATACCACTGCATAGTATGCAGAAATTAGAACAAAATAATATAAAATTAATATCTAAATGTGCTAATAAACACATTAAAACATAATTTGCAATAGATTACTTACCAACTTTCTCTTATCATTAAACAGCTCATCAACTCAACCAGTTCTAAACTGTCTTTCCTGCTTTAGGTCCCCATTTCATGCTATTTGAAGTATGTGAACATTTTATACAGGAGATTCACAGAGGCAGAGAAACAAATAAGTTTCAAGCTAATTTAACAGTGTATAGCTAATTCTTAACTATGGATAAGAAATAAAAATTCAAAAACTTCATTTTATTCAAATAGCCAATTATTTCCTCCCTCAAATCTTTCCCTAGAGTTGATAAAAGTGTCAAAACTAATTTGCCTATCTTCTTTAATTAATTATATTTCAATGCTGGTTAATGATTACAAAGGAAAAATGAGGATGATCTACAGATGAAAACAACTGAATAATCACTATAAATATATTCTGTCTAGTTCCTCCACTATTATCCTACTCAAAAGTCACTATGATTTCTAGACGTTTTCCCCCACTCAGTCTTTGACTAAGGTAATAGAAGAAGTGGCATCAACAGTAACCACTCCAAAATAGTTTACAACTTATTTTCTCTGGGTTGAGTGTTTTTATGTTATAAATTATGAGAAAGCACATATCAACTGTGATGGGTAGTTTAAGACAGTTCATAGGCCCTAGATTAGCAAGTTTGGGTGGAAGAGAATTAAGACACTTTATACTTTTGCTTTCTTTAGAGTTTAGCCTCAGAATAGTTCTTAAATCAGAGCCATTAACGTATTTAAAAGTAATCATTTAAATGTGATATATTAACAGTAGAGAGCCACATAATTATTTTAGAAAGAAAATGTCAGATTCCATATGAACACATAATGTACAAGAATGCCCATTTTGATTTAAAGTTTAAAGAATACATTTTTCCCTAGGCATAGAGTCAAATACACTATTACTTCTCATTTGTTGTTCATGTTTTTGAGCAATAGCTTAGTTCCTTAAAAACAGAATATGTGAAAATATAGATATGATGACATGATGTTCTATTCTACCCAGTGACTAAAAATTTGTCAAAAGAGACTTTTCTGGCCAAAAATATTCTAAAAATAAAGACATATACAATTTTAAAAAAGGAGTTCTTTATAATAGTGGCCTTCCACTGAAATATTAAAAAGTTAGAGGTACAAAATGGATACCCTGATAAAGGAACAGTATCAGGATAATGTGGCTAGTAATGTTAGCTCCAAATCCCCCAAACATTATGGGGTAAAAGTAAACATCCATAATCAAGAAAATAAAATCTGGGATAAAACATAAAAGGATATGAAATGCACAATTATTGATGCCTGTTAATGTTGCCATTGTAAAATAAAGTTTAAAATTAGTTCTAAATATAAAACATTTTTATGGTTTTTCTCAAAATAGTGTTAATAAGTTTCAACATTTCAATAATTATGTTTATGTAAAATGACTTTTCTCCTTCATGCTGGATAGTTGAGCCTGACTACTTCACTATTTTGCTAATTTCCCATGGAACTACATAGTCCAGTACACAGCTTTTTATAAAGTTAACAAGCTAAAGGCTACCAAGTGGCATCCATCAACCAAAGATCACGAAAACAATTAGCTCTACTATATCATATCATATGGACTATTCTGATATTCACTTGTTATATTTATATATTAAAAAAGTATTTAACAAAGGAAAAAAAGACTTCCTACCTCTATTTCAGAAGCAGACATGTACACAGCCAGAGTAACCAAAGATAACACTAATATAATATACGGGAAGGCATAATCTGAAAGATAAGCATTGGTATTATGTTGGAAATTGAACAAATTATCTGAATAAACCATCAAATAAATTCAAATAGTAATTCTCCTTAGAGTCAAATCCTTTCTCAACCAGTTCTGTGAGACTTACGACCTAAGGTTCTGAGGCAGGGGCCAGCAAGTTTTTTCTGGAAAGGGAAAGACAGTAAATAGTTTTAGCCCTGCAGGCCCTAGAGCCTCTGTCTTGATTACCCAGCTCTGCAGTTATAGTGGGGAAGCAGCCATAGAAAGATAATACATACATGAATAGGCATCAATAAAAACTTATGGACAGTAAAATATAAACTTCATGCATTTTTCACATCAAGAATTATAAGTCTTTTGATTTTTTTAATGGTAAAAAAACATAAAAACTATCCAAGGCCAGCTTTGAAGAACCTTGCCTTAGGCATCCAGTGAATGTAAATAATTAGCTTCTTCCCTCTGCTTTCCAGAATAGTACCAGTTAAGTACTAAACTTAGGAGAATTCAAAAAACGGTGAAATAATTTTCTGTGTTTTGTGGTCCAGGTGGGGAACCTTGGTTGAGAAAGGTTATGTATAAGAGTAATTCAGCTTTAATTAATCTTTAGAAAAAGGTCATTTATCAATAAACCTCAAAGTATAAAAAGAGATCATTCAGTATTTTTAATATCAAAATTCCAGAAATCTCTACAGTACAGTAATAAAACTTCAAGCAATTTTTTTCCTATAAAACACCATTTTTCTCTTAAAATGTTTCAAATATATAACACATATTAAATGGACAAATTGAGAAAAAACTTTGAATTATTGTTCATACAATTATTTGTAAATGACTTCAGTTTATGAAATACTAATCATTCTACAGTGCAGTAGAATCCATTTGGAAAATTTTCAAATATTAACTCAGGATGCAGCAGCCAGAAACTGAGCTATCCATACAGGTTACACAGGCCTTATTCCAGCTTACTAAAGAAGTGAATGACTTATCTGACATTTAGAACCTTTTATTTAATAGACCGTGATTAGGTCTTCAATCAACTGTTCCAACAACAAAAACAAAAAACACCTCTATTTAACCTATAAGTAGCTAAACAATGTTGCTAATGATACAAATTTAAGACCTGATAGTAAAAAGCCACATCAAGTAAAAAGGAAAAAAAGAGGAAGTTTATAACTAAGCCCAAATTTGTGGGGAGTAGGAGGTGGTACTGGGCTAGAGATAGGATTTGGAGTGGTTCTTAATTTCTACTGCCCAAAAAAAATTTGAAATTTTGTGCAACCAGGTCTGGAGTAGGATCTAGGGATGTGCATTTTAGTTCCCCTGGTGGTTCAACTGCAGATCACACTTAGAAGCTGGCTTCCATAATACTTCCAAGCAGGTAAAATTTGTCACTGACATATTCCTAATCATGCCTCATCTTTCTCCCTAGATCCCCAGTGTTTCACTATCTTAAGCTATTATAAGCTTCCTAGTGCTCTGCTTTGCTCAGACTTGCTATATCCCTACAAACCAAAAATTATCTATTATCTTTTTTTCAACATTATAAAATTATGAGTTGGTAATGCAAATGAATAGTACTTCATTGAGTCCTTCTATGAATGTGTTTTGAGTGGAAGCTTGTTGAAATGATAAAAACATTCACTGTGGGAAAAGTTATTTTCAATATAGGCAGCTACAATATAGGAAGCAATGATGTCTGGCATCTCTTTGGGTTAGCTTTCCAAACATTTTCCTGCTTTTCACAGCATCTCCCTTTTTTCCATTTCTTAGCCAAAAGGCTCTACACAATAGCACCACCTGCAGTCTAGAATCTACAGATTTGAGGCCTGCCAATTCTTAACTCTTCAGCCTCGCAGAAACAACTACCTGTGATCTTTTGGCTATTCCACGAATACTGAAACTGAATTCACTTCTCTTCACCAACCCATTTGCCTCTTCTAATATTCACGTTTATCCATCCACTGGTTACTAAGTCAGAAAGCTACTTTATAGTATTCTTGTTCCATTCCTTCAGCCCCCACCTTTGTTCCCTAGCTTAGTTAATGCTATCTTTGAAGTAGCTCCTCATTTCCAGTGTTTTGCTACCAAAGATGGAGAATTCCACATGTATCAAGTTATCTTTCTACAGCAAATCTAATCATGTCACTCTTCTGTCTAAATCCTTTTAAGAATACGTTCCTATTCCCTAGAGCAAGGATGGCAACCTCAAATGACACAGAGGTAGCCAGGAAGGTATAAGGGCATGGGCCAAATCTAACAGGGAAACAGAGGAGCTAAAGGGAACTATAGCTTTTTAAATCCTGTGCAGGCCAAATGAAACAGTTCATTTGTAAACCAGAATATGGGGGTAACAGAATTTCTGCTTCCTTTGGTCTTACCCTCAGCCCTACCATTACCATGAACCAAATTACATTCCCAAACTATATTACCACATTACATTACCAAGCTCCATATAAAGGATGGTATCCAACATCTTGGAATGTTCAGTATCACATATTCAAAAGAACCACAGCCATTGGCTTGCCTGCTTTATTTCCTGATAGTATGTGAGGCTAACAGTGAATTTTTCTTATTTGAGTCATTTTGGACTAAATGGTTACTAAACGAATAAATTAATGGTTACATTAAAATAAAAGACATACTGAGGATTTGTTACTATAAAAGGTTTTCATAAATGAACTTAGAAACCTAAGACCCTACTTAATAATAAACAGTATACATTATCAAGATTAATGTTCATGTATTCCTAAATAAAAAAGTTTTTATTTCTTATTATATATTTAGATTTTAAAAATCTTCTAATTTGGTCATGAGCTTCAAATACAAAGTATTCTCTAAACAGAAATCACTTTTGATTAGCTGCCACTGATTTCTTGAGAATTTTTATTCCATTCCAAGATATCCATGATTTTTCTTTATAATACTGATCATGTTTTAGCAAAAACATACACTAAGGTTCATTTTCAAGTGTTAAACAAACTGGCTGGGTGCAATGGCTCATGTCATAATCCCAGCACTTTGGGAGGCTGAGGCAGGCAGATCACAAGGTCAGGAGATTGAGACCATCCTGGCCAACATGGTGAAATCCTGTCTGTACTAAAAAAATTACAAAATTTATCTGGATGTGGTGGTGTGTGCCTGTAGTCCCAGCCACTCAGGAGGCTGAGGCAGGAGAATGGCTTGAACCTAGGAAACTGAGGTTGCAGTGAGCCAAGATCATGCCAGTATACTCCAGCCTGGCG
>NW_016107398.1:818276-839331 GCF_001604975.1 Cebus imitator | reverse complement strand
AAAAAAAAAAAAAAAAAAAAAAAAAAAAAAAAAAAAAAAAGGATTAAACAAACTATTTAAGGAAAAAGCTCCCAAGTTAAATCTAGAGAAAATATTACTACATACAATAATAAATATATTTCATTGACTTTACCCATCAAACTTACATAAAAGGCCTCCACCAACTGCCTGAAGCACAGTTAAAATTGGGAAGAAGTAAAGTGCAGCATAAATACTTTTAAATCGATCAGACTTCCCTAACCCACATGCAATCTTCTTCACCAGAAGAGGTCGGAGCAGCATCATTAATACCAAGCAGAATGCATAATAGATAAATACAATGGTATATCTGTAAAATAAAATAGAGAATTTGTAACATTAGAAATGTTTTAAAAATGTTTTTATCCTTGATCATTTTTAAATGAAAGCTCCAAAAAAAGGTTTACAAAGCATATTTAGTCTATCCATTGGATACTCAGATTGGTGGAAGGCTGGCCAAACAGGCTCTCATACACTGCTAGCAAGGGTACAATGGTTGCTTTCTTAGGCAGTCTGGAAATATGTATCAAAAAATCCTAAAACCTTTATCCCTTTTGATTCAGCAATTTTACCTGTAGAAATGTATCAGAGGGAAACAACCAGGCATACACAAAAAACCCTATTGTACAAGGATTTTTACTGAATCACTTATAATAAACAAAAGTCCAGAAGAAAACAAATATTCAATAATAGGAAACTAGTTATATTTTATAGTATATTCATGCTGCAATATTATGCAGACATATAAATTTAGTTATGAAAACATTAACAAAAGTAACTGTGCCTAATATATTAAGTGCCGACAGCTTACAAAATAGCATGTCATAGTATAAGCTTAATATTCTTTAAAATGTATACATACATATGCAGAAATAAAACTGGAAAGATAAAATTTTTAGCAGAATCCCAAGGAACAGAATTACAGATTATTTCATTCTGTGAGTGCTTTATCTACGTTTTTGAAATGTCCTATTTTTAATGTAATTACATTTTTAATGTAATTTTTATAATCAGAAAAGAAAAAAGCTGTAGAAAAAGCTGTGTCACCAGACTTCTAGCATTTTATTTTGAATAATGGGTCTTTCAGCCACATAGTTCTAACCTAACTTTCATGAGTATTTCCAAATCATTTTTACTATCTTGCTACTCAAACCCTCTCCCTGTACAGGGGAGTGTCCTAGAAAGTGCAGCAGTCATTTCAGATCACCAACCACATGCTTCCTCCCCACACAACTAATGATACCATAATCCTGTGTTCTTATGATACTTTCAGGTTCAGTCCTGTACCGTAATGCATTAAGACATGTTTCATCTCTTGGGTGATACTTTTTTGTCTCGTTATTACCACCCACTACCAACTTCAAAAGAAAACAAAATCTATCCATTCCTGCAACTTGTAGTTCCTTAAAAGATTATTTTAATCAAGAGGAAACCATCATGTGTTACCTTTTCTAATGAATCAGTTTATTCGGAGAATAAACTGAAGTTACTAGAGGCTGTTTACTTGTTCAAAGTAATGTAACAGCTGGCAGACCCAGAACTCAAACCCACATCTGTTTTAGTCTCCAAAGTCCATAAAATCTGTAATAATCCTCAGAGATTTTTTAAAAATGCTAATAAGTCTAAATAAACACTTACAGTGGGTAGACAGCTTCATGAGTACAGTGCACTGTGGTAACATAATCTGGACTTGGGTTGTAAAGCATCGTGTACCAGTCAGAAAGCATCAATACTCGACATGACCGAATATAAAGAACACCAACTGGATCACTCACAAGTAAGGTGATGATAGCTGCCATGCTGCATTCAAACAATGCAGTTATGTGTTGGAAAAGTGCGCTGGAACTAGAGAAGAAGGAAAAGAGGCATGATTACCAGAAAAATTGCAATATTTAAATGGATTTAATAAAACATGTATGTGTGTCAAGATACAGATTTCTAAATAGATGAGAAAAGCCAAACATAAAAACTACTCAAGAGTATAACCTTATTTTCTCAAAAGGGATAAATAACACTGTGGCCCTATTATCTAAATGTGTAACAGAAAAGGAGAAATTAGATCTTGTATCTTTAGTATCTTGCCAAATTGTTGCTAAAAATTTCTTAGTTATCTGTGTATCATTTTAATATTTTAATATACACATAAAAGATGGCATGTAACATGTATTTGTTACAAAGTATAATCATTATAATGAATATTATAAGCTCATCTCCTACCCGATAACTAGTACACTGTCAACAATTGATATCTATTTCTTTGTTCCTCCCCATCCATATCTCTATCTCTCCCCTAAAGGCAATCATATACCAAAATGCTTTTATCACCTTATTCTAGAAAGTTTTTATCCCAGCTGTATTTATGTTTCACAGCTACTCTGGTTAGTTTTACTTATTTTTGAACGCTATAAAATGATGGCACACTAATGTAAGTGTTCTGAGATTTTTTTCCACTTGAAATTGCATTTCTAAGTTTCATCCATGCTATTCACCCTTATAGCAGAGGTTCAGTCATTTTCGCTACTAGGTTAAGATTCCACTGTGTGACAATACCGTGATTTGTTTATCCATTCTGCCATTAGTTAAATACATTGCAAATATGTTCCTCTGTTTGTGGGCTCAATTTTCACTTTCTTCATGATTTCTTTTTATAAACATGTTCTAAATTTTAATATACTGGGCTTTATTTTTTTCCTACTTAGCAGTTTAAATGTTTTAACAAATCCTTCTACACCCTGATAATGTAACACACACACACCCACACACACACACACACACACCCACCATATTTTCTTCTAAATATTTTAAAGTTTTGCTTTTCACATTTATCTTTAATTCACCTAAAAAGAGATTTCTGTGTTTAACATAAGGCAGGATCTGACTTTACCTTTTCCCATTTGAATTGCCAATTGTCCCAGCAGCAGCATTTTATTGAACAGGTACTCCTTCCCACACGTGCCCTCAACTAATTTGCCATGGCACTTCTGTCACATAAAGTTTCATATATAATTGCCTGTGTTTTGGCTATTTTGTTTCTTGAGTCTATTTATCTATTTCTGAGCCAAAAGAATAATATGATCATAATTCTTGATGTTACATACAGTCTTCTACTTCTTTGGTGGTCTTGGCCATTCCTGGCCCTTTGCTCTTCCATATGAATTTTAAAATTGGCTTGTCAAGTGCTCAGATAAATCCCATGTAGCTTAGCTATCTTGGTCTGAGCTATGTCACAGTACTGTGGTACTGTACATGGAATATAAGAAATAGTTTCATATATTTATCTTATAGCCAACCTTTTTATTAACTGTCTTGTTATTTCTAATATCTAGTCTATAGGTGATTTTAAGTTTTCTACTTGAACACTGTTTTCATTATGTATCATTGCATAGCAAACTACCTCAAAACTTAGTGGCTTGAAACAACCACCACTGACCTCTTCTCACTATTTTGTGTTTTGACTGGGCTCAACTGGGTAGTTCTTTCTGCTCCACATGATGTCAACTTGTCTAGAGGCTTGACCATGCTGCAGTGTTTAAAATGACTAACTCATATGGTTGCAGTAAGTGCTGGCTGTTAGCTGGAAACACAATCAAGGCTGTTAACACGTGCGCCTTGGTTCTCTTCCACATGGCTTCTCTTTTGTTTTCAGTATTTTGCAGTTTAATTATGATGCGTGTAGGTGTGAATTTCTATTTATTCTGCTTGAGATGTATTTTGCTTCTGGGATCTGTGAATCTGTTTCTCATTATTTTTGTAAAACCTGAAGCCAGTATCTCTTAAAATACCAGCTCTCCTTCATAGTCTCTATTTTTCCAGAGACCCTAATTAGATACTATGGACAAAGACTTAACAAAACATTTATGCTGTGCATGAGAATCTAGCCTTAACTCTCTAGCTCTTTTCTCCAGGAAGCCTGATAAGGATAGAATGTCAACTATGTTGCTAGGCAACACTGCTTATAATACAAATGATCCCTGACTGATAAATTACATCTGGACTGGGGAGAACCATAAATTAACTATAAATGCCTGATGGGGATACCATGGTTTGGCTTTCTTGAGTTCAGTGACTCTTATAATTGGCATGTCACTTGCAGGACCCCAGAAGTTCATAGAGTTGTTTTAAGAGAGACTGGCTCCTGTGAAGTATAAGACTTTAGGCGTGGACCACTCCCACACCCACCCAACATGGATCTCACCTTCTTGCACCTGATTTCCCATCTCCTTCTTTCTCAGTGCTATATTCCATTATTTATATGCATTTTTTTTTCTAGTTTACTAATTCTATCTTCAACTGTTTAATCTGCTGACTACCTTTCTTTTTCTTTTTTTGGCACGCAAAAATTTTCATTTCTAAAAGTTTCCTTTGTTTCTCCCATCACATCTGTTTACTCCTAATAATCTCTTATTATGGACAGTTTGTGACTACATTCTTAATTTCTTTATAAGTAGCAGTTACATATCCTGTAGGCGAAAGTCCATTATCTGTATCCTTTGAGAGCATAAATATATTGTTTGTTGCATCTACCAATAAGTCATAGTGCTATTTTATTTAGTAACCACAGATTATGAGGTCATTACTAGAGCTTAATGAGCAACAGTCTTATAGGCTTAAATTGAGAATGGGGAAGCTTTCCAGCAAAGAGGCTTTCCTGCTTCTGCCAGCAGCCATGGCCACTACTACTTTGGGCTTCAGGCCCTTGAGAGTCTAGTCTTAGTATAGGCTACCCAAGATTCAGTATCCAGATAACAACACTGGGGCTACCAGCAATTGACCTCGGACAACCCTCTCATCCCATTCTGTCTTGCCATTCTGGCCCAGCTTAGGGTCGGCTGGTTTGTGTTTTGAAAAAGAAAAGTTCCTAGAGATCTTTCTATCTCCAGCTGGGACCAGCAATGTCTCACATAGTTTATCTTTCCCAGACTTGGTTATTTCATGCAGGTGGGTTCACTTGGAGCTTCTAATTAACTCTGTTAAAAACAGAACTCCTGTGCCATTTTACAAAGATGAAAACACTGAATATATAAATAAACACACATTCACATTATGTAATTTGATATTTTGCTTCCTTATAGAATTTATATTTTTAGAGGCAAAATCCCAACTTCATTATTTCTTGCCATTACTTTGGTAACCTTCTTACTGGTCTTCTTGTCATGTTCTCTTTCAGTCTATCTGCAGCCAGCCACAAAATCTTTATAAAATGCAATCCGATTTTAAAACTCCTCTCATTAAACTACTTTGAAGTCCTTTCTGTCTTTCTGGAAAACTACCCCTCACCAGCATCATCTTCTTTATTTCCTGGCCATGCTAAATGACTTTAAGTTCACTTGTGCCTCCACACATCTGGGCATGCATCATCCTCCACCTCAAAACACATTTCACCTATCTGCCAAACCATGCATCCTTCCAGATCAGCTTAGGGGTTATCTACAGTTTTTATGAACATTTGTTAAGACACCTCCAGCCCCAATCTATCTGGACTGTCCTAAGTGCAAAGTTTCAGGAAATTGTAAGAGATGGCCCTTGTGTTCCTTGTTACCAATTTCCTAGGCAAAGCATAGTTGTACAACTCCTTCTTTTTAAACCTCGTTTCCTGTCTGAGCCTTAGTCACTCCTCTGTCTTCCCTCAAACCAATCTCTAGTCTCTGCTTCAAGTCTCTTCCTCAAAACATAGCTGATGTTTGAATTCAAATACATTTGCTCTCTCCTCTACTTTAGGCTGAGAAGTTCCTGCCAACTGACTGGGCAGTTATTCTATTTCAGCTTTAAATTGATCACATCTCCTTTCTCACCCCATCTATCATCATTCTATTAATATAAAAGAAATTAAAAGCAGGATGAAAACTGCTATTTTTAAAGTATTTTTATAAATTAATCTGAAAAATTAAAAGTGCTTTCCCAATGTAAATAACCACCTTCCAATTGTTAGGTAGGACCCAGAAAACTGCTGATTCTATTTCCCTCTGACCATCTTTTTCATTTCCATTCCAACTACCATAGTCTATTTCTTTGACACAGTCTTCTATTAAATATCTTACCTCTAATCTACCCTACACATGAAGAAAGAAATTTTCTTTCTAAAATATACATCAAATGATGCCACTTCTGTACACCAGACCTTCACAAATAAATGACTCACTCAAATACAGAGTGAGTTTTTGGATGCTCATTCCCTCCAAATCTCATGTTGAAATGTAATCCCCAAAGAGGTGAGGCCTATTGGGAGATATTTGGGTCATGGTAGTGGAAGCAGTAATGAGTGAGTTCTCTATGAGTTCATGTGAAATTCAGTTATTTAAAAGACCCTGGTGGCCAGGCGTGGTGGCTCACACCTGTAATCCCAGCACTTTGGGAGGCTGAGGCAGGAGGGCTGCTTGCACCCAGGATTTGAGACCAGCCTGGGCAACAATAGAGAGACTTTGTCTTTATAAAATATAAAAAATTAGTGGGGCGTGGTATTGCACACCTGTAGTCTTGGCTATTTGGAAGGCTGAGACGGGAAGATCACTTGAACCTAGGAAGTCAAGGTTGCAGAAAGCAGTGATCACGCTACTGCAATACAGCCTAGGTGACAAACCAAGACCTTTTCTCAAAAAATAACAATGAAAAAATAAAATTAAAACTAAAATAAATAAAAGGGGTATCTCCTCCCTCTTTCACCATGTAGTTCCTCTTTGCCTCCTGCCTTCTCTCATACTGGTTCCCCTTTGCCTTCTGCTATGATTGGAAACTTCCTCAAGCCATCACCAGAAGCAGATGCCAGCACTATGCTTCATATACAGCCTGCAGAACCATGGGCCAATTAAACCTTTTTTCTTTATCAATTACCCAGTCTCAGGTATTCCTTGATAGCAACACAAATGGACTAACAGAAAATTAAAACTGAAAGGTGGGGCAATGCTATAAAGATACCTAAAAATATGAAAGCAGCTTTTGAGCTGGGTACCAGGCAGAGGCTGAAAGAGTTTGGAGATATCAGAAGAAGACAGGAAGATGAAGGAAGGTTTGGAACGTCTTAGAGCCTTGAGTAATTGTGACCAAAATACTGACAGAAATATAGACAGTGAAAGCCAGACTGATGAGGTTTCACATGGAAATAAGGAAGTTACTGGGATCTGTAGTAAAGGTCACCCATATTATGCCCTAGCAAAGAACGTTGCTGCATTGTGTCCATGTCCTAGGGATCTGTGGAAGTTTGAACTTAAGAGTGATGACTCAGTGTATATGGTGGAAGAAACTATTAAGCAACAAAGCATTCAAGATATGCTGTGGCTGCTCTAACAGCCTATGATCAGATAGATGTGGGAGCAAAGGAATGATCTAAAAGTTGGGACTTAAAAGGAAAGCAGAGCCTAAAAGTTTGGAAAATTTGCAGCCTGGCTGTGTGGTAGAGAAGAAAGGAGCATTTTCAGGAGACGAATTCAACCAGGCTGCAGAGCAAAACTTGCTAGAGAGGTTAGTATAGCTAAAAGAAAGCCAAGTGCTAATAGCCAAGACAATGAGAAAAGGCCTTGAAGGCATTTCAGAAAAGTAGGCTGTTTTCCTTATTTTTCTCTTTTATAGCACTCTGTTTTGTTGTTGTTTCATTTTTAGCACTCAACTTTCTCAGTGACTTTTAAACTGAAATTAGAAGGAAAAGAAGGTAACTAGGTAACAAGTTGCAGTCAGATGAAGAAGACAGTATTTCAGACAGCAGAAGGAGGCTGGAGGAAGGGAAAGAACCTAAAGTAAGAAAGATCTTGAGAAGCTGGAAGAACTAAAAGAAAATCAGTGTGGCTGAAATGCACTAAGGCAGAATTTGACTTCCCATTCCCAGCTGATTAAAGTTCACATGCTTGTCACGAACCTTCACATTCTGCCCTCAACCTATCTTTCCTATTCCCCCTTATATTACTTTTCTTCATTTGTAACCCACTCTTGACCACCCCAGATTACTTCCATTCTTACCTACCTCAGATCACGTATTTCACACCTCTATGCCATTATTCATGCTATTTCCTCTGCCTAAAATGTTCCTTTTTGAAATCTTTCAGATCCCATCAGGCATAATTTATCTCTCCATTTTTTGTAACTCCAGAGTACTTTGTTTCTAACCCTCCCACTCCATGTCTAAGACTGCTTTATATTATAATTATGTACACATTTGTTTTCTCCACAAGATTCTGACTATAAACCATGTCAGTTATTTTTATATATCCTTCCCAATCTTCCAAACATAAAACGCAGTGCTCAGTAAACATGTGCTGATTTAATATGTTAATATGAGTTTTTGTATTAGGTTACGGCCATATCATTTTTAACTACATACTTGATTATTAGTATTAAATTATAAAGAATGTGTTCCATAACAATAAATAGCTTGTAATCATAACCAACTTTTTTGTAGAAAACCAGTAAGGATTATAGTTGAGAAGTAAAAAAATATTCCTTCAAGATCAGTTAGACTAAAACACACTATGGAGAGTTCCCTTAAAAATCACTAAGTCATGCCCTATTGTTAAGTTTTCTTGTCACAGGTAAGACTAATCTGAAGATAAAGGAAAAATATGTTTACCACTTTTAAAACAACAGAAGCAGTATAATTACTTAATAAGGTCTTCCGAGTGATAATTGTTCCAACATTAGTCCAGCCAGATATGTTCATAGAAATGTGCTAACCTCTTTTTCCCCGAGTACCATTCAATGAAGAACCAATGTAAAACCAGAGGAAGCATTGCCATAAATCCAAGATAGAGCCAATCATAAAGTTCAGGAGATTCTGTGCAAGGCTGACAATATTTTTGTGCATTCGTTCTCTGTCCTCTCGGGCATACCTACAATAAATAAAACCAATATTTTGTGTACAGATATTATTTTGGAATATTAACAACCCCCCCATCATTCTATAAGACATGCTATTTCAGTTTAAATATTTAAACTGAAATTATATGTGCAGGTTTTAGAAATTTTAAAAAAGCATAAAATAAAAAGGAATCTATATTGTATGTGCTATTTTTGTACAATGCTCTTAAAAGATTGCTTTTACTAAGTTACTAAAAAGTTGATTAACATTCAAGGAAAAACCTAGTTATTAACATTATACAAGAATAATTGCAGATAAATGTTCTGGATTCATGATGTTCAAATTACTGTATAACACACTGTATTAAATCACAAGAAACTAGAAATTATAAAATTATTAAATGTTTTAAAAAATAATACAGACGTCAAAATGCCAACATAAACAATGACTGTTTTAATAAAGCCTCCATATTCTTTCATTTTTTTTTATTTTATCTTTTTTTGAGATGCAGTCTCTCTCCGTTACCCAGGCTGGAGTGCAGTGGTGCAATCTCAGCTCACTGCAACTTCCAACTCCTGGGTTCAAGCAGTTCTCCTGTTTCAGCCTCCCGAGTACCTGGGACTACAGGCTCACGCCACTACACCCAGGTAATTTTTTTGTATTTTTAGTAGAGACGGCATTTCGGTATATTGGTTAGGCTGGTCTCAAACTCCTGACCTCAAGTTATCCACCTGCCTCAGCCTCCCAAAGTGTTGGGATTACAGGCAAGAGCCACTGTGCCTGGCCCTCCCTATTCTTTTATAGATTAATGAGTATAATAAGAAAAATATTCTACCTGTAATAATATTTCAAAAGCCAATAGATTTTACAATATGAAATAAGATACAAACATAAAACTTACCCCACATTCTCCATATATTTCAGTTGAGCCATTTTTAAATAATAGGGTCTTCCCACAATAAAGTCCAAGGCATGCTGGTTGAATATCGACAGCTTTTTAAAAACAAACGCCAGTATAGTAACATCTTTTGTGATTATAAAAAAAATAATGCAATAATAGCTGAAGCACTTGGTAGAAATGTCTCAACACTGTTTCAAATTTTTAAACATGTATTAGACAAAAGTATGAAGCATCTTTAAATTTAAATTTCTTCTTTTACACTGTAACACTGCAAATAGTCATTCTGGAATCTTGCTGTTAATAATGTGCCTTAGATTAAGGTCCTCTCCCAGCAGAGCAGGATCTATCTCCAGAACTCAAAGCCTAACCCAGTATGTCTCCAATGGCTCCAGCCAGCCATTCTCCTTGATTAGAGGATACTTTTGAGTTTCACTGATTATAAAGTTCAAATATACATGTATTTTTAAATTAGAGCACCAACAGAGAGTCACCATCTTTTATTTTTCCCAGTCAAGACATTAAGCACCCACATGTATACACACGATTATCATCTATGTTCATAACAGAACACATTTTCACAGAATAGCAGAGAGAACGTAATGTCAGAACAGAGGTAAGTAAATTACCTTTATAAAAAGCTTCCTAGATTGTCCTAACTTTTATCATATTTGTGGAGGATAAGTGTAAATTTCATCAAGGCTGTCACTGGGCCAATACTTAGAAACCACTGCCTTAAAATTAATCCCCTGATCTCAAAGCTGAGGGGAAAAGCAGCTATTCCTTACTAAAAAACCCAACAACTAAGAACCTAATACGTTGTCTTTGACCTCATTCACAAGAAGAAATTATGGAAGGAGTTTTCTTCCTCACTGACATCTGACTCCCTTCATTTGTTGATTCAATCAGTCAATAAACATATATTCAGCTTCAGATTCCACTGGTTAGAGGTCACTAAAGGTCCAAGGAGAAACAGAGTTCGTGCCAAGAACCTACAATCTAATGTGGATTAAAACAAACTGTGGTCTACACGTGAATTAATTCGAAAAATCATGCAACTTTTCACTATTCTTGAACAGTCATTTCCCAGATTCTTCAAGAATTCATAGTCTAGACTGCCTGGTCTACAATGCCCTTTCTCCTTTCACATTCAAGTAGACTTTTTATTTCCTCCTTCTTATGCTGCTGAGAGAAAAAGAGAGCATTGACTAAAATGTCTCAGGTTTAATATTTTCGCTTTTAACAAATTTCTGACTTGGCTTTTTAAACCTATTGGCTTCTTTAATGGACACTGATTTTTTGGTAACCAATTCTAATCACAATGTTCTAAATAAATAAAAATGAATTATGTTTCAGATTTTTCAAGAATGCAGAAGCGAACCAATTGGAAACTTCTGTACGGGCTTTTCATCTAGTAGATGCTTAATAAATACATGTGATTGCCAATAATCTAAAGTTTCTTAAAATCCAAGGCCTGAAAACCAGTATGATAAACTGAACTGAAATAAACAGCCTATTACCTACTAAACAAAATCCAGGTTCCAAGTGTCTGTTCAATTTCCCCTTCCATTTCCTTTGGTGAACGATGGTTAAAGTTTTAAGACTATTTCTTTGTAACAGTCTTGCCCCTTTGGGACTGGCCGTATAAGTTTACGTTTGAGGTTGAAGCAGGAGACAAAATTATGCAGCAACTTGCTTCTGCTTTACTGTTTTTTTCTGCACTATCAGCCGCGCTTTCAATTCTGAAGTCAACCACCCTCATGCAAGTGTTCCCTCCACATTAAACTAAGGGACTGAAGGGACATTTTCAACCAAACAACAAAGGCCTGGCCTTTCCGCCGCAGGCAGCGCGCCTCCCCTGACTACCGGTCCGGGGCAAAGACCACCCCAGCCCAGCAGGAATGCGGGGCCCGGCCCGAGGGCGGGCGGGGTCAAGGGACGAGCCTGCGCAGCCAGCCGAAGGCCACCTACAAGAAGCCAAGCCTGAGGCCAACCGTGTAGGAAAGCAACCGGGACTAACAGAAACGTTTCCCGGGACCTTGGCGACCACTCACCCATCGGCCGCCTGAAGGTTTTGCTCGAGAAGCCCTAGATCGCGGATCTGTCAGCTACACCGAACATCCGGGCCACAGCGGGCTCGGCGGCTCCGCCTCCCAGTGACCGGGACAACCGCTCCGAAGTTCCTCCCCCGCTTCCGGGTTTAGGCTCCGAGGCTCCGCCCCCAGTGGGGCTGCCCCGCGTCCCGCCCTCTTCGCGCGGAGTCACGGAGTAGGGGCTCCTGAAGCCAGCTCTGCCGGGCTGTGCTGGTGTCCCCGGACGCAGACCATGGACAGCGCGCTAGCGGTGCCCCGGCCGCCTCCTCATGATCCGGGGACGCCGGCGCTGTCGGTGGTGGACATGCATACGGGCGGCGAGCCCCTGCGCATCGTGCTGGCGGGGTGTCCGGAGGTGGTCGGGCCGACCCTGCTGGCCAAGCGGCGCTACATGCGCCAGCACCTTGACCACGTGCGCCGACGGCTCATATTCGAGCCCCGAGGGCACCGGGACATGTACGGAGCAGTCCTAGTGCAGAGTGAGCTGCCAGACGCGCACCTGGGCGTCCTGTTCCTGCATAACGAGGGCTACAGCTCCATGTGCGGCCACGCTGTGCTGGCGCTGGGCCGATTCGCCCTGGACTTCGGATTGGTGCCGGTGCCGCTTGCGGGCAGCCGCGAGGCCCGCGTCAACATTCACTGCCCGTGCGGGCTGGTGGCCGCCTTCGTGGCGTGTGAGGACGGCCGCAGCCGCGGCCCGGTGCGCTTCCACAGCGTCCCAGCCTTCGTGCTGGCAACAGGTAACGGGCGGGACCCTTCCAGCCTAGGGCAGAGCTGCAACCGGGACGCAACTTAACCATGTTAACGGTCTCTCTGGGCTTGAAGTCTCGCAACTAACCCACCCCGCGTGCCCGTGCAATTAACAAAAAGGTAAATTACTGCGAACGTGTGTCAGTATTTGCTTGGTGTACGCAATTTCGATTTTCCCTGAGGTTTTGGGAGACCCTTGAGGAGTGAGGAATTCCGCGTTTCCCTTACTCAGCGCCTCCCTCTGCCCTCGTGAGGCATTCCTGGAGTTTCAGCGGTGCATAAAGCGAGGTACGATAGGGTCAAGGAAAGGGCAAAGAACAGCCAATGTACCAGGGTTCCAGGCTGGCTCAGATATGCTTGGTAGACACATAATCACCCTTAATAAGTTACTAAACCTTGTCTCCTTTCCTCAACTCCCCCACTTCTTTGAGGAAAAATTAAATGAGAATGAATGAACAAAGCAGTTTGTAAATCACTAAGATACACACGCTGCTTTTTAAGAACAGGAACACACATTGCCTGGGTTCAAATCCTGGTAACCCCCTAAAGCTGTGCAACCTTAGGCAAATTACTTAATCTCTCTGTGCCTGTGTTTCTTTTACCTCATAGAGTTTTCTGTTAGGATTAAATGAGAGTATGCAAGATACTATATTCCTGGAGATAGATTGCAAGGTATATTTGATTGCTAGAGTTCCTTAGGCCTATTGAGCTGTTAAAAGGTTTTGCTGGATTCCCTAGTACAGATCCTTTTACAGCATGTCATGTGAAGCAGAGCATCTCTATAACCATAACCCTTACAGGAGAGAGATCCCTCATGGGGATGACCTGGCAAGCTGGCATCTGGTTTCTCATCTGAGTACTTCCTCCCAGGGGCTGAATTCTATCAGTAAGAATGCTTTAGTCGTTGTGGCTGGAAGTGAGCCAGGAGTCAGTTCACCAGAAATAGTTATCCTTTTCTTAAAAATCTTCAAGCCATGCAAATCATCTGTTAGAAAGTTGGACCTTGATCCCTGCCTGAGGAACTAGGTTCCAGATTAGCCTGATTATGAATGATATGTAATAGAACAGGCACTTTTAGAGCAACCTCAGGCAGCTGAAACCCAAATGTTAACGAAAAATGCCTCTGGAGAAATTGATGCCATTTTCCCATAGAATGGTGTCACTTCCAGATTGGGAGGCCACTTGAGGGAGACAGAATTTATGTTTACAATTCCATTTTTCAAATCTCAACAGTTTAACTAGTGTGGCTACCAGAATTTCCCCCAGGCAACTCCAGCAGCAGATTAGAAACACTGTAGACTTTTGTGGGAAATGACAGCTGGCAGCAGGAACATGAACTACATTGCATTCCTGGGTCAGTTAGGGCAGGGTCAGCTAACTGCTTGAGCACAGTAGTTCCTGAGAGCATTACTGTGTGACAGTACAATAATTAGTGGGCATTAATGGTCACTGAGTTAAGAAAAAGAAATGCTATGTTTTCTACTTTGAAAAATGAGTACAAAGCAGACATGGTGTTCAAGGTCACTGCCCCGCACCTCCACATCTCAGTGACCTGTGCTAGAGAGTCCATGTCTCAGTATCACAGTCTATAAAATGAAGATGACAACAGTACCCACCTCCGAGGCTTGCTGAGTTCATCTCCACCCAACCAGGCTAAACTGCAAACTCTTTTGTTCACAGTATTCTAAGTGCCTAGAACAGCAGTCAATGAATATTTGTTGAATGAGTAACTAAATAAATGAAATTTGGAGACGGATATGCTGATTGATAAATGTAAACATCTGTTCCTCTTGAGAAACCTATTTCCATTGGAAATTAAAGTTTTGGCTATTGAGTCCCCAATCTGTGCCAGGAACTCCCCACACATGGAATTTTCAAAACAACTCTTTTTAGGAGAAATAGCAGTTACAGTTTGCACAAGAAGACACCAAAGCCACACTAAATGGAAGAACTAGGGTTGGAACCCTGGCCTATCATATTGCTTCCCTCTCATCCTTGAAATTTTTTGTAGTTTAAGGAGATATGTTTCAATTTTATGGAATACTGCTTAGTGTATTACACCTCATTCACAGATATAAGATGTTTTAAAATCTATCTTGTTCAACAAAACTCTAAGGAGGGCAAAGCTTGTGTTTTATTCATCCATGTACTTCTTATATCTTCCACAGTAATCAGCACATAGTAGGTGCTCACTAAATCTTACAAAGTAAATCAAATTGAAATTTCAATGATATGCTTGTATAGAAGAAAAGAAAAACTCTTAGATTTTGGTTTCTGCTTAGAGGTTGTGTATTTTAGTAGAAAGGAATAGGGCTTTGGAGTCACCTTATCCTAGGTTTGACCCTAAGCTCTGCCACTTACTTGGTGGGTAAGCCTGGGAATAATGTGAGGATAGTAAGTAAAACAGTACCTACTTCTCAGGGGTGTCGTAATTAAGGCACTAATGTAATGAATTAAGGGGCTATGTATGTAAAGTACCTGGCATATAGGAAGTACGCGTGTGAAATATCTTAATTTTTAATGTTAGTAATTTAGTGATTAAAAATGAAATACTCACAGATAATTGATGGACAAGAGTAACTGTAAAGGAAATTTGATCCATTTTAAAGAAAAGGAAACTGAAACTCAGGTGAAGCACCTTACCCAACCGCCCACCCTAAGAAAACCAGACCCAAGATTCTAGAAAGGGTGGGCCAGGGAAACCATTGTAGGCTCAGTGATGACTCCTCCTGCACCAGCATCTCCACTCTGTCCAGGCCCCGGGATTGGTGACTGATGCCCCATTCAATTGTTAAAATCAAGAGAAAAGGGCAGGCCAACTGAGCCCTAGGACTATCACCTGTGTCTCCTGGTAAATGCTGATGTTCACCCTCACCTTAGCGTTCCATATTCTAGGAGTCCCTCATTTCCATCAACTTCTTCATTCTCCTTTCATTAAACTTGCTTTTCATGTTGCACCAGCATCAAGATAAAGACATTTTTGATTCAATTTTGTTGTTAAGATCCACAGCATATTTTACTCTTTTGATTATAAATTTGCTCTGTTTAAAAAAAAAAAAAAAAAACATGGTTAAAAGGGTGTCTGTGGACTAGTGTGGACAAATAGCACACTGGTATCTTTGTATGACTTAGTATGAAAACTCAGGAATCCAAGATATATTTTCTTTCTCAAAACTTAATTTCTGAAATTGAAACCCTCCTCTGTCCTTTTGGTTCACTTAGCCTCATCACTTCATGTGTTGTCCCCTTTCCTGATAATGTGTGAGCAAAGTTTTCTTAAAAGTGCCATGGCCTTGGAGAGGATGGCACTTCAGTCCTCAGCTTACACAGTTAATCAGTGAAGCAGAACAGGAGCATCGGCTGCCCCACCCTACCTGGTCCCTGCTGGCTGCACAGCCTCCCCATCCTCTGTTTCTCCACATTCTGCTCCTGTGGTGCCCTGGGGAAGTTAACACAAGTCCTCTCTGCACTAAGGACCTTCAGCCTCCACTCTTCTTAAGCCAGAAAAAAATTATCTCTAGGAGAAATATTTCTCCCTTCAGGATACTCCTTTACCAACAGGTATCTTTCCCCTGAGAGCTTAGGCTCCTGTAAAATAAAAGCATGAAAGACCAGCTTTCTTCCCTGCCATAGACTTCCCAGAAAGGCAGTGATCACCACCCTAGCTTAAATTAGGGAAGAGGAAAAGAGGAAAATTTGATAAGCGCTAAAATAAACATCACCCAGCCTCCTTTCTTTGGAAATACAGATTCAAGATTTCAAACTACTGACCTTCAGGTGAAACTTTGGAGATGTTGAGACTTAAAATGCTCAAATAAAAACCCTGATGCAAAATGATGCTGTAGAGGTCAGTGATTCTACAATGGCATTTTTGTGTGTGTTTGCCTGCAGGATATGTTAATGAGATGAAAATAGGTAGATGAGTATATATAATTTATATAGAAAAATATTTTATTAGAATTTTTGTTTTGATATTACAGCTGAAGAAAACTGATTTGTAAGTAGGATCCAAGATCCTTACTATTTTAAACCATCTCTCATAGTGCAAGTGAGGAATTGACATCTTCCTTCATGGTGTTCACAGGGATGCCCCGGGGTTTCCCTCTCTTGGCCTCAGTGATGTTTCCTAGAAAAGATTCTCAGAGAAGTTAATGAATATGTCTATATGAGTTGGGGGAAGGCATGGCATTCAGTTTATAACTTCTGCAAACATCAAGTTAAAAATAGAAAGACGCATCTATCTATTATTCACCCGATGCTTACTCATTTTACAAAATGGATTTTTACTTCATTCTTTTTTATAATAGGAAAAGAAAATCCCTCCGCAAAAATGAAGATATTAAAAATCCTTTGAATTTCATTGCTAAAATACTTATTAACAAACACATCTTATTTCCAAACACATCTTTTTTTAGATCTCATGGTGGATGTTCCTGGACATGGAAAGGTGGTGGTGGACATCGCATATGGTGGTGCATTTTATGCATTTGTGAGTGCTGAAAAGTTAGGACTAGACATTTGTTCTGCAAAGACCAGGGACGTTGTGGATGCAGCGAGTGCAGTGACAGAGGCAGTAAAAGCTCAGGTCAGTATTACTCTGCCCTCATAACCAATGCCCTCCTCTGTGGCATGGAGGAAATATACATTATTATGTCTATAAAGAAAATACTGTTTAAATTATTAGTATTACTAAGAATAGGCTACTTATTAAAATCTTAAACTCTATAGCAAGCTTGTCCAAATCCTGGCCTGCAGGCTATATGCAGCTCAGGATAGCTTTGAATGTGGCCCAACACAAATTTTGTAAACTTTCTTAAAACATTAGGAGTTCTTGCATTTTTTTAAGCTCATCAGTTATTGTGTTAGTGTGTCTTATGTGTAGCCCAAGACAATTCTTCCAGTGTGGCCCAGGGAAGCCAAAAGATTGGACACCTCTGTCTAGAGCAAAACTACCTATGAATTCTAGCTTTACCACTTTTAACATATGTAACCTTGGATAAGTTACATAACCTCCATATGCCTCAGTTTTCCTATCTGCAAAATGGAAATTAAAAAATACCTGCTTTGTAGGGTTTTGAGAATGAAATAAGTCAATACATGTAAAGGACTTAGAATAGTGCCTGGCCAATAGCAAATGTTCAGTAAATGATAATATTATTTTTTTGAGACAGATTCTTGCTCTGTCACCTAGGCTGTAGTGCAGTAGTGTGATCATAGCTTATTCTAACCTTGAATTTTCACGCTCAAAATGATCCTTCTGCCTCAGCCTCTGGAGTAGCTGGGACCATAGGCATGCACCATCACACACAGCTAATTCTCTGTGTGAGTGAGTGAGTGAGTGTGTGTGTGTGTGTGTGAATGTGTGTGTGTGTTTATATAGAGACAGGATCTTATTATCTTGCCCAGGCTGTTCTCAAACCCCTGGCCTCAAGTGATCCTCCCACCTCGGCCTCCCAAAGTGTTGGGATTACAGATGTGAGCCACCACAACCAGCAGTTACTAAATTTAATAGTACATACATACCAATATAGTTTATAGTTCTTTAAATGTGTAGAAATGTGTTTGTAGAATTCCACAAATTTTAAATGCATGTGCATGATCATTCTGTAAAACTTGAAAATAATAAATGTAAAATATAGCATATAAAATATATTTAAGCCTGATAAGACTTTTTCTTATTTCACAGAGAACATTAATTCCTATTAATTATTTTTTTTTCCTATATTGCTAAGAAGTTACTCAAATAACTACTTAAGAAATCTAGTTTTTACTTGGGAAGCTATTCTGATAAAAATCAGTTTACATAATAAATAATTCTAGAATATTATTTCACTTTTACAAGTCTGCCATTTTACCTTGAAATTGGGACCTATAAATAAAACACGTGTACAGTATTTGAATGTTTGGTATATGAGAATTTATTAGTAGTAAAAAGTAACTTATGTAAAATAGTGTTTAATGTATTAATAATTATTATGGTCCTATCTAATAGTTCTGAGACTTTGTTTTAATATAATTTATAACTTAACAAAATGAGAATATATACTATATCAGTATTCTAAATTATTTTTCTGGTACTGCCAGTACCAATATGTGTAATTATCATAGTAACTTTTGAAGCTCTAAATTTACATCAATTTTCTGCCCCATTAAGCAGGACAGCTAATAGTTTGAGTTAACAGTTTGGCACAAAATAATTTCTCCTGATTTTTAATGAATTCAAGAGAAAAAGTCATGGATATCTTAATAAAAGTTGTAATTTTGAACTTGTCATTTGAGTTTGAACTGTACAAGGTGGCAAGGGGTGGACTTTGAGTGGGGAGGGATTCTGAGAAAAATGAGGACAAGTTCTATTATTGATGTATCAGACAGTACAATTAATTACTTTGTGAATTGTTGACGATTCATACTGCTGAAGCAGATTTAGGAAAAGGCCATGGAGATGGAGGGTTAAAGTTAATATAAATTCATGTTCATTCATTCACTCTTAACAAACATTTACCAAGAACACACTGTATGTATGTCAGACACTATGCTAGATGCTGGAGATTCAAAGAAAGAACAAATCCCACCTTCAAGGAGATAGCTCCAGTGAGCTAAGTGAGCATACCTGTGAACATTGTTATGTTGGAATGTGTTATAGTGGAGATGGGGCATATCATTTTAAGAGGATGGAGAACAAAGATTCAATCTGCAGGCCACTTTAACATAGTTTCAGATGGACTCTGGATGTTAAGAACCCAAAGCTGTTGCATTGCTTTAAATGACATGTAAATGGAAGTAGAAAGTACTAATTGTAAGGATACACAAGGGAAGTAAGATGATAGCAATCTCAGTCATACTATAAATGTTGCAGAAATCCTGGAAAAGTTAAAAGAACTAGACCTTTTAAGAACAAGTAGCACTGCACATTTGGGCGTGAATGTACTATTGAGTGACTTAGCAGTCCCTGCCAGTGCCTGCTTCTTTCTGTGCATATCTGCTGCTTTTAGATGAATCAACTGACTTCATCATCTACAATAAATCTTTTTTTCTTTTTTTTTTTGAGATGGAGTCTTGCTCTGTAGCCCAGGCTGTAGTGCATTGGTGCAATCTCGGCTCACGGCAACTTCCACCTCCCTGGTCCCAGTTCAAGCAATTCTACCTCAGCCTCCCAAGTAGCTGGGATTACAGGCATAAGCCTCCATGCCCAGCTCATTTTAGTATTTTTTTAGTAGAGACAGGGTTTCACCATGTTGGCCAGTCTGGTCTTGAGCTCCACTTTGGCTTCCCAAAGTGCTGGGATTACAGGCGTGAGTCACTGCACCTGGTCAATAAATCTTTTTTTCATTCAATTGTTTCTCTTACCTAATAGCTTCTGTATTCTTACAGCTTTTCCTTGTTCATGTCCTCTCGCAGTCTTTGTCTCTATCATTGATATTAACTTCAGCCCTAGATGCTCAGAGCCTGATTTTTCCACATCATCCTTTTGAAGCTCCTGAGAATAAGATTATGATTGCCTTAGCTCATCCTGTTCAAGCAGCCATTGCCAGCCTGTGGATTGACCATCCTGGGATCAGTGCTTGAACGACTGTGTGTATTTGGAGTAGGAGGGGTATAAAATAGAGCTGCTCTTTTAGCAAAGGCTATATGCAGGACAACTTCCTTACAAGGGACTCAAAGTATGATAAGAATCATAATTTCCAATAAAACTATGTTTCTTCATCTAGACAAAGGCATAATTTCTGGCAATTAGTATTTATGTTGCCCAAAAAATCTATTTTAAAGATGTTAAGAATTAAAAAGTTATGTCTAAGAATGACTCATTTACATTATAAAGATAAATTTGAATCAAAATATTTATTTTGCATGTAGTTGATCATATCATTTTTTCTTATTATTTGCAGTTTAAAATTAATCATCCTGATAGTGAAGACCTTGCCTTTTTATATGGAACTATATTAACAGATGGAAAAGATGCTTATACCAAGGAACCAACCACCAACATTTGTGTTTTTGCAGATGAACAGGTATTAAAACTGTTATGTTTAGGCACAAAAGCCAGGTAATATGGAACTAAAACACTGTTAACATTCTTATCTTCAATTATTCTGAAACAGGTTGACAGAAGTCCCACTGGCTCAGGAGTGACAGCCCGAATTGCCTTACAGTATCACAAAGGGCTTCTAGAACTGAACCAGACCAGAGCCTTTAAAAGCAGTGCAACTGCCTCAGTATTCACAGGGAAAGCTGTGAGGGTAAGTGACACCCTTAGCTTCTTATTTATAAATGTGTCATTTATGAGACTGAAGAGGCCTTGCCGGGCGCGGTGGCTCACGCTTGTAATCCCAGCACTTTGGGAGGCCGAGGAGGGTGGATCATGAGGTCAAGAGATCGAGACCACCCTGGTCAACACGGTGAAACACCATCTCTACTAAAAAAAAAAAATACAAAAATTAGCTGGGCATGGTGGCGCACGCCTGTAGTCCCAGCTACTCGGGAGGCTGAGGCAGGAGAATTGCTTGAACCCAGGAG
>NW_016107398.1:796027-818219 GCF_001604975.1 Cebus imitator | reverse complement strand
GAAACTCTGTCTCAAAAAAAAAAAAAAAAAAAAAAAAGAAGAGGCCTCAGGTGGGTGTTGGATAAATTTCTTCACTCAGCTCTCGGGAGAGAGTTTTAAAGAGTTTAAAAACTTCTTTTCAACTAGGATATTGATTCTCAAGTGTGATCTAAGGTCCTTTCCATGGGTTCAGAAGGTCAAAACTATGTTCACAATAATGACATTATTTGCTTTTCACTCTCATTCTCTCAAGAGTGCACAGTGGAGTTCTTCAGAGGCTATGCGTTCTATGATAACCCAACCAATTGAATGCAGAAGCTAGATATGAGAACCTAGGTGCTTTCTGTTAAGCCAGACATAAAAGAGGTTTGCAAAAATATCAAACAATGCCACTTTTTTCATAATTTTTTTTGTTTTGGCAAACAGTTATTTTCACAAAAATATATTATTCATATGTTAATAATGGGTTTATGATTTTTTAAATGAAGTAATAATAGATATATCCAATTCCTAATACAGTAAATATTGATAGATATAAACAAAAACTCTTTGGAGTCCTCAAATCTTAAGGTATAAAAGGGTCCTGAGACCAAAAGGTTTGAGAACCACTAAATTGAGGTTTGGGTTTTTTGTTGTTTGTTTTTTGTTTTATTTTATAATAGTGTTTTATTCTATATAATAGGATGTGAAAGCCCTGAAAAGTTATGGAACATCAAATTAAATATGCTAAGAGCTAAGTAATGAATCTTATCACAGTGGTAAATGAAATCTTCTACAGAATGATTAATCAACATTTAGCAAATGAATCTACTCATAAACAGTCCTTTAACATAGCAAACAATCTATCCTAATATAGCTGTTTTTAAGATGTGGTGTTTCTGAATAGTAGAATTTCTTTAAGAATCTGTGCATCACATGATGATCTTAAACATGTGAAACCATTTATGTTGTATGCAAAAATTCAGAACACGTTTTCTTCAGAATCTGAAATGAACATAAAAATAATAACATACATGTATTGGATACTTCACTGTCCATCAGTTTCCAAGCTAAGCATTTGATACATGCCATCTCATTTAATCCTCACAAGAATCCTACAAAGTCAGTACTGTATTGTTATTATCCTTTTTTAGTAGATGATAAAATGGAGGATTGGAGAAGTTAGGTAATTTGCTGGTGGTTAGTCAGTGAGTAGCAGATCAAGGTCATGAACGTGGGTCTCTCTGAACAGACCACATGCTGTTAAGCACTACGTTATGTTGCTATCAAACAAAGCAAAGGTCAATGAGGCTTTAATATTATAGGAGCTGTTATGAGAATAATCTGGGACTGTAATGTCCCCCCAAATAGAGAAGGAGCCCATAAACCAAAGTGACTCAAACAAGTCCAGGTTGGCAAGTAGATGCATTTATTAGGACTTACATACAAGGCACTCCTGGGCAGCAGCTAGACAACTGTGGAGACCTATCCTGCCTCCTGTCTATAAGCTGCTTTTAAGCTAATTTTCTGGCTCTTTGCTTACTGTGTATGTGTGACAGGACTGTTTTCCTTGGTATGTTCCCAGATAATCTCTGGGATTTTGGGTTCTCAGGGATATCAGCTCTTTGGCTGGGTACCCTTGGCTTACCCCCCAGCCCTCAGGGTTCAAGCAGTGGACACACACCTTCATGTAACCTGGTGAAGGACCCATCACACTACAGCAGATTTATAAAAAATAAAGTATTATACTCTAACAATATTTGATATTTTACCTTTAGCTTCGGTTATTCTTGTCAAAAATTAGAACATAAAAGGATATGCTGAAGTTAAGGTTTCCAGTTATTTGTTTTATAGTTATTAATCTTGATTGCCAGAATGTCTTCACTTGCATCTTGCTCTCTCCCTGTCTGTTTGGGCTCATCCAGGCTCCCTGATGGTACCTTCTCAGTTTCTTCCCCTGCCCCAGCTTCCTTTCCTTGTCATTCCATTTAGATGTCCTCATCACTTCATCCTCAGCTTCCTTCTCATCTCATCTACAATTTGATGCTGCTGAACAATTTCATCCACTTCCTAGGCATCAGTTCTCAACCACCTACTGATGATGACTCCCAAACCTTTATCCCTACCAAGCTTACCTACCCTGTGTCTTTCTGAATCTAATGCTCTTAATCCCGAGTGTTCACTATACTCATCTCTAAATGATTGTCCTAGAGGTATCTCAAACTCACCTTGTTAAAAAGTTCTTCCTTCCTCTTTCTAAAATATGCTCTTCCTTTCTCTCCCCATTGCAGTTAATGGCATCATTTCCAAGCTAGAAACTATGGTTTTAATTAACTTATTGCTGTTCCTCAGTTCCCACATGCATTGGTCAAGAGACCTATCAGTTCTGCCTCCAAACTATCTCTATGTTAGTATATATTCTTCTCCATCTTCACTGAAAACTACCCTAGTGACTCTGGAATCATGCAGTGAATCGAGATTAGATCTTAACATGTTTCTGGGTCTCTTTGTCTCTCTTTTCTCCAGATTGACCCCCATTTTACAGCTACAATTATCTAAAACACAAGTCTGACCATGTCACTCTCCTTCAAAACCTTCCCTTGCCCGTAGAATTAATTATTGGCCTTTTCTTAACGTGATAAAAGTCAAGAGTACAATTTTCAAGCCAGATACAATATGAGTGCAATATTTTGATAGTGTACTCCTTTAATCTTTCTTTTTTCAGGAAGCGAAATGTGGTGATTTTAAAGCTGTTATAGTGGAAGTATCAGGACAAGCCCATTACACAGGTACAGCAAGCCTTACAGTAGAAGATGACGACCCACTGAAGGATGGATTTCTTCTCAAGTGACTTCTTCCATGATTGTAAGGGCTTTCTTCTTAAAGTAATCATTATCCATAAGTAATTTTTTCTCTAAATTATGTGGAAACCAATATTCAAATTATACATATAAGCTAACTTCCATTTTTCTAAAATACTACACTGTGGCTAAATATAAAGTCATTATACCTCATATTTGCAACTGTATTTTGTTATAAATATCACTTATGTCTAGCATACAAAATGACAGAAATTTAGAGTCTTTTTCTAGTGATTAACATATCAGGTAAAATTAAAACAGTTGTTACTTTTAAAATACTGCTTTATAGTAATTACTACTAATATCATATTTGTTTTAAAGGCTCTTTGAATAATATGTGAAATTCAGCAATGAACTTTCCACGCTTATTATTTTTCTCTTCCATTTTTTGAGTAAAATCCCTCTCTGTAAGCAGCATATAAATGAGATGGATTATTATAAAGTACTCAATACTTTGCATAATAGCCTGGGAAAGGTCGAGTTGGAGTCAGCTTCTTTGTTATAGCTGCTGCTAGGGTGTTCTCTGTGGCGCAAAGCTCAGCTTCTACACCCACAGGTACTGAAGTATCAGAAATTGATGCTAAGAAGACCAATTAGTAATCAGACTTTTGCTATATCTTCAGGCTTTTATAAAAGGGGTTCCTTATTGCATTATTAAAATACAGGAATACAGTAGAAATTAATCAGTGACTCTGTACAATGGAATGAGTCTCATACTCTAGCAACTGCATGCCAGGTAGATTTAAAACATGAAATAAATGTTTACTACTGGCATTCCTGCTAGTTAATACTTATCTATGAGCCTGTTAAAAATAGGTGAAGCATTAAAATATTCCAAGATGTGACACTCTCAGAGAATTCAGTAGACTTTTGTGAGATAGGTAATAGTATTTTATTTTGGAGCCTCCAGAAACTGAAGTAATTTATTCATTTAATTGGCCTTATCACCCAGAGAGTCTGTATTGGCCTTATAATTAGTCTGTGATTTAATTACCTAACCAAAACGAAAGCTGTAATGTTAATGTTTTTTATTTCTCTATTACAGAAAAACAGGATTTTTTTTCTCTCATTCTCCACAGAATTCTGTAGTAAATAAATTACTTGCCTCAAAAAAAAGTCATTATCACTAACTCAATATGACCAAATAATTTTTGCAGATCACATCATTATACTTAAAAAAATAAAAATAAAAACGGAACCACTATTTTCCGTCCAAAGCTTACAAGTCACATGAATTTGAAAGAAAATTGTTTAAAAATTACATTTTGTAGCATTTTATAATCTGTCAGGTACATAATGAAGTACACTAGGAAATGCGTATTGTGATTCCACTGCCACCAAGGTAGAGGTTATTTTTACTCCCTGACCTTGTTTAGAATTGTCAGCACTTAGTGATAATTTTTAAAAAGACTTGTAGTTGGTTTTATTATTGTTCTAAAATTCTCTACAGATAGCACACCCCTTTTTCAACTGCACCATGGAAAACTACTCTTCCTGCCCTACCTGTGGTATGCCACTGTTTTTATCCCATTTATACACTTAAGGGAGATGCAAGTTGAGCATGTTAACTAACTCTCCTAAGGTCATTTAGAGGCTGCAATCTAGGAGTTCTGACTCCCAGTCTAGGATTTTCCTACAACACTTCCTCCATTTCTAAGATAGGATGGCCATAACTTGGTCTAGGATATAGTACTTTAACAAGAAAGTTATATTTCTTGAATACTAAAAAATAGATATTACCTAAGTCTCCTAAATTTCAATCCAAACCAGAGCTGAACCTTTGCAGTAGTGTTCATTCCTGCTGCACTTCACCCTGGTTCCCATGGAGTCAAAAACACTAGGGAAATCAACTCCTTCACCTCTGACCTCCACATGTCTAGTCAGTTGCAAAGCCCTATTGATTCTGCTGTCTAGGTACTGCTCACATCTATCCCTTCCCATCTCAGTGAGGATCTTGCCTTAGCAATTAACCTCTTTCAGGTGTCTCCAATCTCCTGCTGCCCCCTCACTGGTTCCTTCCCCTAAGTATTTAAATGTGCTAATTGTAAACAAAATAAACATCCCTGTCCCTCCTTCCCGCTGTAGATAGCTGTCACTGCTAACTCTTTCCCTTGGTATTTAAACTTCTAAATTCCTTACTGTCTGCTCATTGGGTACATTTTCTCATCCATTTGCTATCAAACTATTACAATCTTGCTTCTACCTCATTACTCGTTAGAAACCTTACCTAATTGCCAGGTCTAATGATTTATGTAATCCATGGTGGCCCCTGCTGCTTGCTCCCTGAAGGCAGGTGTGGTCCATTTTAGAACAGGCAACTCTGATCCCTTGATGCTGAGCTCAGCCACAGAACCAGTTAGGCTAAGGAAGTTAGTACTCAGTCCGCATTAGTGCCCACCAAAGTGCTGCAATTGTATGGGCCCAGGCCCATCTCCTCTTCATCATGAACTCACAATGCGCTTTGCTCCAAGTCCTCCAGACACAATGAGAATTAGGTCACCCTTCTTTTCAACCCTGAAAGCCACAAATTCCATACTATCCCTCTTTAGGACACTGTTCTTCATACTTCAATGTGCATGTGAATCACCTGGAAATCTTAAAATGCAGATTCTCATTCGTCAGACATGGGGTGGGCATTTCTAACAAGCTCTCAGGTGATGCTAATCCTGCTGGTTGTAGTACTGTGAGTGGCAAAACTTCTGGACATGCCTACTTTAATTACCTGTTTGGGCCCAGGCTTTACAGGTGAGTCTCCTCAACCTGTGAACTTCTTCTCTAAGCTCTGTAACACATGAAAGCCTGTTTCAGCTCTCCATCAGTATGTAAAGGATAGCAATGACCACAAGATCACAAATACATTCTCTATAGAGGCTGGGAAAACTGCCACACCTTTTCTGAAAACCAAAAACATAAAACAGCTGATTTCTCAATAGGCCAATGTGCCTCATTAACTGTATCATTTACCTGCCTAGGTTTGCTTTGTTTATCTGCTTCTTAACTTTTACTACTCCCTAGCATTACTTCCATGGTCCTTTTCTTTCTTCCCTGACTACTCTGTCCTTAAATTGTCACATTGATTCCCATGGTTTTCCCTCTTATAGAGAGGCTAACCACATCCACATCCCCAAATTCCAAGGTCTAAGGCTATACTGTAGATTCATTACTTAGAGGACAAACCAAGCTCATTTTCCCCCTAGATTGTGACCCTCTTCCCATATTCCTTAACTTGACTAATGGTACCACCGTCCACCAAGCTAGGGACTTGGGATTGACCCTTGGCTTCTATTCACAATCTTTGTCCTCTCCGTTGATGCTCCCAAGGTGGATAACGGTGGATTTCTCCAGCTATTATGCCTTTCCCCTTTTTTTATCAACAACACTCTCCTTTTTCTTTGGGAAACTATCTGCATATAGTCTTACTAGGACTGCCAGGAGACCAGTACATGAGTCAGACTTTCTCCCCCACACTGAGATCTTGAGAAACAACATAAGGTCTGAAAACTGAAGCTGATCTATTCCAATGGTGGCCTAAAGAGATCACTCCATCAGTTTCTGCTCTCTCTACCCACAGGACTTCTCTGACTTCTCTTTTTGGAGCTGTTAGGCTGTCATTTTGTAAATGGAACTTACCCTGTCCTTCCAGTAAATTCGTATATTGGTTATGTGAACAAGTGTCCTCTCTGTGTTACTTATGCCCAAAGAATCCTAATCTATATATTAATCCTAATCTATATACTACCTACCATAATCTATACTCGACCTCTCCTTCTTCACTGCAAAGGTCCACTTCAGACTCTCATTTTTCACCTGGGCCATTACAATGCCTCTCCTTAACTGGTCTCCCAACTTCCAGATTCTCCTCTTAGAAAAAAAATATTTTTTTGTATGTGGGCATTTGTATAGAAGTTTGCTAGAGTGCTAAGTGCCAAGGAACTCATAAACAGGCAAGATTTAGGTCCTCATATAGTATACAGTGGGAGGCAGATAATAGATAATCACACACAAAAAAATTATAGACCAAGGTAATGTGCTACAATGGAAAATACAGAGTGCTGTGAAACTAACAAGGGAACATGGTCCAATATGTGAGAAGAGGGTATCAATTAAGGAAGGCTTCCCCCTATGGACTAACGTTAATGTGAAGAGGAGGATGCTAAGGAGGGGAGGAGGAAGGTGGAGCTTTCCAGGCAGAGGGGATAGTAAGTGCAAATGCCCTAAGATGAAAGGTTTAAGGAAGTCATAAAAGCCTAGAGGGGTGGGAACACAGCAAAAAAGATGGAAAGTGGTCTCAAATGAGACTAGAAATGAAGCAGGGGTCAAATCATGCAGTGCCTTTTAGGAAATATTAAGGATTGGGGTCCTTATTCTAAAATAAATGGTGAAAGCCAATAGGATTTTTAAAAAGAGGTATGGTCTCACTATGTTGCCCAGGCTGGCCTCTAACTGCTGGGCTCAAACGATCCTCCCTCCTCAGCCTCCTAAGTACCTGGGACTATAGGCACATACCACTACAACAGCCTAACTAGAGGAGTTGAATTAAGTAAGTGGCATGAATAAATTTATGTGTATGGTTTTAAGAGCATTATGCCTATCTGCCTCCAGTGTAGGGACTGGATATGGGAAGACCAGTTAGGACAACAGTGACAACAGTAGTCCAATGAGAGAATGAGAGCCAAGATTCAGGATGGGGGAGTGAATGGATGCAAAGATAGTCTGCAACTAAAATCTGTAGGATGTGGTTGATGAACTGGATGTGGACTGCTGGCAAGGAAGAGGGATTTACAAAAACTCTTCAGTTTTTGGCTTATAAGCTAGAGGAATGGCTCTACCAATATTCTGAGATACTGAGTATTGAGGACATAGTTTTTCACAGAAAGTAGGAGGAGGATCATGAATCCATTTGATGCACGACCAGCACATCAAGGAGAAATGCCAAGTATCAGGACATGTAGGTTGGTGCCACAGACAATTTGAGTAATGAATATATGGATAATCTTTGAAGTCCTGGATGTGAGTGAGATGAGGCTGAGGGGGGAGTCCAGAGGAGCTAAGAACAGGGCTTTGATGAACTCCAGCATGTAAAGGCAGGTGGAAGAGGATGAACTGGCAGAAAAGAGGACACTCAGAAAGATGAGGAAGGAAGGAACCAGGCAAGTGCAGTCCTTTTGGTCCTGCTGTACCATGCACTTGCTCATGACCCTCCCTTGTGCTATTAGCCCCTCCTCCTCTAATGATTTTCAGTCTCCAGAGCATGCCTACAAGGCCAATCATAAGGTGGTCCCAATAAACTTTGGTCATTTATTTCCATTTTCACTCCCCATCCCCAATATCCTGGAATTCAGACACTGCTCACTTCAACACGGTTCTTCCCCTTTCTTCTTTTTTAGGAAAGTCTAATGTCACCTCTTGTACAAAGCCTTCATTAGAAAGAGTTAGTCACCTCCAAATGATTTCATTCACATTTTTAAGACAATATTTAGCATGCTGTAATATACTGTGTTTGCCTATGGCTGTAAGCTTATTTGCCTGGGTTTCATATCTTATTTGCTGTTTCCTAAAACTAAGCACAATCTTAGAAGATTGTGTTTGCTAAATAAATTAATGCATGATAATTATATTTTTGTCTTGATTGACAAAATTAAGACAAAATCAGTCTAGATTAAGCTGGGTTTGATGGCTGCCAAGAGGACATTTGGCAATATCTGCAGACATTTTTAGTTGTCACAGCTGGGAGAGGTGCTATTGGCATCTCTTAGGTAGAGGCTAGGGATGCTACTGAATATCCTACAATGCATAGGTGGCCCTTGCAACGAAGAATTATCTAGCCCAAAAAGTCTGTGATACTGAGGCTGAGAAACCCAGTTTTGGTTTGCCACCTTAAACGTTCTTCTATTTATACTGTAAATTTCCTGTAGGATTTTTTTTTCTGAATGAAATAAGCACTCCAAGTACTAATATCATTGATTCTAAGACCTACAAATGTATTGTCATTCTTTAGAGCAGTGTTTCTCAAATTTGTGCATCAGAATCACCAGGAGGTCTTGTTAAAACCTAGGAGCCTGGGCCCCACTACAGGAGTTTCAGTAGATCAGGAGTATCCTATGCACTGCAGGCCTGATAATTTGTATCTCTCAAGGTTTCCAGGGGATGTTGTTGCTGCTGGTCCAGTGTCCATACTCTGTGAACCACTGCTTTAGAGAAGAGTCCAGGGTTAGTTAACCTGAGCGTTTATCACACTTTTCCCCATGAGAGACCATCCCCAGAGAATTGAGATGCAACTTCCCTAGGCACCTGTGCCTTTCTTTTCCTTGTGTCTCCCAGCCAGGTAGCTGGAGCTGCATCTGTGGTAATTGCCAGGCTGGCAGCACTTTAGACTCAAAATATACCCCATTCCTGAGAAGAGATGAAGGCTGCCAGCAGAGGAAGGCACCAATCCCTCTCCCCACATTTATCAGCCGATAGGGCCCTGAGATCCAGGCCCTTGGAAATGAGGTAACATCTAAAGAAGATACATATCCTAGCTCCTCAGAGCACCTGTATCAAAATCACCTACGGGGTTTAGAGTCATGGGCCCATCCTCAGTACTGATTATCAGCCAGAGAATCTGCATTTTATGAAGCTCTTGACATCAGTCGTTCTCAAAGTGTGGTCCTGGGACCAGCATCATCATTACCACCGGCGAACCCGTTAGAGATACAAATTCTTGGGCACTTCCCCAGAGGTATCCGAAACACTGGGCTTGAGACCTCCTCACTTGTATTTTAACATGCCCTCTGTGAATTCTGTTAACTCAAGTTTGAGAACTATTGGTTTAAATTAGTCCAACTCTCAAGTTTAAGATGTCTGGATGTAGACTTCTGGATTTTTCCTTCACTTCAGGTTCTAGATTCCTTTCCTACCTGTATACGCCAAAAGCACCCACAGGGAGCAAAGCGCCTCCTGCTCCCCAAAAGGCCTGCCTGTAGAACATTTGTACCCTACAAAAGAGAGAAAGAGTGAATGAACTTCGTTGAATCTGGTCGTTTGTTTGCATGCTGGTCCTGTTTATCTGGCCGGACAGTGGTCCCTGAGGAGGTCTACCTGGCACTCTCTGAAACCCGAAGCCCGAGGCCGGTCAACTCGGGAGAGTCTGTGTCTCGCCTTTGCGGAGGGTACTAGGCTGACGTCCCGCCCCGCGCTCCTGCGTAAACACGCGGTACCTTTGGCAACACTGGAACCCACGTCAAAGGTTCCGCTGGGTCCCCGGCTACCGCCACGCCTCCAGCCGAGCCTGGCTCCCCGCAGCGGCCGCTAACTCCCAGGCCCTGAGCCAGCTCTCCGGCCGAGCGGCCACCACCCCCGGTACGGGATGAGCAGATCCGCGGCCGCCACGGGGCCCCATGGAGCAGCCGCCGCCGCCGGCCCGTCCACCAGCGAGCATGGCCTTACTGGGCAGCCCGCACCCCGGCGCCCCCTCAGCGGCCGGCTCGCCTGGCGGGACTTCCTCTGCGGCGACGGCGGCCGTGCTCTCCTTCAGCACCGTGGCGGCCGCGGGGGCCACGGGGCTGGGGAACCTGAGCGACGCGAGCGGAGGCGGCACCGCTGCCGCGCCAGCTGGCGGCGGCCTCGGCGGGTCCGGGGCGGCGCGGGAGGCTGGGGCGGCGGTGAGGCCGCCACTGGGCCCGGAGGCGGCGCCACTGCTGTCGCACGGGGCGGCAGTGGCAGCCCAGGCGCTCGTCCTCCTGCTCATCTTCCTGCTGTCTAGCCTGGGCAACTGCGCGGTGATGAGTGTCATCGTAAAGCATCGGCAGCTCCGCACCGTCACCAACGCCTTCATCCTGTCGCTGTCCCTGTCGGATCTGCTCACGGCGCTGCTCTGCCTGCCCGCAGCCTTCCTGGACCTCTTCACGCCGCCCGGGGGCTCGGCGCCTGCAGCCGCGGGGCCCTGGCGCGGCTTCTGCGCAGCCAGCCGCTTCTTCAGCTCGTGCTTCGGCATCGTGTCCACGTTCAGCGTGGCGCTCATCTCACTGGACCGCTACTGCGCCATCGTGCGGCCGCCGCGGGAGAAGATCGGCCGGCCCCGCGCGCTGCAGCTGCTGGCGGGCGCCTGGCTGGTGGCCCTGGGCTTCTCCTTGCCCTGGGAGCTGCTCGGGGCGCCCCGGGAACTCACGGCGGTGCAGAGCTTCCACGGCTGCCTCTACCGGACCTTCCCCGATCCCGCACAGCTGGGCGCGGCCTACAGCGTGGGGCTGGTGGTGACCTGCTACCTGCTGCCCTTCCTGCTCATGTGCTTCTGCCACTACCACATCTGCAAGACAGTGCGCCTGTCGGACGTGCGTGTGCGGCCCGTGACCACCTACGCGCGCGTGCTGCGCTTCTTCAGCGAGGTGCGCACGGCCACCACTGTGCTCATCATGATCGTCTTCATCATCTGTTGCTGGGGGCCCTACTGCTTCCTGGTGCTGCTGGCCGCTGCCCGGCAGGCGCAGGCTGCGCAGGCCCCCTCGCTCCTCAACGTGGTAGCCGTCTGGCTGACCTGGGCCAATGGGGCCATCAATCCTGTCATCTACGCCATCCGCAATCCCAATATTTCGATGCTCCTAGGGCGCAACCGCGAGGAGGGCTACCGGACTAGGAATGTGGACACTTTCCTGCCTAGCCAGGGTCCGGGTCTGCAAGCCAGAAGCCGCAATCGCCTTCGAAACCGCTATGTCAACCGGCTGGGAGCCTGTAGCAGGATGTCCTCTTCCACCCCGGCCAGCGGGGTGGGAGGGGACGTGGCCATGTGGGCCCGCAAAAATCCAGTTGTACTTTTCTTCAGAGAGGGACCACCAGAGCTTGTGACTGCAGTGGCCAAACAGCCTAAATCTGAAGGTGGGGATACCAGCCTCTAAGGCGGTTGGGATGGCCAGCTTATGAAGGCAAATTTCCACTCGAGTCATTTAATGATAGAGGATTTTGGGGAAAATCGTGGATTTCATAAAGCCAAACATTTAAAGCTAGAGACTGGGGGAGGCTTACCACTTTCCCCCAATACAGCATAAAAGACAATGTCCCTTTCTTCAAAAGTGCCAAAAGTGATGTAAAATGCAAAAATTAAAACAACCTTAAACCACATAACCAAACATTGTGAACTGTAAGTGCCAAAAATGACAAAAATAACATTCACAATCACTGAAAACCTCGTATTACAGGACCACCCTGTGAAACAAACAAAATATTGAATGCAACTAGTATTGTTCAGCTACATAGAGCATCAGGAATGAATGGAGACCCAAGAGCTGCCTGAAAGCCCCTCTAAATCACTATCATCATCCAGCAAAACTTTAGATTCTAGAGCTTGTGTTTCTGACGTGCTTTGGGTGCTTAGATTGGGAGTGGAAAAGTCTAATCCCTACACACATTGCTGCACTTCCTCACCCCACCCCCTGATAACCTTTGTGGGAAATTTCAAATTCATAACCCATTTAAAATCATTTTAGGATTTTGAAAAGGTGGTTGTTATTAGGTAAAATTCAACCATCTGAAGGACAAATAGAGGTATGAACATAAAGAAATGTGTCTTTTAAATATTTTCCAAGATTATATGTAAAAATTAACATTCCTTCCACCCGCATCATACCCCCAAAATGATCTGCCTTGGAAAACTTTGAAGATTTATCCTTACTCTAACCTGCTACTTTTATTTCTGATAAATTTTGGGATGTTGCTCTCAGAAGGCTTTCACATTTAAAAAAAATTTTCATTGTAGAAAATATTTGAATTTTGAGGTAAATATGATTTTTGAATATAGCCAAAAATGCAACTTGAAGTCAAGTTGATTGAATAAGGTGAGTGATGCCACTTTATTTAAATTATTATTATTTTTTAAATGAGACCTCTACAAAGCAACAAAATTGGCTTTCCTATGTGGTTTCAGCCAACTGAAAATGGTTCCAAAGAGGAATTCTAAAAATATTTTGAGAAGCAGCCTCTTGGAATTAACATAGACTTTTCCAAGAAGATCCTAATCTACTTTTAGAAATTTGGTGTATTTTGTGTTTTTTAAAATATATATGATGGTTGCTTTATAGCTATGACTTGTCTAAGATAATGTAGTAGATGTGGGGCTATACATAACAGAGCATTAAAACACAGACCTAAAGTTGGAAAAGAACTTCAAGCAAACTGAAGATACCTTCAGAAATTTACAAATCAATGTTGCTTTTAACATTTCTATCTTATCAGAAAAGGTGGGGTTTTTTTTACGATAATTCAAAAGCATAATTCAGGATTTGTGTATGTGACCTTTCCTGTATTAAATAAGACTACACAAAGAATCATTTACTCAGAATTTTTTTAAATGTTATTTTTTCTTATTTATTTCCCTTAATCCTGCCCCTCTTTTCTTCAATATTTCACAGCCTTAATTGAACAAGTTATTTACAGTTGATGTGAAAAGACATTAGCTGTCATTTGAGGATTTCAATATGAAATAGCCAGCATTTTCTTCTTGTAAAGTATTTAAATATATTTTTTAGTATTTCTTTGTTTGACAAGTGGGTACATGTCATTATTTTGTAATCAAAGGTGGAAATACATGATTCATGTCAAAGCTAAAAATGTTTTAATTTTTTCTGCTTCTCGGGGTATCATCACAAATCAGAGGTTTATAAATTGTATGTATTTTGCTACACTCAACGTAGTACAAAGTAGGTGAAATAATCTCTCCTCTCTAGCCCTTACTTTATAAAGCATATATAGACTTCATGCAGCTGGACTAACAAAAACAAGTATCTGCAGTATTTGCCTGTTAAAGCCAAAAAAACATTGTGTATTTTTTGGCACCGAGTCACTTTTGGGATTTAGAGAGAAATGATAAAGTCTTCCAATTATAAAAGACATAGAATAGGAATTACACTTGTGAATAAAGGGCAGAAAGAGAGAGATCTAGAGTAAGGAGGTGAGCATGTTGCAAAATAGTGTGTTGCCTGAGAAGAAGAATTAAAGAAAGGCATTGAAAAATAAATGTGATGTAGAATAAACCTACCTGGTGAGTGAAGGGAAAATCTGAGAGATTGAAAGTGGCAAGGTGATGGCACGAAGGACTTTAGGGAAGAAAAGGAATTCCAGCCCCACCTCTTCAGTGGTAGGAAGTTTTAGGAAAGGCATGGCTTGTGAAAGAGACCATTCTGTTAGTGGCTCTAAGAGTCATGGTAGGCAAGAATTGGAGGGGAAAAAGAGAAAGTTGTTCATAAATTACTGAACAATTTACAATGCTGTAAATTGTTTGTTTTTAATCCAAGGCTCTCCAACTATTTAGTGGTAGAACTGGGATTTGAACTATAATCTGTTTGGCCTCAAAGCCCCATGTTTGTTTCTTTCTATCCCCACAGAAGTCTACAGGTAAGGAAACCAAGAATGATCAGTTACTGTACTGTCATCATTTTCATCAGCATGACCATCATCTACCATTTTTGTTTTCTACTTTTTATAAGGGCAACTTCCGGGGTACTAAGGCTACTAAAAAGCAGAAGCCACAGTACTCATCTGCAGAGGGCTTATAGCCTCAGCAAGGACATTGTGGCTTTGTGAGAACAATCAGCCATAACCAGTTTACTTGTGGAGAAGAAAAGGTGTAGCATTTTCAGAAGAGGCTGTCAAAGAAAAGAGATGAATTTGGAAGCAAAAGATATGCAGGTATAGATCAGCAACCCATTTGACCCAGTGTAAGTACTTAAACAATCAACACCTCAAAAGATGAAGAAGGAATGATTCTCAAAATAGTCTAAGACTTCGACGTTTCCTCATGCTTACTGTGAGTATACAATTATAGTGACTTTGTGGGGAAAGGAGAAATAGAGGCTATGAAATATTGAAATGGATTAAATATTGAGTACTATGTAAAAGCCAGAAGGTAATCCTTCTTGTCTTATTCTGCTCCCAGCTTGGCTATTTCATTTGGGTGAAAATAATAACAGCAACAAGTAATACTCTGTATAGTAGGTGCATTAGCTCATATATCCTCGGAGCATTCTTATGAAGGCATGCTATATTATCACTGTCCTCATTTTGCAGATGAGAAAACCGAGGCACAGAGGTGTTATGTGATCACACAGCTAGTAAGTGCTAAATATGAGATTTGTACCTGGCAGACTGGTGCCAGAAGTCCCCTCTTAACCGCTATGCTGTACTCCTTCTCTTTTGAAAAAGACAATGAGAAACCTGGAAAAGAGCCAAGGAAGATAAAGACAACTATCAAAGGGATGGAAAAACAGCATACAATTTAAAGGAAAGATTTTTTTTTTTAATTTGGAAAACTATTTATGTGTGTTTAAATATATATATATATATATATATATGAAGAGATTCAGAGCTGTTATTTTCTGGAATAATTCCAACTCAGGATAACCCCAGTCATCCATCTTCCCCATTCCTGCTCCAGCACATCTGAGCACCACTGGAAAAAAAAAATTATAGAGTCAGATCAATTTGTACCCCCTGCACTTAGAATCCACAGCCTTACCTGGCCCTGCCACCCTGCTGGCAATCTGAATATTTTCACTTGTCAACTCACTTCTGCCCACTTTTGTGACCCTTCAGACTTTCTCCACTGAAACATTTAACCAACCTAACCTCTTGAAATATGACTTTTGGTGCTACTTCTCCAAGAAAATAGAAGCCATTAGATACATATTTCTTCATATTTTAGCCACCAAACCTAACTAAACTGGATTTGTACTAGTTCTCAGCTCTATTTTCCATTTAAAATAAAGAAGGTGGTCCCTTCTCTAGCCTCAGGAATCTCATGCTATCTATTATTTCTGTTTCCTGGTATGCTTAGCCTTCCCACTGAACCATATCCCTACCATGAGCACTTAAGCACGCTCTAATCTCTCACTTGAGAGGAAAAATTCCTATTCTTCCCTCCTTTTCTCTCCCTCAGCTCCTTCCCTTCAGCCAACTCATCAAAATAATTGCCTGTACTTTTACAACTGATCTAAATCCTAGGCTACACTTTTAGTGGTGTAAGAAAGAAAGTCATTATTTTTTTGCAACTCAGTTATCTTATTCTGCCAGATGGCAAAACTTAAGACAGCATCTAGGTTCTAGGGGCTGGTTAGTGCCAATGTATTGGTGAACCATAAGTCCTCAGTTGTCATCCATTCATCCTGGCATCTGCCAAGACATTCGTCAGTCTGTCTTTGGCCCTATATCCATGGGTTGCTGCAAAATTATCTCCACTGCAGTCCAAGAGGACCCAGCTCAAAGACCACCTTAGAGCCCCTCTCTAAACACAAAAAAATCATTACTCCATCTCAGAACCCTAGAAGACTGACCACACCCATTACGAGGAGGGACACAGGCTGCTTTTAAAAAAAAACTTTTCAAACATTTTTTATTTTCAATATGTTTTGATGTTATTGGGTCAAAAAATCAAAATTATATATAAAATATACATTGAGGTTTCACTATATGAACTATTACTATTTTACTATTTACTGTAACTCCCAAGTAAGACAAAGAAACATACTTTGTCTTACTTGGGAGTTACAGTAAATAGTAAAATAGTAAAAATGCTGAGAGATAGCAGTGATGGTTCAAAGGCTAAATACATTTATAATTTAATACAAATTGCCACATTACCTTCTCTATAGGTTGTACCATTTTTCACTTCCACCATTAAGTTATGAGTGTGATTGTTTCCCTGCAGTTTTGTCAATAGAGTGATTTTATATTGTGGGTTACAACCAATGGTAAGTCATGAATTTAGTGTAATGGTTTATAACCAACATTTAAAACAAACTGAAGTGGTGTAGGACAGAATAAATCCTATCAGATCTCACCATACACAGTTTGATAGATATAAATTTTTTGATATCCCTCCCTTCAAATAATATAAACTCATTTCCTTTTCCTTTAAGTGTGGCTGTACTTAGTGACTCATTACTTTTTTTTTTTTTTTTAACTCGGGTTATTTGTCTCAAAAAGAAGTCAAGAAAAGAGCAGCCCAAGAATACCATCAGAGATACAGCTTCCAGGCCACCATCCTAGACTTGTAAGTTTTATATTGACATATGTTTGTAAGATGACTTGCATCTCCAGGTCTCTACTCTCCATTCCAAGAAAGAGAAGAGGGAGAATAAGGAGTTTTTAAAAAAAGTTTTGCCTTTCTATTCAGGAAGACATGACCTTCCTATAGATGTCTGATTACAGCTTATTGCCAGAACTATATCACATGGCTATCCTCAGGTGTTAGGAAGGTTGAAAATTTGAAAGTTTTAGTAGAGTGCATTTTCTTTTCCCTAAATAGTATTATGATGATCACTTTTTTTTTTTTTTTTTGGTCGGAGTTTCGCTCTTGTTACCCAGGCTGGAGTGCAATGGCGCGATCTCGGCTCACCGCAACCTCCGCCTTCTGGGTTCAAGAACTTCTCCTGCCTCAGCCTCCTGAGTAGCTGGGACCACAGGCACGCGCCACCATGCCCAGCTAATTTTTTGTAGTTTTTTAGTAGAGACGGGGTTTCACCGTGTTGACAAGGATGGTCTCGATCTCTTGACCTCGTGATCCACCCGCCTCGGCCTCCCAAAGTGCTGGGATTACAGGCTTGAGCCACCGCGCCCGGCCTGATGATCACTTTTAATGAATAGAATGTGGCAGAAGTGAAGATGTCTGAAATATTAGGTCAAAAACAGGTATTGACTGTGGCTTTTTTATTGCTCTTTCTCAGTTCAATTATTCTGGGGAAACACAACTCTATGTTGTAGGAAACTAAAGCAACCCTATGAAGGAGCCCACATGGTGAGAAACTAAGACCTCTTGCCAACAGTCATATGCTTGAGGCATCTTGGAAGCAGCTCCAGCTGACATCTTAACTACAACCCCCTAACAGACCTGTATCAGAACTACCCAGCTAATCTGCTTCAAGTTTCTGACTCACAGAAGCTTTGAGAAAATAATTGTTTTAAGCTGCTGAATTTGGGACTAACTTGTTATACAACAATAATAACTAATACACGTAGTAGAAATAAGTATGGGTTCATGAAACATTTATTTCAGTTATATATGAGTGTGTGCTAGGTCTCAGTATAAAATGAATCCGTTATCATAGGTTGCAGTAAAAAACAAAATGAAAAATTCTGCACAAAACAAACGAAGAAACAGTTTTCTACTCTGAGGCCTTGTGGCTGCCTTCCATATATATATGAGTTTATTAAGTATCAACCCACACAATCACAAGATCCCACAATAGGCCATCTGCAGGCTAAGGAGCAAGGAGAGCCAGTTTGACCTCCAAAACCGAAGAACTTGGAGTCTGATGTTTGAGGGCAGGAAGCATCCAGCATGGGAGAGAGATGTAGGCTGGGAGGTTAGGCCAGTCTCTCTCTTCACATTTTTCTGCCTACTTATATTCTAGCTATGCTGATAGCTGATTAGACTGTGTTCACCAGATTAAGGGTGGGTCTGCCTTCCCCAGCCCACTGACTCAAATGTTAATCTCCTTTGGCAGCACCCTCACAGACACACCCAGGATCCATACTTTACATCCTTCAATACAAACAAGTTGACACTCAGTGTTAACTATCCCATGGTTAGCCTCACTTCCCTTTTGGAAATGTTCATGTCCTGGTGTTCATGTTATTACTCTCTCCTGGTTTTCCTCTAAACAGTCTGATCACTCCCCTTCCTAATCTCTTTTACTACTTTCTCTGCTTCTCCATCTCACATTTTAAAAATTACTTTAAAAATAGGTAATATTGCACATGATTTGAATTTGAAAAGGTACAAAAGGGTACAGAGTGAAAAATAAATGTTTCCCTTTTCCTTTCTGCTCTTACACCTAAAACCTGCCAATCAAGTCCCTTTTTCCCAATCTTCCTCGTCAACCCAAAGTCATTACCCAGGCCTGGTTTTTATCACAATTTCAATGGACTTGATGAACTAGTTCTAGGTTCTCCATGAGAAGTCCAAAGTGGGCTTCCATCACAAATATCCATTACTAAATATTTTGGATGTTCCATCCAAATATTCATCACAAAATATTTTGGAGTTCCCAGTTGGTCTTCCACATGTACTCAGAAAAATGTCTGTTCCTATGGTCTCTATGTTACCCTGCCAGGCACCATTGTTAATCCAAGTAGCTCTGCCAAGAACAGTAGCTAGGAAGGAAGTAGAGATTGTGATTAGTGGACAGCATTCTTTAAACATGGCATCTTTTCAACATTTTATTCGTAGACTTTATTTTTCAGAGCATTTTTAGGTTCACCGCAAAACTGAGTGAAAGTACAAAGATTTCCCATTTATTATTTGCCCCCACACATGCAAAGCCTCACCTGTTATCAATATCCCCCACCAGAGAGGTCATTTGTTATAATCAATGAATCTACAATGACACATCGTTATCAGCCAAAGTCCATGGTTTACATTAGGGTTCACTCTTGGTGTTGTACACTCTATAAGTTTTGACAAATGACAATACATGTATCTATAATTATAGCAATATGTAGAAGAGTTTTATTGCTATAAAATTCTGGGCTCCATTCAGTCCTTCCTTCTCATAGTCTCTTGAAACCACTGAAACTGTTTCTGTCTCCATGGTTTTTCCTTTTCTAGAATGTCATATAATTGGAATCATACGGTAGGTAGCCTTTTCAGATCCGCTTCTTTTACTTAGTAATATGCATTTCAGGTTTCTCCATATCTTTTCATGGCTAAATACATCATTGCCTTTTAGCGCTGAGTAATATTCCATTGTCTGGATGTACCATATCTTATTTATCTGCTTATTTGCTGATGGCATCTTGGTTGCTTCCAGTATTTTGCAATTATTAATGAAGTTTCCATAAACATCTGTGTGCACATTTTTGTGAACATAAGTTTTCAGCTTATTTGGGTAAATATCAAAGAGCATGATTCTTGAATTGTATGTTAAGAATATGTTTAGGTTTGCAAGAAACTGCCAAACAGTCTTCCAACATGGAGGTACCATTTTGCATTCCCACCAGGAATGAATGGGAGTTTCTGTTGCTCCATATCTTTGCCAGGAATTGGTGTTATTAGTGTTTTAGATTTTGGCCATTCTAATAGGTATGCAGTTATATCTCAATGTTGTTTTAATTTGCAATTTCCTAATGGCATGTAATGTTGAGCATTTTTTCAGATGCTTATTTTTCATTTGCATGTCTTCTTTGATGAGGTGTCTATTCAGACCTTTTGTCCGTTTTAAAATCAGGTTGTTCATTTTCTTGTTGGGTTTCAGTTATTTTAATATTTTTAGGTAACAGTTCTTTATCAGATATGTCTTTTGCAAATATTTTTTCCCAGTCTGTGACTGGTTTTCTCATTCTCTTTTCAACATTTTCAAAAAGAAAATACATAAATATGACAGTTGGTAAGATTGTGATGAAAAGGCAAAGAGTAGCTCTTGTCAATAGGAATATTACTCCTCCCTAAAGAGCATTTTGGAAATTTTGGGAAGTATTTCTCGTCTCACAATATCACTAGCATTTAGCAAATGGTGTCCAAGAATTCTGGATGTCCTATAAAGCGTGAGAGAATAATGACCAATGCAGACTGTCTCACATCCCACATAGCTTTCAAATGTCCTACCAGACATTGAAATAGCTGACAAATTTATGAATCATGATGTAATTCCATAACTTTAGTTCATTCTGCATAGAAAAAAAAGTGTTTTAAACATGGTTTTAATATACACAAAAAGTTTCTAGAAATGCAGCTCTATTTACAAATTGAAACTTTTATTATATCTTTTATTTAGATTGTTACTAAAAAATATTCACCCATTTGGAAAGCTCTATCATAATTTACTACACCTCTTTAGCTAAGACTGTGAAAAAACACTTTTGTATCAGTCTACACTTGTAGCTATTATAATTGCCGTGATTCTACTTTTAAATGTAAGCATCTACTACTTCATTTTGTTCATTCTGCAATAAAAAGGGCCTGCTGATCATACAGCAACATAAATAAATGCTACTGGCATTTTGCAAAGAGAAAAATCTGGAAACAAAAGAGTACATACTGTATAATTCAATTTATATGAAGTTCCAGAACAGATAAAATAAGTATATGGTGGAAACAAATAGAATTTCTAGTTCCTTGCTGATAGTTCCCATATGTCATTTACTATATCCATGTTTTCCTTTAAGCCCTAAACATATTTTAATAGGTACTTTTAGAGTCTTTGTCCTCTATTTCAAACATCTTGGTTGTATAAAGTTGGGTTTTTATTTACTGCTTCCCTCTCGTTGATAATGGATCATATTTTCTTTTCTTCTCTTTTTTCCATGTCTAGTTATCTTTGATTACATGCATAACATTATAGATGACGCACTGCAAAGAATCCGGATTTTATGTCTTGTTTTAAAGGGCATTTTATTTAAATTGCTAGAAGGTCCTCCAAATCCTTTCAGGCTTGGTGTCACTCTGCGTTGGAGTCAGTCTTTTTTGGTTTTGTTCCTTGTCCTAACGTGGCTCTTATTTTAAAACTTCGCTTTTATTTTCAAGGCATTTGTTCTCTTAAACGAATGCCTGAGGTGCTCAATGAAATCTCTCCACTCTGACTAGACTATAACACCTACAACATCATCTAGTCCAGTATAATTTTAGGTGTCTCTGTTCACCTCTCACTCCTACAGTAGCTACTTTATCCTAGGTCTCATGGTGATTTGTTCTACACATGTGCAACCTGGCTCTATACCAAAGATTTATAAAGAGCCCCCATGCAGACATCTGTCTCCCTCTATCACATTACTCCTTTCGTTTCCACAAATTCCAGTCACTTCAACTCTGGAACTTGAACTCTGATCTCTGCCTTCTCAGCTTGGGAAGACCGCTATTTTCTACTGGAGCTCCACCTCCCAGGGTCAAATTCTGAAAAATAGTCCTAGGTAGAAGGATGAAATAATTTACATAATGGATGTTCCTATAAAACACTTAGCATGATGTCTGCACAGAGTAAATGGCCAATAAATGCTGATTTTTATTATGAAATCTGTATTGATATAAATTTTATCTATAATGTTTTATTAAAGAAAAGGTCTTATAAAAGGGTATAATTAAAGTAACCTCATTTTTGAAAATGAACATATTGAAATAAATTAGGAAAGGGCCGGGCCCGGTGGATAACACCTGTAATCCCAGAACTTTGGGAGGCCGAGGCGGACGGACCACGAGGGCAAGAGATCAAGACCATCCTGGCCAACATGGTGAAACCCCATCTCTACTAAAAGTACAAAAATTAGCTTGGTGTGGTGGCGTGCACCTGTAGTCCCAGCTACTCGGGAGGCTGAGGCAGGAGAACTGCTTGAACCCAGGAGGCGGAGGTTGCAGTGAGCCAAGATCCCACCACTGCACTTCAGCCTGGCGACAGAGTGAGACTCTGTCGCAAAAA